>NC_140452.1:39800042-40284261 GCF_963576455.1 Neolamprologus multifasciatus | reverse complement strand
TTCTACGATTACATGCATTGAATGGGGAACTCGCCGAAACAAAGTATAGGTTTTCATTATGTGAATAACTTGAAAATCTTAGCTCAAACAGCTTCAAAACCTGTTTGCCCAGCACGGGGATCTTGAACTGTATAAGATAACGCCTTAAATATGTGTGTATGCTTCTTCTATCAAGACTTACAGCTATTATATGAAGTTGTACAAAAACGCTTTATTTCGTCAAGACAGTGCGTTTCCTACGATTACATGCATTTGAATGGGGAACTCGCCCGAAACAAAGTATAGGTTTTCATTATGTGAATAACTTGAAAATCTTAGCTCAAACAGCTTCAAAACCTGTTTGCCCAGCACGGGGATCTTGAACTGTATAAGATAACGCCTTAAATATGTGTGTCTTCTTCTATCAAGACTTACAGCTATTTATATGAAGTTGTACAAAAACGCTTTATTTCGTCAAGACAGTGCGTTTCCTACGATTACATGCATTTGAATGGGGAACTCGCCCGAAACAAAGTATAGGTTTTCATTATGTGAATAACTTGAAAATCTTAGCTCAAACAGCTTCAAAACCTGTTTGCCCAGCACGGGGATCTTGAACTGTATAAGATAACGCCTTAAATATGTGTGTCTGAGTCGTCTATCAAAACTTACAGCTATTTATATGAAGTTGTACAAAAACGCTTTATTTCGTCAAGACAGTGCGTTTCCTACGATTACATGCATTTGAATGGGGAACTCGCCGAAACAAAGTATAGGTTTTCATTATGTGAATAACTTGAAAATCTTAGCTCAAACAGCTTCAAAACCTGTTTGCCCAGCACGGGGATCTTGAACTGTATAAGATAACGCCTTAAATATGTGTGATGTCTATCAAGACTTACAGCTATTTATATGAAGTTGTACAAAAACGCTTTATTTCGTCAAGACAGTGCGTTTCCTACGATTACATGCATTTGAATGGGGAACTCGCCCGAAACAAAGTATAGGTTTTCATTATGTGAATAACTTGAAAATCTTAGCTCAAACAGCTTCAAAACCTGTTTGCCCAGCACGGGGATCTTGAACTGTATAAGATAACGCCTTAAATATGTGTGTATGCTTCTTCTATCAAGACTTACAGCTATTTATATGAAGTTGTACAAAAACGCTTTATTTCGTCAAGACAGTGCGTTTCCTACGATTACATGCATTTGAATGGGGAACTCGCCCGAAACAAAGTATAGGTTTTCATTATGTGAATAACTTGAAAATCTTAGCTCAAACAGCTTCAAAACCTGTTTGCCCAGCACGGGGATCTTGAACTGTATAAGATAACGCCTTAAATATGTAAATGCAAATGCAAACCCAATGGGTTTTTCCTGACCATCTGGCATGCGGTGAGCTAGTACTGCTCCCACTCCATAGGGGGACGCATCGCAAGAAAGAATTAAATCTTTTTGCTCATCATAGTGTACCAATACACTGCTTGACTGCAACAGTTCCTTTGATTTGCAGAAAACCTTCTCCTGTGCTGGTCCCCAACACCATGGTTCCCCCTTTCTCAGAAGCTTGTGCAGTGGGGCCAACAGTGTGGACAGTTTGGCAAGAAATTATTATAGAAGTTCAACAACCCCAAATAAGCTTTGAGCTCTGTCACTGATTTTGTGGGTGGCGCCTCCTGCACTGCTTTCCTTTTGCTGGCACTGGATGTAAACCGGTCTTATCCACCCGATGTCCTAAAAATGTCACTTCCTTCTCCATGAATTGACATTTGCTCCTTTTTAAAGCGCAGGCCCGGCTCCTCCAAGCGCTGCAGCACTCCATCCAGTGTTTGAAGATGTTCTTTGTCATTCTTTCCTGTCAGGATGATGTCATCCAGATACACTGCAACATTGGTCAGACCTTGCAACACACTCTCCATGGTGCGCTGAAAAATGGCAGGACTTGAACTCACACCAAATGGCAACCTGGTGTATGTAAACAAACCCCTGTGTGTGTTCACTGTGACATACTTTCTAGATTTCTCATCCAGTACAACCTGTTGATATGCGTGACTCATACAGTGGGGCAAAAAAGTATTTAGTCAGCCACCGATTGTGCAAGTTCCCCCACTTAAAATGATGACAGAGGTCAGTAATTTGCACCAGAGGTACACTTCAACTGTGAGAGACAGAATGTGAAAAAAAAAATCCATGAATTCACATGGTAGGATTTGTAAAGAATTTATTCGTAAATCAGGGTGGAAAATAAGTATTTGGTCACCTCAAACAAGGAAAATCCCTGGCTCTCACAGACCTGTAACGTCTTCTGTAAGAAGCTTTTCTGTCCCCCCACTCGTTACCTGTATGAATGGCACCTGTTTGACCTCATCATCTGTATAAAAGACACCTGTCCACAGCCTCAACCAGTCAGACTCCAAACTCCGCCATGGCCAAGACCAAAGAGCTTTCGAAGGACACCAGGAAAAGAATTGTAGACCTGCACCAGACTGGGAAGAGTGAATCTACAATAGGCAAGCAGCTTGGTGTGAAAAAATCAACTGTGGGAGCAATCATCAGAAAATGGAAGACATACAAGACCACTGATAATCTCCCTCGATCTGGGGCTCCACGCAAGATCTCATCCCGTGGGGTCAAAATGATCATGAGAACGGTGAGCAAAGATCCCAGAACCACACGGGGGGACCTGGTGAATGACCTGCAGAGAGCTGGGACCAAAGTAACAAAGGTCACCATCAGTAACACACTACAACGGCAGGGAATCAAATCCCGCAGTGCCAGACGTGTTCCGCTGCTGAAGCCAGTGCATGTCCAGGCCCGTCTGAAGTTTGCCAGAGAGCACATGGATGATACAGCAGAGGATTGGGAGAATGTCATGTGGTCAGATGAAACCAAAGTAGAACTTTTTGGTATAAACTCAACTCGTCGTGTTTGGAGGAAGAAGAATACTGAGTTGCATCCCAAGAACACCATACCTACTGTGAAGCATGGGGGTGGAAACATCATGTTATGGGGCTGTTTTTCTGCCAAGGGGACAGGACGACTGATCCGTGTTAAGGACAGAATGAATGGGGCCAAGTATCGTGAGATTTTGAGCCAAAACCTCCTTCCATCAGTGAGAACTTTGAAGATGAAACGAGGCTGGGTCTTCCAAAACACACCGCCCAGGCAACAAAGGAGTGGCTCCGTAAGAAGCATTTGAAAGTCCTGGAGTGGCCTAGCCAGTCTCCAGACCTCAACCCCATAGAAAATCTGTGGCGGGAGTTGAAAGTCCGTGTTGCTCGGCGACAGCCCCAAAACATCACTGCTCTTGAGAAGATCTGCATGGAGGAATGGGCCAAAATACCAGCTACTGTGTGTGCAAACCTGGTAAAGACCTATAGTAAACGTTTGACCTCTGTTATTGCCAACAAAGGTTATGTTACAAAGTATTGAGTTGTATTTTTGTTATTGACCAAATACTTATTTTCCACCCTGATTTACGAATAAATTCTTTACAAATCCTACCATGTGAATTCATGGATTTTTTTTTCACATTCTGTCTCTCACAGTTGAAGTGTACCTCTGGTGCAAATTACTGACCTCTGTCATCATTTTAAGTGGGGGAACTTGCACAATCGGTGGCTGACTAAATACTTTTTTGCCCCACTGTATCTAACTTGGTGTATTTTTCTCCTCCCGCCAGCCCCGCTATCATGTCCTCCATTCGTGGAATGGGGTATTGTTCTACAAGCGACACCTTGTTAACAGTCAGTTTGTAGTCACCACAAATTCTGGCGCTGGAGTCTGGCTTTAGTACGGGTACGATGGGTGCGGCCCACTCTGAGAATTTCACTGGTTGGATGATCTTCTCCTCCAACAGTCTCTCCAGTTCCTGCTCCACTTTCTTTTTCATAGCAAACGGAACTGATCGGGGCTTATAGAAGCACGGTTTGGCATCACTAGCGACATGTATCTTTGCTGCAAACCCCTTCAGTGTTCCCAACTCGTCCTTAAACACTGTTTCATGTCTGGCCAGTATTCGCTGTAAGGCATCATCTCTGCCTTCTAGCTTATGTACAGGTTGCCAATCTAATTGGAGGGCCTTAATCCATCCCCGACCCATCAAACTAGTTCCAGCCCCTTCAACCACCACCACATCCAGTTTTTTTTTACTGTCTCTGAATTCCACCTGCACTTGGGCTGCTCCCCACACGGGTACCTTGTGGCCTCCATACGTTCTCAGTTTGATTCCACACTTGCTTACTTTGGGCGCATTACTGCCTTCAAAAAGTTTTTTAAATGACTCCTTCGACATGATAGTGTAGCCACAGCCTGTGTCTACTTCAAATGTCACATTCTGTCCATTTACTTTTAGCTTCTGTCTGATTGGTTCCTCCCTTGGGATGCTAATCTCCTCCTGCACATTATACATAGTCACACTTGCCTTTATGTGGTGAATTTCAGCTCCTTCTTCCTCACTCTCCATATTCTCCTCTTCCAAGAAATGGGCTTGTTTACCTTGTCTGCCACGCCCTACTTTTTGTTCCATTTTCATTCGGCAGACCCTTTTTATGTGTCCCACCTTTCCACAGTTGTGGCATTTTTCTGAAACAAACCTGCAGTCCTTGGCCACATGATTTAGCCCTCCACATCTGTAGCACTTCCTGATAACCTGTTGTGACGTCGAGCCGCTGTCCTCCATCTTGTTCACCGCTCCTAATCCTTTAGTGAATCGCGACTGTTCCGTCATGCTTTTCAAATCCACAATGTCTCTGTTAGCAGCCTCCATTGCTTGAGCAAACTTCAGCGCCTTTTCAAATGTTAGCGAATCCTCTGCTAACAATCTGCGCTGTATCCTGTCGTCGCTTATTCCACATACTAAACGATCCCGCAGCATCACCATCAGGGAGTCTCCAAAGTTGCAGTCCTGTGCAAGCTTCCTCAGCTCTGCTACATAATCGCCCACACTTTCCTCCGGCCTTCTATTTCGTGTGTTAAACTTCCAAGTAATCCAAAATCTCACAATATTCCTCGCAGGATTGCAGCTCGCTGTCGAACGGTGCCACCGAGCCCAAAGTGGTAGCCATTATTCCACACTGAGGGTTACGCTCCGCTTCCAACAGATGCTAGCGCTGTACCACTTGCCAACCTCACTTCATAAGTCACTTATCACGGTGTAACTTCACAGCAACACCTGGCTTTTATCCTCGTCGCCATATGTAATATCCTAGGACTAAGGAACCACGGAGACCATGTTTAACTCACAGTTACTTATTTATTAAGAGAACCGGGGCATGCGCCAAACAGACTGAAAACTCTCCAACAACTGTTGCCCCCTGGTGGACAAATCCCTGCCACAACATAACAGTATAAGAGAAAGCCACAAATATGTGTGTATGCTTCTTCTATCAAGACTTACAGCTATTTATATGAAGTTGTACATAAACGCTTTATTTCGTCAAGACAGTGCGTTTCCTACGATTACATGCATTTGAATGGGGATCTCGTCCGAAACAAAGTATAGGTTTTCATTATGTGAATAACTTGAAAATCTTAGCTCAAACAGCTTCAAAACCTGTTTGCCCAGCACGGGGATCTTGAACTGTATAAGATAACGCCTTAAATATGTGTGTCTGAGTCGTCTATCAAAACTTACAGCTATTTATATGAAGTTGTACAAAAACGCTTTATTTCGTCAAGACAGTGCGTTTCCTACGATTACATGCATTTGAATGGGGAACTCGCCCGAAACAAAGTATAGGTTTTCATTATGTGAATAACTTGAAAATCTTAGCTCAAACAGCTTCAAAACCTGTTTGCCCAGCACGGGGATCTTGAACTGTATAAGATAACGCCTTAAATATGTGTGTCTGAGTCGTCTATCAAGACTTACAGCTATTTATATGAAGTTGTACAAAACGCTTTATTTCGTCAAGACAGTGCGTTTCCTACGATTACATGCATTTGAATGGGGAACTCGCCCGAAACAAAGTATAGGTTTTCATTATGTGAATAACTTGAAAATCTTAGCTCAAACAGCTTCAAAACCTGTTTGCCCAGCACGGGGATCTTGAACTGTATAAGATAACGCCTTAAATATGTGTGTATGCTTCTTCTATCAAGACTTACAGCTATTTATATGAAGTTGTATAAACGCTTTATTTCGTCAAGACAGTGCGTTTCCTACGATTACATGCATTTGAATGGGGAACTCGCCCGAAACAAAGTATAGGTTTTCATTATGTGAATAACTTGAAAATCTTAGCTCAAACAGCTTCAAAACCTGTTTGCCCAGCACGGGGATCTTGAACTGTATAAGATAACGCCTTAAATATGTGTGTATGCTTCTTCTATCAAGACTTACAGCTATTTATATGAAGTTGTACAAAAACGCTTTATTTCGTCAAGACAGTGCGTTTCCTACGATTACATGCATTTGAATGGGGAACTCGCCCGAAACAAAGTATAGGTTTTCATTATGTGAATAACTTGAAAATCTTAGCTCAAACAGCTTCAAAACCTGTTTGCCCAGCACGGGGATCTTGAACTGTATAAGATAACGCCTTAAATATGTGTGTATGCTTCTTCTATCAAGACTTACAGCTATTTATATGAAGTTGTACAAAACGCTTTATTTCGTCAAGACAGTGCGTTTCCTACGATTACATGCATTTGAATGGGGAACTCGCCCGAAACAAAGTATAGGTTTTCATTATGTGAATAACTTGAAAATCTTAGCTCAAACAGCTTCAAAACCTGTTTGCCCAGCACGGGGATCTTGAACTGTATAAGATAACGCCTTAAATATGTGTGTATGCTTCTTCTATCAAGACTTACAGCTATTTATATGAAGTTGTATAAACGCTTTATTTCGTCAAGACAGTGCGTTTCCTACGATTACATGCATTTGAATGGGGAACTCGCCCGAAACAAAGTATAGGTTTTCATTATGTGAATAACTTGAAAATCTTAGCTCAAACAGCTTCAAAACCTGTTTGCCCAGCACGGGGATCTTGAACTGTATAAGATAACGCCTTAAATATGTGTGTCTGAGTCGTCTATCAAGACTTACAGCTATTTATATGAAGTTGTACAAAACGCTTTATTTCGTCAAGACAGTGCGTTTCCTACGATTACATGCATTTGAATGGGGAACTCGCCCGAAACAAAGTATAGGTTTTCATTATGTGAATAACTTGAAAATCTTAGCTCAAACAGCTTCAAAACCTGTTTGCCCAGCACGGGGATCTTGAACTGTATAAGATAACGCCTTAAATATGTGTGTATGCTTCTTCTATCAAGACTTACAGCTATTTATATGAAGTTGTACAAAACGCTTTATTTCGTCAAGACAGTGCGTTTCCTACGATTACATACATTTGAATGGGGAACTCGCCCGAAACAAAGTATAGGTTTTCATTATGTGAATAACTTGAAAATCTTAGCTCAAACAGCTTCAAAACCTGTTTGCCCAGCACGGGGATCTTGAACTGTATAAGATAACGCCTTAAATATGTGTGTCTGAGTCTTCTATCAAGACTTACAGCTATTTATATGAAGTTGTACAAAAACGCTTTATTTCGTCAAGACAGTGCGTTTCCTACGATTACATGCATTTGAATGGGGAACTCGCCCGAAACAAAGTATAGGTTTTCATTATGTGAATAACTTGAAAATCTTAGCTCAAACAGCTTCAAAACCTGTTTGCCCAGCACGGGGATCTTGAACTGTATAAGATAACGCCTTAAATATGTGTGTATGCTTCTTCTATCAAGACTTACAGCTATTTATATGAAGTTGTACAAAACGCTTTATTTCGTCAAGACAGTGCGTTTCCTACGATTACATGCATTTGAATGGGGAACTCGCCCGAAACAAAGTATAGGTTTTCATTATGTGAATAACTTGAAAATCTTAGCTCAAACAGCTTCAAAACCTGTTTGCCCAGCACGGGGATCTTGAACTGTATAAGATAACGCCTTAAATATGTGTGTATGCTTCTTCTATCAAGACTTACAGCTATTTATATGAAGTTGTACAAAAACGCTTTATTTCGTCAAGACAGTGCGTTTCCTACGATTACATGCATTTGAATGGGGAACTCGTCCCGAAACAAAGTATAGGTTTTCATTATGTGAATAACTTGAAAATCTTAGCTCAAACAGCTTCAAAACCTGTTTGCCCAGCACGGGGATCTTGAACTGTATAAGATAACGCCTTAAATATGTGTGTATGCTTCTTCTATCAAGACTTACAGCTATTTATATGAAGTTGTACAAAACGCTTTATTTCGTCAAGACAGTGCGTTTCCTACGATTACATGCATTTGAATGGGGAACTCGTCCGAAACAAAGTATAGGTTTTCATTATGTGAATAACTTGAAAATCTTAGCTCAAACAGCTTCAAAACCTGTTTGCCCAGCACGGGGATCTTGAACTGTATAAGATAACGCCTTAAATATGTGTGTATGCTTCTTCTATCAAGACTTACAGCTATTTATATGAAGTTGTACAAAAACGCTTTATTTCGTCAAGACAGTGCGTTTCCTACGATTACATGCATTTGAATGGGGAACTCGCCCGAAACAAAGTATAGGTTTTCATTATGTGAATAACTTGAAAATCTTAGCTCAAACAGCTTCAAAACCTGTTTGCCCAGCACGGGGATCTTGAACTGTATAAGATAACGCCTTAAATATGTGTGTATGCGTCTTCTATCAAGACTTACAGCTATTTATATGAAGTTGTACATAAAACGCTTTATTTCGTCAAGACAGTGCGTTTCCTACGATTACATGCATTTGAATGGGGAACTCGCCCGAAACAAAGTATAGGTTTTCATTATGTGAATAACTTGAAAATCTTAGCTCAAACAGCTTCAAAACCTGTTTGCCCAGCACGGGGATCTTGAACTGTATAAGATAACGCCTTAAATATGTGTGTATGCTTCTTCTATCAAGACTTACAGCTATTTATATGAAGTTGTATAAACGCTTTATTTCGTCAAGACAGTGCGTTTCCTACGATTACATGCATTTGAATGGGGAACTCGCCCGAAACAAAGTATAGGTTTTCATTATGTGAATAACTTGAAAATCTTAGCTCAAACAGCTTCAAAACCTGTTTGCCCAGCACGGGGATCTTGAACTGTATAAGATAACGCCTTAAATATGTGTGTATGCTTCTTCTATCAAGACTTACAGCTATTTATATGAAGTTGTACAAAACGCTTTATTTCGTCAAGACAGTGCGTTTCCTACGATTACATGCATTTGAATGGGGAACTCGCCCGAAACAAAGTATAGGTTTTCATTATGTGAATAACTTGAAAATCTTAGCTCAAACAGCTTCAAAACCTGTTTGCCCAGCACGGGGATCTTGAACTGTATAAGATAACGCCTTAAATATGTGTGTATGCTTCTTCTATCAAGACTTACAGCTATTTATATGAAGTTGTACAAAAACGCTTTATTTCGTCAAGACAGTGCGTTTCCTACGATTACATGCATTTGAATGGGGAACTCGCCCGAAACAAAGTATAGGTTTTCATTATGTGAATAACTTGAAAATCTTAGCTCAAACAGCTTCAAAACCTGTTTGCCCAGCACGGGGATCTTGAACTGTATAAGATAACGCCTTAAATATGTGTGTATGAGTCTTCTATCAAGACTTACAGCTATTTATATGAAGTTGTACAAAAACGCTTTATTTCGTCAAGACAGTGCGTTTCCTACGATTACATGCATTTGAATGGGGAACTCGCCCGAAACAAAGTATAGGTTTTCATTATGTGAATAACTTGAAAATCTTAGCTCAAACAGCTTCAAAACCTGTTTGCCCAGCACGGGGATCTTGAACTGTATAAGATAACGCCTTAAATATGTGTGTATGCTTCTTCTATCAAGACTTACAGCTATTTATATGAAGTTGTACAAAAACGCTTTATTTCGTCAAGACAGTGCGTTTCCTACGATTACATGCATTTGAATGGGGAACTCGCCCGAAACAAAGTATAGGTTTTCATTATGTGAATAACTTGAAAATCTTAGCTCAAACAGCTTCAAAACCTGTTTGCCCAGCACGGGGATCTTGAACTGTATAAGATAACGCCTTAAATATGTGTGTATGCTTCTTCTATCAAGACTTACAGCTATTTATATGAAGTTGTACAAAAACGCTTTATTTCGTCAAGACAGTGCGTTTCCTACGATTACATGCATTTGAATGGGGAACTCGTCCGAAACAAAGTATAGGTTTTCATTATGTGAATAACTTGAAAATCTTAGCTCAAACAGCTTCAAAACCTGTTTGCCCAGCACGGGGATCTTGAACTGTATAAGATAACGCCTTAAATATGTGTGTATGCTTCTTCTATCAAGACTTACAGCTATTTATATGAAGTTGTACAAAAACGCTTTATTTCGTCAAGACAGTGCGTTTCCTACGATTACATGCATTTGAATGGGGAACTCGCCCGAAACAAAGTATAGGTTTTCATTATGTGAATAACTTGAAAATCTTAGCTCAAACAGCTTCAAAACCTGTTTGCCCAGCACGGGGATCTTGAACTGTATAAGATAACGCCTTAAATATGTGTGTATGATTCTTCTATCAAGACTTACAGCTATTTATATGAAGTTGTACAAAAACGCTTTATTTCGTCAAGACAGTGCGTTTCCTACGATTACATGCATTTGAATGGGGAACTCGCCCGAAACAAAGTATAGGTTTTCATTATGTGAATAACTTGAAAATCTTAGCTCAAACAGCTTCAAAACCTGTTTGCCCAGCACGGGGATCTTGAACTGTATAAGATAACGCCTTAAATATGTGTGTATGCTTCTTCTATCAAGACTTACAGCTATTTATATGAAGTTGTATAAAACGCTTTATTTCGTCAAGACAGTGCGTTTCCTACGATTACATGCATTTGAATGGGGAACTCGTCCGAAACAAAGTATAGGTTTTCATTATGTGAATAACTTGAAAATCTTAGCTCAAACAGCTTCAAAACCTGTTTGCCCAGCACGGGGATCTTGAACTGTATAAGATAACGCCTTAAATATGTGTGTATGCTTCTTCTATCAAGACTTACAGCTATTTATATGAAGTTGTACAAAAACGCTTTATTTCGTCAAGACAGTGCGTTTCCTACGATTACATGCATTTGAATGGGGAACTCGCCCGAAACAAAGTATAGGTTTTCATTATGTGAATAACTTGAAAATCTTAGCTCAAACAGCTTCAAAACCTGTTTGCCCAGCACGGGGATCTTGAACTGTATAAGATAACGCCTTAAATATGTGTGTATGCTTCTTCTATCAAGACTTACAGCTATTTATATGAAGTTGTACAAAAACGCTTTATTTCGTCAAGACAGTGCGTTTCCTACGATTACATGCATTTGAATGGGGAACTCGTCCCGAAACAAAGTATAGGTTTTCATTATGTGAATAACTTGAAAATCTTAGCTCAAACAGCTTCAAAACCTGTTTGCCCAGCACGGGGATCTTGAACTGTATAAGATAACGCCTTAAATATGTGTGTATGCTTCTTCTATCAAGACTTACAGCTATTTATATGAAGTTGTATAAACGCTTTATTTCGTCAAGACAGTGCGTTTCCTACGATTACATGCATTTGAATGGGGAACTCGTCCGAAACAAAGTATAGGTTTTCATTATGTGAATAACTTGAAAATCTTAGCTCAAACAGCTTCAAAACCTGTTTGCCCAGCACGGGGATCTTGAACTGTATAAGATAACGCCTTAAATATGTGTGTATGCTTCTTCTATCAAGACTTACAGCTATTTATATGAAGTTGTACTAAAACGCTTTATTTCGTCAAGACAGTGCGTTTCCTACGATTACATGCATTTGAATGGGGAACTCGCCCGAAACAAAGTATAGGTTTTCATTATGTGAATAACTTGAAAATCTTAGCTCAAACAGCTTCAAAACCTGTTTGCCCAGCACGGGGATCTTGAACTGTATAAGATAACGCCTTAAATATGTGTGTATGCTTCTTCTATCAAAACTTACAGCTATTTATATGAAGTTGTACAAAAACGCTTTATTTCGTCAAGACAGTGCGTTTCCTACGATTACATGCATTTGAATGGGGAACTCGCCCGAAACAAAGTATAGGTTTTCATTATGTGAATAACTTGAAAATCTTAGCTCAAACAGCTTCAAAACCTGTTTGCCCAGCACGGGGATCTTGAACTGTATAAGATAACGCCTTAAATATGTGTGTATGCTTCTTCTATCAAAACTTACAGCTATTTATATGAAGTTGTATAAAACGCTTTATTTCGTCAAGACAGTGCGTTTCCTACGATTACATGCATTTGAATGGGGAACTCGCCCGAAACAAAGTATAGGTTTTCATTATGTGAATAACTTGAAAATCTTAGCTCAAACAGCTTCAAAACCTGTTTGCCCAGCACGGGGATCTTGAACTGTATAAGATAACGCCTTAAATATGTGTGTCTGAGTCGTCTATCAAGACTTACAGCTATTTATATGAAGTTGTACAAAAACGCTTTATTTCGTCAAGACAGTGCGTTTCCTACGATTACATGCATTTGAATGGGGAACTCGCCCGAAACAAAGTATAGGTTTTCATTATGTGAATAACTTGAAAATCTTAGCTCAAACAGCTTCAAAACCTGTTTGCCCAGCACGGGGATCTTGAACTGTATAAGATAACGCCTTAAATATGTGTGTATGCTTCTTCTATCAAGACTTACAGCTATTTATATGAAGTTGTACAAAAACGCTTTATTTCGTCAAGACAGTGCGTTTCCTACGATTACATGCATTTGAATGGGGAACTCGCCCGAAACAAAGTATAGGTTTTCATTATGTGAATAACTTGAAAATCTTAGCTCAAACAGCTTCAAAACCTGTTTGCCCAGCACGGGGATCTTGAACTGTATAAGATAACGCCTTAAATATGTGTGTATGCTTCTTCTATCAAGACTTACAGCTATTTATATGAAGTTGTACAAAAACGCTTTATTTCGTCAAGACAGTGCGTTTCCTACGATTACATGCATTTGAATGGGGAACTCGCCCGAAACAAAGTATAGGTTTTCATTATGTGAATAACTTGAAAATCTTAGCTCAAACAGCTTCAAAACCTGTTTGCCCAGCACGGGGATCTTGAACTGTATAAGATAACGCCTTAAATATGTGTGTATGCTTCTTCTATCAAGACTTACAGCTATTTATATGAAGTTGTACAAAAACGCTTTATTTCGTCAAGACAGTGCGTTTCCTACGATTACATGCATTTGAATGGGGAACTCGCCCGAAACAAAGTATAGGTTTTCATTATGTGAATAACTTGAAAATCTTAGCTCAAACAGCTTCAAAACCTGTTTGCCCAGCACGGGGATCTTGAACTGTATAAGATAACGCCTTAAATATGTGTGTATGCTTCTTCTATCAAGACTTACAGCTATTTATATGAAGTTGTACAAAACGCTTTATTTCGTCAAGACAGTGCGTTTCCTACGATTACATGCATTTGAATGGGGAACTCGCCCGAAACAAAGTATAGGTTTTCATTATGTGAATAACTTGAAAATCTTAGCTCAAACAGCTTCAAAACCTGTTTGCCCAGCACGGGGATCTTGAACTGTATAAGATAACGCCTTAAATATGTGTGTCTGAGTCGTCTATCAAAACTTACAGCTATTTATATGAAGTTGTACAAAAACGCTTTATTTCGTCAAGACAGTGCGTTTCCTACGATTACATGCATTTGAATGGGGAACTCGCCCGAAACAAAGTATAGGTTTTCATTATGTGAATAACTTGAAAATCTTAGCTCAAACAGCTTCAAAACCTGTTTGCCCAGCACGGGGATCTTGAACTGTATAAGATAACGCCTTAAATATGTGTGTATGCTTCTTCTATCAAGACTTACAGCTATTTATATGAAGTTGTACAAAAACGCTTTATTTCGTCAAGACAGTGCGTTTCCTACGATTACATGCATTTGAATGGGGAACTCGCCCGAAACAAAGTATAGGTTTTCATTATGTGAATAACTTGAAAATCTTAGCTCAAACAGCTTCAAAACCTGTTTGCCCAGCACGGGGATCTTGAACTGTATAAGATAACGCCTTAAATATGTGTGTCTGAGTCGTCTATCAAGACTTACAGCTATTTATATGAAGTTGTACAAAAACGCTTTATTTCGTCAAGACAGTGCGTTTCCTACGATTACATGCATTTGAATGGGGAACTCGCCCGAAACAAAGTATAGGTTTTCATTATGTGAATAACTTGAAAATCTTAGCTCAAACAGCTTCAAAACCTGTTTGCCCAGCACGGGGATCTTGAACTGTATAAGATAACGCCTTAAATATGTGTGTCTGAGTCGTCTATCAAAACTTACAGCTATTTATATGAAGTTGTACAAAAACGCTTTATTTCGTCAAGACAGTGCGTTTCCTACGATTACATGCATTTGAATGGGGAACTCGCCCGAAACAAAGTATAGGTTTTCATTATGTGAATAACTTGAAAATCTTAGCTCAAACAGCTTCAAAACCTGTTTGTCCAGCACGGGGATCTTGAACTGTATAAGATAACGCCGTAAATATGTGTGTCTGAGTCGTCTATCAAAACTTACAGCTATTTATATGAAGTTGTACAAAAACGCTTTATTTCGTCAAGACAGTGCGTTTCCTACGATTACATGCATTTGAATGGGGAACTCGCCCGAAACAAAGTATAGGTTTTCATTATGTGAATAACTTGAAAATCTTAGCTCAAACAGCTTCAAAACCTGTTTGCCCAGCACGGGGATCTTGAACTGTATAAGATAACGCCTTAAATATGTGTGTATGCTTCTTCTATCAAGACTTACAGCTATTTATATGAAGTTGTACAAAAACGCTTTATTTCGTCAAGACAGTGCGTTTCCTACGATTACATGCATTTGAATGGGGAACTCGCCCGAAACAAAGTATAGGTTTTCATTATGTGAATAACTTGAAAATCTTAGCTCAAACAGCTTCAAAACCTGTTTGTCCAGCACGGGGATCTTGAACTGTATAAGATAACGCCGTAAATATGTGTGTCTGAGTCGTCTATCAAAACTTACAGCTATTTATATGAAGTTGTACAAAAACGCTTTATTTCGTCAAGACAGTGCGTTTCCTACGATTACATGCATTTGAATGGGGAACTCGCCCGAAACAAAGTATAGGTTTTCATTATGTGAATAACTTGAAAATCTTAGCTCAAACAGCTTCAAAACCTGTTTGCCCAGCACGGGGATCTTGAACTGTATAAGATAACGCCTTAAATATGTGTGTATGCTTCTTCTATCAAGACTTACAGCTATTTATATGAAGTTGTACAAAAACGCTTTATTTCGTCAAGACAGTGCGTTTCCTACGATTACATGCATTTGAATGGGGAACTCGCCCGAAACAAAGTATAGGTTTTCATTATGTGAATAACTTGAAAATCTTAGCTCAAACAGCTTCAAAACCTGTTTGCCCAGCACGGGGATCTTGAACTGTATAAGATAACGCCTTAAATATGTGTGTATGCTTCTTCTATCAAGACTTACAGCTATTTATATGAAGTTGTACAAAAACGCTTTATTTCGTCAAGACAGTGCGTTTCCTACGATTACATGCATTTGAATGGGGAACTCGCCCGAAACAAAGTATAGGTTTTCATTATGTGAATAACTTGAAAATCTTAGCTCAAACAGCTTCAAAACCTGTTTGCCCAGCACGGGGATCTTGAACTGTATAAGATAACGCCTTAAATATGTGTGTATGCTTCTTCTATCAAGACTTACAGCTATTTATATGAAGTTGTACAAAAACGCTTTATTTCGTCAAGACAGTGCGTTTCCTACGATTACATGCATTTGAATGGGGAACTCGCCCGAAACAAAGTATAGGTTTTCATTATGTGAATAACTTGAAAATCTTAGCTCAAACAGCTTCAAAACCTGTTTGCCCAGCACGGGGATCTTGAACTGTATAAGATAACGCCTTAAATATGTGTGTCTGAGTCGTCTATCAAAGACTTACAGCTATTTATATGAAGTTGTACAAAACGCTTTATTTCGTCAAGACAGTGCGTTTCCTACGATTACATGCATTTGAATGGGGAACTCGCCCGAAACAAAGTATAGGTTTTCATTATGTGAATAACTTGAAAATCTTAGCTCAAACAGCTTCAAAACCTGTTTGCCCAGCACGGGGATCTTGAACTGTATAAGATAACGCCTTAAATATGTGTGTATGCTTCTTCTATCAAGACTTACAGCTATTTTTATGAAGTTGTACAAATACGCTTTATTTCGTCAAGACAGTGCGTTTCCTACGATTACATGCATTTGAATGGGGAACTCGCCCGAAACAAAGTATAGGTTTTCATTATGTGAATAACTTGAAAATCTTAGCTCAAACAGCTTCAAAACCTGTTTGCCCAGCACGGGGATCTTGAACTGTATAAGATAACGCCTTAAATATGTGTGTATGCTTCTTCTATCAAGACTTACAGCTATTTATATGAAGTTGTACAAAAACGCTTTATTTCGTCAAGACAGTGCGTTTCCTACGATTACATGCATTTGAATGGGGAACTCGCCCGAAACAAAGTATAGGTTTTCATTATGTGAATAACTTGAAAATCTTAGCTCAAACAGCTTCAAAACCTGTTTGCCCAGCACGGGGATCTTGAACTGTATAAGATAACGCCTTAAATATGTGTGTATGAGTCTTCTATCAAGACTTACAGCTATTTATATGAAGTTGTACAAAAACGCTTTATTTCGTCAAGACAGTGCGTTTCCTACGATTACATGCATTTGAATGGGGAACTCGCCCGAAACAAAGTATAGGTTTTCATTATGTGAATAACTTGAAAATCTTAGCTCAAACAGCTTCAAAACCTGTTTGCCCAGCACGGGGATCTTGAACTGTATAAGATAACGCCTTAAATATGTGTGTCTGAGTCGTCTATCAAAACTTACAGCTATTTATATGAAGTTGTACAAAAACGCTTTATTTCGTCAAGACAGTGCGTTTCCTACGATTACATGCATTTGAATGGGGAACTCGCCCGAAACAAAGTATAGGTTTTCATTATGTGAATAACTTGAAAATCTTAGCTCAAACAGCTTCAAAACCTGTTTGCCCAGCACGGGGATCTTGAACTGTATAAGATAACGCCTTAAATATGTGTGTATGCTTCTTCTATCAAGACTTACAGCTATTTATATGAAGTTGTACAAAAACGCTTTATTTCGTCAAGACAGTGCGTTTCCTACGATTACATGCATTTGAATGGGGAACTCGCCCGAAACAAAGTATAGGTTTTCATTATGTGAATAACTTGAAAATCTTAGCTCAAACAGCTTCAAAACCTGTTTGCCCAGCACGGGGATCTTGAACTGTATAAGATAACGCCTTAAATATGTGTGTCTGAGTCGTCTATCAAAACTTACAGCTATTTATATGAAGTTGTACAAAAACGCTTTATTTCGTCAAGACAGTGCGTTTCCTACGATTACATGCATTTGAATGGGGAACTCGCCCGAAACAAAGTATAGGTTTTCATTATGTGAATAACTTGAAAATCTTAGCTCAAACAGCTTCAAAACCTGTTTGCCCAGCACGGGGATCTTGAACTGTATAAGATAACGCCTTAAATATGTGTGTCTGAGTCGTCTATCAAAACTTACAGCTATTTATATGAAGTTGTACAAAAACGCTTTATTTCGTCAAGACAGTGCGTTTCCTACGATTACATGCATTTGAATGGGGAACTCGCCCGAAACAAAGTATAGGTTTTCATTATGTGAATAACTTGAAAATCTTAGCTCAAACAGCTTCAAAACCTGTTTGTCCAGCACGGGGATCTTGAACTGTATAAGATAACGCCTTAAATATGTGTGTCTGAGTCGTCTATCAAAACTTACAGCTATTTATATGAAGTTGTACAAAAACGCTTTATTTCGTCAAGACAGTGCGTTTCCTACGATTACATGCATTTGAATGGGGAACTCGCCCGAAACAAAGTATAGGTTTTCATTATGTGAATAACTTGAAAATCTTAGCTCAAACAGCTTCAAAACCTGTTTGCCCAGCACGGGGATCTTGAACTGTATAAGATAACGCCTTAAATATGTGTGTATGCTTCTTCTATCAAGACTTACAGCTATTTATATGAAGTTGTACAAAAACGCTTTATTTCGTCAAGACAGTGCGTTTCCTACGATTACATGCATTTGAATGGGGAACTCGCCCGAAACAAAGTATAGGTTTTCATTATGTGAATAACTTGAAAATCTTAGCTCAAACAGCTTCAAAACCTGTTTGCCCAGCACGGGGATCTTGAACTGTATAAGATAACGCCTTAAATATGTGTGTATGCTTCTTCTATCAAGACTTACAGCTATTTATATGAAGTTGTACAAAAACGCTTTATTTCGTCAAGACAGTGCGTTTCCTACGATTACATGCATTTGAATGGGGAACTCGCCCGAAACAAAGTATAGGTTTTCATTATGTGAATAACTTGAAAATCTTAGCTCAAACAGCTTCAAAACCTGTTTGCCCAGCACGGGGATCTTGAACTGTATAAGATAACGCCTTAAATATGTGTGTATGCTTCTTCTATCAAGACTTACAGCTATTTATATGAAGTTGTACAAAAACGCTTTATTTCGTCAAGACAGTGCGTTTCCTACGATTACATGCATTTGAATGGGGAACTCGCCCGAAACAAAGTATAGGTTTTCATTATGTGAATAACTTGAAAATCTTAGCTCAAACAGCTTCAAAACCTGTTTGCCCAGCACGGGGATCTTGAACTGTATAAGATAACGCCTTAAATATGTGTGTATGCTTCTTCTATCAAGACTTACAGCTATTTATATGAAGTTGTACAAAAACGCTTTATTTCGTCAAGACAGTGCGTTTCCTACGATTACATGCATTTGAATGGGGAACTCGCCCGAAACAAAGTATAGGTTTTCATTATGTGAATAACTTGAAAATCTTAGCTCAAACAGCTTCAAAACCTGTTTGCCCAGCACGGGGATCTTGAACTGTATAAGATAACGCCTTAAATATGTGTGTATGCTTCTTCTATCAAGACTTACAGCTATTTATATGAAGTTGTACAAAAACGCTTTATTTCGTCAAGACAGTGCGTTTCCTACGATTACATGCATTTGAATGGGGAACTCGCCCGAAACAAAGTATAGGTTTTCATTATGTGAATAACTTGAAAATCTTAGCTCAAACAGCTTCAAAACCTGTTTGCCCAGCACGGGGATCTTGAACTGTATAAGATAACGCCTTAAATATGTGTGTCTGCTTCTTCTATCAAGACTTACAGCTATTTATATGAAGTTGTACAAAAACGCTTTATTTCGTCAAGACAGTGCGTTTCCTACGATTACATGCATTTGAATGGGGAACTCGTCCGAAACAAAGTATAGGTTTTCATTATGTGAATAACTTGAAAATCTTAGCTCAAACAGCTTCAAAACCTGTTTGCCCAGCACGGGGATCTTGGACTGTATAAGATAACGCCTTAAATATGTGTGTCTGAGTCGTCTATCAAAACTTACAGCTATTTATATGAAGTTGTACAAAAACGCTTTATTTCGTCAAGACAGTGCGTTTCCTACGATTACATGCATTTGAATGGGGAACTCGCCCGAAACAAAGTATAGGTTTTCATTATGTGAATAACTTGAAAATCTTAGCTCAAACAGCTTCAAAACCTGTTTGCCCAGCACGGGGATCTTGAACTGTATAAGATAACGCCTTAAATATGTGTGTCTGCTTCTTCTATCAAGACTTACAGCTATTTATATGAAGTTGTACAAAAACGCTTTATTTCGTCAAGACAGTGCGTTTCCTACGATTACATGCATTTGAATGGGGAACTCGCCCGAAACAAAGTATAGGTTTTCATTATGTGAATAACTTGAAAATCTTAGCTCAAACAGCTTCAAAACCTGTTTGCCCAGCACGGGGATCTTGAACTGTATAAGATAACGCCTTAAATATGTGTGTATGCTTCTTCTATCAAAACTTACAGCTATTTATATGAAGTTGTACAAAAACGCTTTATTTCGTCAAGACAGTGCGTTTCCTACGATTACATGCATTTGAATGGGGAACTCGCCCGAAACAAAGTATAGGTTTTCATTATGTGAATAACTTGAAAATCTTAGCTCAAACAGCTTCAAAACCTGTTTGCCCAGCACTGGGGATCTTGAACTGTATAAGATAACGCCTTAAATATGTGTGTATGCTTCTTCTATCAAGACTTACAGCTATTTATATGAAGTTGTACAAAAACGCTTTATTTCGTCAAGACAGTGCGTTTCCTACGATTACATGCATTTGAATGGGGAACTCGCCCGAAACAAAGTATAGGTTTTCATTATGTGAATAACTTGAAAATCTTAGCTCAAACAGCTTCAAAACCTGTTTGCCCAGCACGGGGATCTTGAACTGTATAAGATAACGCCTTAAATATGTGTGTATGCTTCTTCTATCAAGACTTACAGCTATTTATATGAAGTTGTACAAAAACGCTTTATTTCGTCAAGACAGTGCGTTTCCTACGATTACATGCATTTGAATGGGGAACTCGCCCGAAACAAAGTATAGGTTTTCATTATGTGAATAACTTGAAAATCTTAGCTCAAACAGCTTCAAAACCTGTTTGCCCAGCACGGGGATCTTGAACTGTATAAGATAACGCCTTAAATATGTGTGTATGCTTCTTCTATCAAGACTTACAGCTATTTATATGAAGTTGTACAAAAACGCTTTATTTCGTCAAGACAGTGCGTTTCCTACGATTACATGCATTTGAATGGGGAACTCGTCCGAAACAAAGTATAGGTTTTCATTATGTGAATAACTTGAAAATCTTAGCTCAAACAGCTTCAAAACCTGTTTGCCCAGCACGGGGATCTTGAACTGTATAAGATAACGCCTTAAATATGTGTGTATGCTTCTTCTATCAAGACTTACAGCTATTTATATGAAGTTGTACAAAAACGCTTTATTTCGTCAAGACAGTGCGTTTCCTACGATTACATGCATTTGAATGGGGAACTCGCCCGAAACAAAGTATAGGTTTTCATTATGTGAATAACTTGAAAATCTTAGCTCAAACAGCTTCAAAACCTGTTTGCCCAGCACGGGGATCTTGAACTGTATAAGATAACGCCTTAAATATGTGTGTCTGAGTCGTCTATCAAGACTTACAGCTATTTATATGAAGTTGTACAAAAACGCTTTATTTCGTCAAGACAGTGCGTTTCCTACGATTACATGCATTTGAATGGGGAACTCGCCCGAAACAAAGTATAGGTTTTCATTATGTGAATAACTTGAAAATCTTAGCTCAAACAGCTTCAAAACCTGTTTGCCCAGCACGGGGATCTTGAACTGTATAAGATAACGCCTTAAATATGTGTGTATGCTTCTTCTATCAAGACTTACAGCTATTTATATGAAGTTGTACAAAAACGCTTTATTTCGTCAAGACAGTGCGTTTCCTACGATTACATGCATTTGAATGGGGAACTCGTCCGAAACAAAGTATAGGTTTTCATTATGTGAATAACTTGAAAATCTTAGCTCAAACAGCTTCAAAACCTGTTTGCCCAGCACGGGGATCTTGAACTGTATAAGATAACGCCTTAAATATGTGTGTATGCTTCTTCTATCAAGACTTACAGCTATTTATATGAAGTTGTACAAAAACGCTTTATTTCGTCAAGACAGTGCGTTTCCTACGATTACATGCATTTGAATGGGGAACTCGTCCGAAACAAAGTATAGGTTTTCATTATGTGAATAACTTGAAAATCTTAGCTCAAACAGCTTCAAAACCTGTTTGCCCAGCACGGGGATCTTGAACTGTATAAGATAACGCCTTAAATATGTGTGTCTGAGTCGTCTATCAAGACTTACAGCTATTTATATGAAGTTGTAGAAAAACGCTTTATTTCGTCAAGACAGTGCGTTTCCTACGATTACATGCATTTGAATGGGGAACTCGTCCGAAACAAAGTATAGGTTTTCATTATGTGAATAACTTGAAAATCTTAGCTCAAACAGCTTCAAAACCTGTTTGCCCAGCACGGGGATCTTGAACTGTATAAGATAACGCCTTAAATATGTGTGTATGCTTCTTCTATCAAGACTTACAGCTATTTATATGAAGTTGTACAAAAACGCTTTATTTCGTCAAGACAGTGCGTTTCCTACGATTACATGCATTTGAATGGGGAACTCGTCCGAAACAAAGTATAGGTTTTCATTATGTGAATAACTTGAAAATCTTAGCTCAAACAGCTCCAAAACCTGTTTGCCCAGCACGGGGATCTTGAACTGTATAAGATAATACCTTAAATATGTGTGTCTGAGTCGTCTATCAAAACTTACAGCTATTTATATGAAGTTGTACAAAAACGCTTTATTTCGTCAAGACAGTGCGTTTCCTACGATTACATGCATTTGAATGGGGAACTCGCCCGAAACAAAGTATAGGTTTTCATTATGTGAATAACTTGAAAATCTTAGCTCAAACAGCTTCCAAACCTGTTTGCCCAGCACGGGGATCTTGAACTGTATAAGATAACGCCTTAAATATGTGTGTATGCTTCTTCTATCAAGACTTACAGCTATTTATATGAAGTTGTACAAAAACGCTTTATTTCGTCAAGACAGTGCGTTTCCTACGATTACATGCATTTGAATGGGGAACTCGCCCGAAACAAAGTATAGGTTTTCATTATGTGAATAACTTGAAAATCTTAGCTCAAACAGCTTCAAAACCTGTTTGCCCAGCACGGGGATCTTGAACTGTATAAGATAACGCCTTAAATATGTGTGTCTGAGTCGTCTATCAAAACTTACAGCTATTTATATGAAGTTGTACAAAAACGCTTTATTTCGTCAAGACAGTGCGTTTCCTACGATTACATGCATTTGAATGGGGAACTCGCCCGAAACAAAGTATAGGTTTTCATTATGTGAATAACTTGAAAATCTTAGCTCAAACAGCTTCAAAACCTGTTTGCCCAGCACGGGGATCTTGAACTGTATAAGATAACGCCTTAAATATGTGTGTATGCTTCTTCTATCAAGACTTACAGCTATTTATATGAAGTTGTACAAAAACGCTTTATTTCGTCAAGACAGTGCGTTTCCTACGATTACATGCATTTGAATGGGGAACTCGCCCGAAACAAAGTATAGGTTTTCATTATGTGAATAACTTGAAAATCTTAGCTCAAACAGCTTCAAAACCTGTTTGCCCAGCACGGGGATCTTGAACTGTATAAGATAACGCCTTAAATATGTGTGTCTGAGTCGTCTATCAAGACTTACAGCTATTTATATGAAGTTGTACAAAAACGCTTTATTTCGTCAAGACAGTGCGTTTCCTACGATTACATGCATTTGAATGGGGAACTCGCCCGAAACAAAGTATAGGTTTTCATTATGTGAATAACTTGAAAATCTTAGCTCAAACAGCTTCAAAACCTGTTTGCCCAGCACGGGGATCTTGAACTGTATAAGATAACGCCTTAAATATGTGTGTATGCTTCTTCTATCAAGACTTACAGCTATTTTTATGAAGTTGTACAAAAACGCTTTATTTCGTCAAGACAGTGCGTTTCCTACGATTACATGCATTTGAATGGGGAACTCGCCCGAAACAAAGTATAGGTTTTCATTATGTGAATAACTTGAAAATCTTAGCTCAAACAGCTTCAAAACCTGTTTGCCCAGCACGGGGATCTTGAACTGTATAAGATAACGCCTTAAATATGTGTGTATGCTTCTTCTATCAAGACTTACAGCTATTTATATGAAGTTGTACAAAAACGCTTTATTTCGTCAAGACAGTGCGTTTCCTACGATTACATGCATTTGAATGGGGAACTCGTCCGAAACAAAGTATAGGTTTTCATTATGTGAATAACTTGAAAATCTTAGCTCAAACAGCTTCAAAACCTGTTTGCCCAGCACGGGGATCTTGAACTGTATAAGATAACGCCTTAAATATGTGTGTCTGAGTCGTCTATCAAGACTTACAGCTATTTTTATGAAGTTGTACAAAAACGCTTTATTTCGTCAAGACAGTGCGTTTCCTACGATTACATGCATTTGAATGGGGAACTCGTCCGAAACAAAGTATAGGTTTTCATTATGTGAATAACTTGAAAATCTTAGCTCAAACAGCTTCAAAACCTGTTTGCCCAGCACGGGGATCTTGAACTGTATAAGATAACGCCTTAAATATGTGTGTCTGAGTCGTCTATCAAGACTTACAGCTATTTATATGAAGTTGTACAAAAACGCTTTATTTCGTCAAGACAGTGCGTTTCCTACGATTACATGCATTTGAATGGGGAACTCGCCCGAAACAAAGTATAGGTTTTCATTATGTGAATAACTTGAAAATCTTAGCTCAAACAGCTTCAAAACCTGTTTGCCCAGCACGGGGATCTTGGAACTGTATAAGATAACGCCTTAAATATGTGTGTATGCTTCTTCTATCAAGACTTACAGCTATTTATATGAAGTTGTACAAAAACGCTTTATTTCGTCAAGACAGTGCGTTTCCTACGATTACATGCATTTGAATGGGGAACTCGTCCGAAACAAAGTATAGGTTTTCATTATGTGAATAACTTGAAAATCTTAGCTCAAACAGCTTCAAAACCTGTTTGCCCAGCACGGGGATCTTGAACTGTATAAGATAACGCCTTAAATATGTGTGTCTGAGTCGTCTATCAAGACTTACAGCTATTTATATGAAGTTGTACAAAAACGCTTTATTTCGTCAAGACAGTGCGTTTCCTACGATTACATGCATTTGAATGGGGAACTCGTCCGAAACAAAGTATAGGTTTTCATTATGTGAATAACTTGAAAATCTTAGCTCAAACAGCTTCAAAACCTGTTTGCCCAGCACGGGGATCTTGAACTGTATAAGATAACGCCTTAAATATGTGTGTCTGAGTCGTCTATCAAGACTTACAGCTATTTATATGAAGTTGTAGAAAAACGCTTTATTTCGTCAAGACAGTGCGTTTCCTACGATTACATGCATTTGAATGGGGAACTCGTCCGAAACAAAGTATAGGTTTTCATTATGTGAATAACTTGAAAATCTTAGCTCAAACAGCTTCAAAACCTGTTTGCCCAGCACGGGGATCTTGAACTGTATAAGATAACGCCTTAAATATGTGTGTATGCTTCTTCTATCAAGACTTACAGCTATTTATATGAAGTTGTACAAAAACGCTTTATTTCGTCAAGACAGTGCGTTTCCTACGATTACATGCATTTGAATGGGGAACTCGCCCGAAACAAAGTATAGGTTTTCATTATGTGAATAACTTGAAAATCTTAGCTCAAACAGCTTCAAAACCTGTTTGCCCAGCACGGGGATCTTGAACTGTATAAGATAACGCCTTAAATATGTGTGTCTGAGTCGTCTATCAAAACTTACAGCTATTTATATGAAGTTGTACAAAAACGCTTTATTTCGTCAAGACAGTGCGTTTCCTACGATTACATGCATTTGAATGGGGAACTCGCCCGAAACAAAGTATAAGTTTTCATTATGTGAATAACTTGAAAATCTTAGCTCAAACAGCTTCAAAACCTGTTTGCCCAGCACGGGGATCTTGAACTGTATAAGATAACGCCTTAAATATGTGTGTATGCTTCTTCTATCAAGACTTACAGCTATTTATATGAAGTTGTACAAAAACGCTTTATTTCGTCAAGACAGTGCGTTTCCTACGATTACATGCATTTGAATGGGGAACTCGTCCGAAACAAAGTATAGGTTTTCATTATGTGAATAACTTGAAAATCTTAGCTCAAACAGCTTCAAAACCTGTTTGCCCAGCACGGGGATCTTGAACTGTATAAGATAACGCCTTAAATATGTGTGTATGCTTCTTCTATCAAGACTTACAGCTATTTATATGAAGTTGTACAAAAACGCTTTATTTCGTCAAGACAGTGCGTTTCCTACGATTACATGCATTTGAATGGGGAACTCGCCCGAAACAAAGTATAGGTTTTCATTATGTGAATAACTTGAAAATCTTAGCTCAAACAGCTTCAAAACCTGTTTGCCCAGCACGGGGATCTTGAACTGTATAAGATAACGCCTTAAATATGTGTGTATGCTTCTTCTATCAAGACTTACAGCTATTTATATGAAGTTGTACAAAAACGCTTTATTTCGTCAAGACAGTGCGTTTCCTACGATTACATGCATTTGAATGGGGAACTCGCCCGAAACAAAGTATAGGTTTTCATTATGTGAATAACTTGAAAATCTTAGCTCAAACAGCTTCAAAACCTGTTTGCCCAGCACGGGGATCTTGAACTGTATAAGATAACGCCTTAAATATGTGTGTATGCTTCTTCTATCAAGACTTACAGCTATTTATATGAAGTTGTACAAAAACGCTTTATTTCGTCAAGACAGTGCGTTTCCTACGATTACATGCATTTGAATGGGGAACTCGTCCGAAACAAAGTATAGGTTTTCATTATGTGAATAACTTGAAAATCTTAGCTCAAACAGCTTCAAAACCTGTTTGCCCAGCACGGGGATCTTGAACTGTATAAGATAACGCCTTAAATATGTGTGTCTGAGTCGTCTATCAAAACTTACAGCTATTTATATGAAGTTGTACAAAAACGCTTTATTTCGTCAAGACAGTGCGTTTCCTACGATTACATGCATTTGAATGGGGAACTCGCCCGAAACAAAGTATAAGGTTTTCATTATGTGAATAACTTGAAAATCTTAGCTCAAACAGCTTCAAAACCTGTTTGCCCAGCACGGGGATCTTGAACTGTATAAGATAACGCCGTAAATATGTGTGTATGCTTCTTCTATCAAGACTTACAGCTATTTATATGAAGTTGTACAAAAACGCTTTATTTCGTCAAGACAGTGCGTTTCCTACGATTACATGCATTTGAATGGGGAACTCGTCCGAAACAAAGTATAGGTTTTCATTATGTGAATAACTTGAAAATCTTAGCTCAAACAGCTTCAAAACCTGTTTGCCCAGCACGGGGATCTTGAACTGTATAAGATAACGCCTTAAATATGTGTGTATGCTTCTTCTATCAAGACTTACAGCTATTTATATGAAGTTGTACGAAAACGCTTTATTTCGTCAAGACAGTGCGTTTCCTACGATTACATGCATTTGAATGGGGAACTCGCCCGAAACAAAGTATAGGTTTTCATTATGTGAATAACTTGAAAATCTTAGCTCAAACAGCTTCAAAACCTGTTTGCCCAGCACGGGGATCTTGAACTGTATAGGATAACGCCTTAAATATGTGTGTATGCTTCTTCTATCAAGACTTACAGCTATTTATATGAAGTTGTACAAAAACGCTTTATTTCGTCAAGACAGTGCGTTTCCTACGATTACATGCATTTGAATGGGGAACTCGTCCGAAACAAAGTATAGGTTTTCATTATGTGAATAACTTGAAAATCTTAGCTCAAACAGCTTCAAAACCTGTTTGCCCAGCACGGGGATCTTGAACTGTATAAGATAACGCCTTAAATATGTGTGTATGCTTCTTCTATCAAAACTTACAGCTATTTATATGAAGTTGTACAAAAACGCTTTATTTCGTCAAGACAGTGCGTTTCCTACGATTACATGCATTTGAATGGGGGAATTCGCCCGAAACAAAGTATAGGTTTTCATTATGTGAATAACTTGAAAATCTTAGCTCAAACAGCTTCAAAACCTGTTTGCCCAGCACGGGATGGATATTGAACTTGTATTAGAGAAAGCCTAAATATGTGTGTATGCTTCTTCTATCAAGACTTACAGCTATTTATATGAAGTTGTACAAAAACGCTTTATTTCGTCAAGACAGTGCGTTTCCTACGATTACATGCATTTGAATGGGGAACTTCGCCCGAAACAAAGTATAGGTTTTCATTATGTGAATAAGTTGAAAATCTTAGCTCAAACAGCTTCAAAACCTGTTTGTCCTGCACGGGGATGGATATTGAATTCTATAAGATAACGCCGTAAATATGTGTGTCTGAGTCTTCTATCGAAACTTACAGCTATTTATATGAAGTTGTACAAAAACGCTTTATTTCGTCAAGACAGTGCGTTTCCTACGATTACATGCATTTGAATGGGGGAATTCGCCCGAAACAAAGTATAGGTTTTCATTATGTGAATAACTTGAAAATCTTAGCTCAAACAGCTTCAAAACCTGTTTGCCCAGCACGGGGATGGATATTGAATTGTATATGTAATATCCTAGGACTAAGGAACCAC
Source organism: Neolamprologus multifasciatus (assembly GCF_963576455.1). Classification (NCBI taxonomy): domain Eukaryota; kingdom Metazoa; phylum Chordata; class Actinopteri; order Cichliformes; family Cichlidae; genus Neolamprologus; species Neolamprologus multifasciatus. The sequence continues at coordinate 40,255,911 of NC_140452.1, read as the reverse complement.
GGAGACCATGTTTAACTCACAGTTACTTCTTTATTAAGAGAACCGGGGCATGCGCCCCACAGACTGAAAACTCTCCAACAACTGTTGCCCCCTGGTGGACAAATCCCTGCCACAACATAACATTCCTCCCCCCTTAAACTGAAACTACTCTGTAGTTTTAATCACTACAGAAAATACCCATAAACAAAAACTTCACCTTTATAAAATTGCAACAACCCCGTCCCCAGCCTTTATTGAAATTTCACTCTGTAATAATGAACCTTTAGTCCAACAGTCTTAGGTTAACCTATAACAGTTCACCGTAATCTCCTTCTTATTATTGTAATCACGGCACAAAGTCTCTCAGGTGCTCTGGCGGTCTCTTGGTTCTTTGCGACCGCCTTAACCCAGTGGCAGGTGATTCCTGTGAATCACTACTCTCCATATGTGGCTTCACCACTGGTGTAACTTGCACCTCCATGTGTCTCTCATCCTCGTCTCCTGTCTCAGCGCCGATGTTTGGGGCTGCCTTTGGAGGCTCACCTGGGTGGCCTTCAGGCATTCCTGCTGCCAGACACGGCTCCAGGCGGGCAAACAGCTGATCTACGTGATGCCTCACCACTGTCCCATTGCCCAGCATCACCAAGTAGGAAACAGGCCCCGTCATCTCTTGTATAAGTCCTGGTATCCATTTGGGTCCTCTGCCATAGTTTCTGGTATATACTGTGTCTCCAATAACAAACATGCGCTCCTTGGCATGTCTATCATGATACAGTCTTTGGGTGTCTTGTTTTGCTGTCACTTTCTGTTTCAAATCAGGGTGTATGAGATCAAGAGTACACCTCAACTTCCGGCCCATCATCAACTCAGCGGGAGACTTCCCTGTTGTGTGATTCTGTAACTAAACAGAGAGTACTGGAGACACACTGGTTTAACTTGGTTGCCAGTGTGTCTCCAGTACTCTTTTTCATGAGTTCTTTGAACGTTTGCACTGCTCTTTCTGCCATACAGGTACTTATGAAAATACTGTACACCAAATATTACAGCCAATCCTTCTTTATCCAGCTGTGAGTAGTTCTTTTCTGCTGCATTCAGGGTACGTGATGCAAACCCAATGGGTTTTTCCTGACCATCTGGCATGCGGTGAGCTGGTACTGCTCCCACTCCATAGGCGGACGCATCGCAAGAAAGAATTAAATCTTTTTGCTCATCATAGTGTACCAATACACTGCTTGACTGCAACAGTTCCTTTGATTTGCAGAAAACCTTCTCCTGTGCTGGTCCCCAACACCATGGTTCCCCCTTTCTCAGAAGCTTGTGCAGTGGGGCCAACAGTGTGGACAAGTTTGGCAAGAAATTATTATAGAAGTTCAACAACCCCAAATAAGCTTTGAGCTCTGTCACTGATTTTGTGGGTGGCGCCTCCTGCACTGCTTTCACTTTTGCTGGCACTGGATGTAAACCGGTCTTATCCACCCGATGTCCTAAAAATGTCACTTCCTTCTCCATGAATTGACATTTGCTCCTTTTTAAGCGCAGGCCCGGCTCCTCCAAGCACTGCAGCACTCCATCCAGTGTTTGAAGATGTTCTTTGTCATTCTTTCCTGTCAGGATGATGTCATCCAGATACACTGCAACATTGGTCAGACCTTGCAACACACTCTCCATGGTGCGCTGAAAAATGGCAGGACTTGAACTCACACCAAATGGCAACCTGGTGTATGTAAACAAACCCCTGTGTGTGTTCACTGTGACATACTTTCTAGATTCCTCATCCAGTACAACCTGTTGATATGCGTGACTCATACAGTGGGGCAAAAAAGTATTTAGTCAGCCACCGATTGTGCAAGTTCCCCCACTTAAAATGATGACAGAGGTCAGTAATTTGCACCAGAGGTACACTTCAACTGTGAGAGACAGAATGTGAAAAAAAAATCCATGAATTCACATGGTAGGATTTGTAAAGAATTTATTCGTAAATCAGGGTGGAAAATAAGTATTTGGTCACCTCAAACAAGGAAAATCCCTGGCTCTCACAGACCTGTAACGTCTTCTGTAAGAAGCTTTTCTGTCCCCCACTCGTTACCTGTATGAATGGCACCTGTTTGACCTCATCATCTGTATAAAAGACACCTGTCCACAGCCTCAACCAGTCAGACTCCAAACTCCGCCATGGCCAAGACCAAAGAGCTTTCGAAGGACACCAGGAAAAGAATTGTAGACCTGCACCAGACTGGGAAGAGTGAATCTACAATAGGCAAGCAGCTTGGTGTGAAAAAATCAACTGTGGGAGCAATCATCAGAAAATGGAAGACATACAAGACCACTGATAATCTCCCTCGATCTGGGACTCCACGCAAGATCTCATCCCGTGGGGTCAAAATGATCATGAGAACGGTGAGCAAAGATCCCAGAACCACACGGGGGGACCTGGTGAATGACCTGCAGAGAGCTGGGACCAAAGTAACAAAGGTCACCATCAGTAACACACTACAACGGCAGGGAATCAAATCCCGCAGTGCCAGACGTGTTCCGCTGCTGAAGCCAGTGCATGTCCAGGCCCGTCTGAAGTTTGCCAGAGAGCACATGGATGATACAGCAGAGGATTGGGAGAATGTCATGTGGTCAGATGAAACCAAAGTAGAACTTTTTGGTATAAACTCAACTCGTCGTGTTTGGAGGAAGAAGAATACTGAGTTGCATCCCAAGAACACCATACCTACTGTGAAGCATGGGGGTGGAAACATCATGTTATGGGGCTGTTTTTCTGCCAAGGGGACAGGACGACTGATCCGTGTTAAGGACAGAATGAATGGGGCCAAGTATCATGAGATTTTGAGCCAAAACCTCCTTCCATCAGTGAGAACTTTGAAGATGAAACGAGGCTGGGTCTTCCAAAACACACCGCCCAGGCAACAAAGGAGTGGCTCCGTAAGAAGCATTTGAAAGTCCTGGAGTGGCCTAGCCAGTCTCCAGACCTCAACCCCATAGAAAATCTGTGGCGGGAGTTGAAAGTCCGTGTTGCTCGGCGACAGCCCCAAAACATCACTGCTCTTGAGAAGATCTGCATGGAGGAATGGGCCAAAATACCAGCTACTGTGTGTGCAAACCTGGTAAAGACCTATAGTAAACGTTTGACCTCTGTTATTGCCAACAAAGGTTATGTTACAAAGTATTGAGTTGTATTTTTGTTATTGACCAAATACTTATTTTCCACCCTGATTTACGAATAAATTCTTTACAAATCCTACCATGTGAATTCATGGATTTTTTTTTTCACATTCTGTCTCTCACAGTTGAAGTGTACCTCTGGTGCAAATTACTGACCTCTGTCATCATTTTAAGTGGGGGAACTTGCACAATCGGTGGCTGACTAAATACTTTTTTGCCCCACTGTATCTAACTTGGTGTATTTTTCTCCTCCCGCCAGCCCCGCTATCATGTCCTCCATTCGTGGAATGGGGTATTGTTCTACAAGCGACACCTTGTTAACAGTCAGTTTGTAGTCACCACAAATTCTGGCGCTGGAGTCTGGCTTTAGTACGGGTACGATGGGTGCGGCCCACTCTGAGAATTTCACTGGTTGGATGATCTTCTCCTCCAACAGTCTCTCCAGTTCCTGCTCCACTTTCTTTTTCATAGCAAACGGAACTGATCGGGGCTTATAGAAGCACGGTTTGGCATCACTAGCGACATGTATCTTTGCTGCAAACCCCTTCAGTGTTCCCAACTCGTCCTTAAACACTGTTTCATGTCTGGCCAGTATTCGCTGTAAGGCATCATCTCTGCCTTCTAGCTTATGTACAGGTTGCCAATCTAATTGGAGGGCCTTAATCCATCCCCGACCCATCAAACTAGTTCCAGCCCCTTCAACCACCACCACATCCAGTTTTTTTTTACTGTCTCTGAATTCCACCTGCACTTGGGCTGCTCCCCACACGGGTACCTTGTGGCCTCCATACATTCTCAGTTTGATTCCACACTTGCTTACTTTGGGCGCATTACTGCCTTCAAAAAGTTTTTTAAATGACTCCTTCGACATGATAGTGTAGCCACAGCCTGTGTCTACTTCAAATGTCACATTCTGTCCATTTACTTTTAGCTTGGGATGCTAATCTCCTCCTGCACATTATACATAGTCACACTTGCCTTTATGTGGTGAATTTCAGCTCCTTCTTCCTCACTCTCCACATTCTCCTCTTCCAAGAAATGGGCTTGTTTACCTTGTCTGCCACGCCCTACTTTTTGTTCCATTTTCATTCGGCAGACCCTTTTTATGTGTCCCACCTTTCCACAGTTGTGGCATTTTTCTGAAACAAACCTGCAGTCCTTGGCCACATGATTTAGCCCTCCACATCTGTAGCACTTCCTGATAACCTGTTGTGACGTCGAGCCGCTGTCCTCCATCTTGTTCACCGCTCCTAATCCTTTAGTGAATCGCGACTGTTCCGTCATGCTTTTCAAATCCACAATGTCTCTGTTAGCAGCCTCCATTGCTTGAGCAAACTTCAGCGCCTTTTCAAATGTTAGCGAATCCTCTGCTAACAATCTGCGCTGTATCCTGTCGTCGCTTATTCCACATACTAAACGATCCCGCAGCATCACCGTCAGGGAGTCTCCAAAGTTGCAGTCCTGTGCAAGCTTCCTCAGCTCTGCTACATAATCGCCCACACTTTCCTCCGGCCTTCTATTTCGTGTGTTAAACTTCCACCGCTGCACAATTTCACTCGGCTTAGGGTGAAAATGATTGTTCAACAATCCCACCAACTCAGCATAAGACCGATCCCCTGGCTTGACCGGACTGAGTAGGTTCCTAATCAGGGCATAGGTCTGTGCGCCCACGCAACTCAACAGTACCGCTCGCTTCTTCTCCTCCTCCTTAATATCATTCGCCACAAAGAAGTAATCCAAAATCTCACAATATTCCTCCCAGGATTGCAGCTCGCTGTCGAACGGTGCCACCGAGCCCAAAGTGGTAGCCATTATTCCACACTGAGGGTTACGCTCCGCTTCCAACAGATGCTAGCGCTGTACCACTTGCCAACCTCACTTCATAAGTCACTTATCACGGTGTAACTTCACAGCAACACCTGGCTTTTATCCTCGTCGCCATATGTAATATCCTAGGACTAAGGAACCACGGAGACCATGTTTAACTCACAGTTACTTCTTTATTAAGAGAACCGGGGCATGCGCCCCACAGACTGAAAACTCTCCAACAACTGTTGCCCCCTGGTGGACAAATCCCTGCCACAACATAACAGTATAAGAGAAAGCCACAAATATGTGTGTATGCTTCTTCTATCAAGACTTACAGCTATTTATATGAAGTTGTACAAAAACGCTTTATTTAGTCAAGACAGTGCGTTTCCTACGATTACATGCATTTGAATGGGGAACTCGTCCGAAACAAAGTATAGGTTTTCATTATGTGAATAACTTGAAAATCTTAGCTCAAACAGCTTCAAAACCTGTTTGCCCAGCACGGGGATCTTGAACTGTATAAGATAACGCCTTAAATATGTGTGTCTGAGTCGTCTATCAAAACTTACAGCTATTTATATGAAGTTGTACAAAAACGCTTTATTTCGTCAAGACAGTGCGTTTCCTACGATTACATGCATTTGAATGGGGAACTCGCTCGAAACAAAGTATAGGTTTTCATTATGTGAATAACTTGAAAATCTTAGCTCAAACAGCTTCAAAACCTGTTTGCCCAGCACGGGGATCTTGAACTGTATAAGATAACGCCTTAAATATGTGTGTATGCTTCTTCTATCAAGACTTACAGCTATTTATATGAAGTTGTACAAAAACGCTTTATTTCGTCAAGACAGTGCGTTTCCTACGATTACATGCATTTGAATGGGGAACTCGCTCGAAACAAAGTATAGGTTTTCATTATGTGAATAACTTGAAAATCTTAGCTCAAACAGCTTCAAAACCTGTTTGCCCAGCACGGGGATCTTGAACTGTATAAGATAACGCCTTAAATATGTGTGTATGCTTCTTCTATCAAGACTTACAGCTATTTATATGAAGTTGTACAAAAACGCTTTATTTCGTCAAGACAGTGCGTTTCCTACGATTACATGCATTTGAATGGGGAACTCGCTCGAAACAAAGTATAGGTTTTCATTATGTGAATAACTTGAAAATCTTAGCTCAAACAGCTTCAAAACCTGTTTGCCCAGCACGGGGATCTTGAACTGTATAAGATAACCCCTTAAATATGTGTGTCTGAGTCGTCTATCAAAACTTACAGCTATTTATATGAAGTTGTACAAAAACGCTTTATTTCGTCAAGACAGTGCGTTTTCTACGATTACATGCATTTGAATGGGGAACTCGCTCGAAACAAAGTATAGGTTTTCATTATGTGAATAACTTGAAAATCTTAGCTCAAACAGCTTCAAAACCTGTTTGCCCAGCACGGGGATCTTGAACTGTATAAGATAACGCCTTAAATATGTGTGTATGCTTCTTCTATCAAGACTTACAGCTATTTATATGAAGTTGTAGAAAAACGCTTTATTTCGTCAAGACAGTGCGTTTCCTACGATTACATGCATTTGAATGGGGAACTCGTCCGAAACAAAGTATAGGTTTTCATTATGTGAATAACTTGAAAATCTTAGCTCAAACAGCTTCAAAACCTGTTTGCCCAGCACGGGGATTTTGAACTGTATAAGATAATACCTTAAATATGTGTGTCTGAGTCGTCTATCAAAACTTACAGCTATTTATATGAAGTTGTACAAAAACGCTTTATTTCGTCAAGACAGTGCGTTTCCTACGATTACATGCATTTGAATGGGGAACTCGTCCGAAACAAAGTATAGGTTTTCATTATGTGAATAACTTGAAAATCTTAGCTCAAACAGCTTCAGAACCTGTTTGCCCAGCACGGGGATCTTGAACTGTATAAGATAATACCTTAAATATGTGTGTCTGAGTCGTCTATCAAAACTTACAGCTATTTATATGAAGTTGTACAAAAACGCTTTATTTCGTCAAGACAGTGCGTTTCCTACGATTACATGCATTTGAATGGGGAACTCGCCCGAAACAAAGTATAGGTTTTCATTATGTGAATAACTTGAAAATCTTAGCTCAAACAGCTTCAAAACCTGTTTGCCCAGCACGGGGATCTTGAACTGTATAAGATAACGCCTTAAATATGTGTGTCTGAGTCGTGTCGTCTATCAAAACTTACAGCTATTTATATGAAGTTGTACAAAAACGCTATATTTCGTCAAGACAGTGCGTTTCCTACGATTACATGCATTTGAATGGGGAACTCGCCCGAAACAAAGTATAGGTTTTCATTATGTGAATAACTTGAAAATCTTAGCTCAAACAGCTTCAAACCTGTTTGCCCAGCACGGGGATCTTGAACTGTATAAGATAACGCCTTAAATATGTGTGTATGCTTCTTCTATCAAGACTTACAGCTATTTATATGAAGTTGTACAAAAACGCTTTATTTCGTCAAGACAGTGCGTTTCCTACGATTACATGCATTTGAATGGGGAACTCGCCCGAAACAAAGTATAGGTTTTCATTATGTGAATAACTTGAAAATCTTAGCTCAAACAGCTTCAAAACCTGTTTGCCCAGTACGGGGATCTTGAACTGTATAAGATAACGCCTTAAATATGTGTGTATGCTTCTTCTATCAAGACTTACAGCTATTTATATGAAGTTGTACAAAAACGCTTTATTTCGTCAAGACAGTGCGTTTCCTACGATTACATGCATTTGAATGGGGAACTCGCCCGAAACAAAGTATAGGTTTTCATTATGTGAATAACTTGAAAATCTTAGCTCAAACAGCTTCAAAACCTGTTGCCCAGCACGGGGATCTTGAACTGTATAAGATAACGCCTTAAATATGTAAATGCAAATGCAAACCCAATGGGTTTTTCCTGACCATCTGGCATGCGGTGAGCTAGTACTGCTCCCACTCCATAGGGGGACGCATCGCAAGAAAGAATTAAATCTTTTTGCTCATCATAGTGTACCAATACACTGCTTGACTGCAACAGTTCCTTTGATTTGCAGAAAACCTTCTCCTGTGCTGGTCCCCAACACCATGGTTCCCCCTTTCTCAGAAGCTTGTGCAGTGGGGCCAACAGTGTGGACAAGTTTGGCAAGAAATTATTATAGAAGTTCAACAACCCCAAATAAGTTTTGAGCTCTGTCACTGATTTTGTGGGTGGCGCCTCCTGCACTGCTTTCACTTTTGCTGGCACTGGATGTAAACCGGTCTTATCCACCCGATGTCCTAAAAATGTCACTTCCTTCTCCATGAATTGACATTTGCTCCTTTTTAAGCACAGGCCCGGCTCCTCCAAGCGCTGCAGCACTCCATCCAGTGTTTGAAGATGTTCTTTGTCATTCTTTCCTGTCAGGATGATGTCATCCAGATACACTGCAACATTGGTCAGACCTTGCAACACACTCTCCATGGTGCGCTGAAAAATGGCAGGACTTGAACTCACACCAAATGGCAACCTGGTGTATGTAAACAAACCCCTGTGTGTGTTCACTGTGACATACTTTCTAGATTTCTCATCCAGTACAACCTGTTGATATGCGTGACTCATACAGTGGGGCAAAAAAGTATTTAGTCAGCCACCGATTGTGCAAGTTCCCCCACTTAAAATGATGACAGAGGTCAGTAATTTGCACCAGAGGTACACTTCAACTGTGAGAGACAGAATGTGAAAAAAAAATCCATGAATTCACATGGTAGGATTTGTAAAGAATTTATTCGTAAATCAGGGTGGAAAATAAGTATTTGGTCACCTCAAACAAGGAAAATCCCTGGCTCTCACAGACCTGTAACGTCTTCTGTAAGAAGCTTTTCTGTCCCCCACTCGTTACCTGTATGAATGGCACCTGTTTGACCTCATCATCTGTATAAAAGACACCTGTCCACAGCCTCAACCAGTCAGACTCCAAACTCCGCCATGGCCAAGACCAAAGAGCTTTCGAAGGACACCAGGAAAAGAATTGTAGACCTGCACCAGACTGGGAAGAGTGAATCTACAATAGGCAAGCAGCTTGGTGTGAAAAAATCAACTGTGGGAGCAATCATCAGAAAATGGAAGACATACAAGACCACTGATAATCTCCCTCGATCTGGGACTCCACGCAAGATCTCATCCCGTGGGGTCAAAATGATCATGAGAACGGTGAGCAAAGATCCCAGAACCACACGGGGGGACCTGGTGAATGACCTGCAGAGAGCTGGGACCAAAGTAACAAAGGTCACCATCAGTAACACACTACAACGGCAGGGAATCAAATCCCGCAGTGCCAGACGTGTTCCGCTGCTGAAGCCAGTGCATGTCCAGGCCCGTCTGAAGTTTGCCAGAGAGCACATGGATGATACAGCAGAGGATTGGGAGAATGTCATGTGGTCAGATGAAACCAAAGTAGAACTTTTTGGTATAAACTCAACTCGTCGTGTTTGGAGGCAGAAGAATACTGAGTTGCATCCCAAGAACACCATACCTACTGTGAAGCATGGGGGTGGAAACATCATGTTATGGGGCTGTTTTTCTGCCAAGGGGACAGGACGACTGATCCGTGTTAAGGACAGAATGAATGGGGCCAAGTATCGTGAGATTTTGAGCCAAAACCTCCTTCCATCAGTGAGAACTTTGAAGATGAAACGAGGCTGGGTCTTCCAAAACACACCGCCCAGGCAACAAAGGAGTGGCTCCGTAAGAAGCATTTGAAAGTCCTGGAGTGGCCTAGCCAGTCTCCAGACCTCAACCCCATAGAAAATCTGTGGCGGGAGTTGAAAGTCCGTGTTGCTCGGCGACAGCCCCAAAACATCACTGCTCTTGAGAAGATCTGCATGGAGGAATGGGCCAAAATACCAGCTACTGTGTGTGCAAACCTGGTAAAGACCTATAGTAAACGTTTGACCTCTGTTATTGCCAACAAAGGTTATGTTACAAAGTATTGAGTTGTATTTTTGTTATTGACCAAATACTTATTTTCCACCCTGATTTACGAATAAATTCTTTACAAATCCTACCATGTGAATTCATGGATTTTTTTTTCACATTCTGTCTCTCACAGTTGAAGTGTACCTCTGGTGCAAATTACTGACCTCTGTCATCATTTTAAGTGGGGGAACTTGCACAATCGGTGGCTGACTAAATACTTTTTTGCCCCACTGTATCTAACTTGGTGTATTTTTCTCCTCCCGCCAGCCCCGCTATCATGTCCTCCATTCGTGGAATGGGGTATTGTTCTACAAGCGACACCTTGTTAACAGTCAGTTTGTAGTCACCACAAATTCTGGCGCTGGAGTCTGGCTTTAGTACGGGTACGATGGGTGCGGCCCACTCTGAGAATTTCACTGGTTGGATGATCTTCTCCTCCAACAGTCTCTCCAGTTCCTGCTCCACTTTCTTTTTCATAGCAAACGGAACTGATCGGGGCTTATAGAAGCACGGTTTGGCATCACTAGCGACATGTATCTTTGCTGCAAACCCCTTCAGTGTTCCCAACTCGTCCTTAAACACTGTTTCATGTCTGGCCAGTATTCGCTGTAAGGCATCATCTCTGCCTTCTAGCTTATGTACAGGTTGCCAATCTAATTGGAGGGCCTTAATCCATCCCCGACCCATCAAACTAGTTCCAGCCCCTTCAACCACCACCACATCCAGTTTTTTTTTACTGTCTCTGAATTCCACCTGCACTTGGGCTGCTCCCCACACGGGTACCTTGTGGCCTCCATACATTCTCAGTTTGATTCCACACTTGCTTACTTTGGGCGCATTACTGCCTTCAAAAAGTTTTTTAAATGACTCCTTCGACATGATAGTGTAGCCACAGCCTGTGTCTACTTCAAATGTCACATTCTGTCCATTTACTTTTAGCTTGGGATGCTAATCTCCTCCTGCACATTATACATAGTCACACTTGCCTTTATGTGGTGCATTTCAGCTCCTTCTTCCTCACTCTCCACATTCTCCTCTTCCAAGAAATGGGCTTGTTTACCTTGTCTGCCACGCCCTACTTTTTGTTCCATTTTCATTCGGCAGACCCTTTTTATGTGTCCCACCTTTCCACAGTTGTGGCATTTTTCTGAAACAAACCTGCAGTCCTTGGCCACATGATTTAGCCCTCCACATCTGTAGCACTTCCTGATAACCTGTTGTGACGTCGAGCCGCTGTCCTCCATCTTGTTCACCGCTCCTAATCCTTTAGTGAATCGCGACTGTTCCGTCATGCTTTTCAAATCCACAATGTCTCTGTTAGCAGCCTCCATTGCTTGAGCAAACTTCAGCGCCTTTTCAAATGTTAGCGAATCCTCTGCTAACAATCTGCGCTGTATCCTGTCGTCGCTTATTCCACATACTAAACGATCCTGCAGCATCACCGTCAGGGAGTCTCCAAAGTTGCAGTCCTGTGCAAGCTTCCTCAGCTCTGCTACATAATCGCCCACACTTTCCTCCGGCCTTCTATTTCGTGTGTTAAACTTCCACCGCTGCACAATTTCACTCGGCTTAGGGTGAAAATGATTGTTCAACAATCCCACCAACTCAGCATAAGACCGATCCCCTGGCTTGACCGGACTGAGTAGGTTCCTAATCAGGGCATAGGTCTGTGCGCCCACGCAACTCAACAGTACCGCTCGCTTCTTCTCCTCCTCCTTAATATCATTCGCCACAAAGAAGTAATCCAAAATCTCACAATATTCCTCCCAGGATTGCAGCTCGCTGTCGAACGGTGCCACCGAGCCCAAAGTGGTAGCCATTATTCCACACTGAGGGTTACGCTCCGCTTCCAACAGATGCTAGCGCTGTACCACTTGCCAACCTCACTTCATAAGTCACTTATCACGGTGTAACTTCACAGCAACACCTGGCTTTTATCCTCGTCGCCATATGTAATATCCTAGGACTAAGGAACCACGGAGACCATGTTTAACTCACAGTTACTTCTTTATTAAGAGAACCGGGGCATGCGCCCCACAGACTGAAAACTCTCCAACAACTGTTGCCCCCTGGTGGACAAATCCCTGCCACAACATAACAGTATAAGAGAAAGCCACAAATATGTGTGTATGCTTCTTCTATCAAGACTTACAGCTATTTATATGAAGTTGTACAAAAACGCTTTATTTAGTCAAGACAGTGCGTTTCCTACGATTACATGCATTTGAATGGGGAACTCGCCCGAAACAAAGTATAGGTTTTCATTATGTGAATAACTTGAAAATCTTAGCTCAAACAGCTTCAAAACCTGTTTGCCCAGCACGGGGATCTTGAACTGTATAAGATAACGCCTTAAATATGTGTGTCTGAGTCGTCTATCAAAACTTACAGCTATTTATATGAAGTTGTACAAAAACGCTTTATTTCGTCAAGACAGTGCGTTTCCTACGATTACATGCATTTGAATGGGGAACTCGCTCGAAACAAAGTATAGGTTTTCATTATGTGAATAACTTGAAAATCTTAGCTCAAACAGCTTCAAAACCTGTTTGCCCAGCACGGGGATCTTGAACTGTATAAGATAACGCCTTAAATATGTGTGTATGCTTCTTCTATCAAGACTTACAGCTATTTATATGAAGTTGTACAAAAACGCTTTATTTCGTCAAGACAGTGCGTTTCCTACGATTACATGCATTTGAATGGGGAACTCGCTCGAAACAAAGTATAGGTTTTCATTATGTGAATAACTTGAAAATCTTAGCTCAAACAGCTTCAAAACCTGTTTGCCCAGCACGGGGATCTTGAACTGTATAAGATAACCCCTTAAATATGTGTGTCTGAGTCGTCTATCAAAACTTACAGCTATTTATATGAAGTTGTACAAAAACGCTTTATTTCGTCAAGACAGTGCGTTTTCTACGATTACATGCATTTGAATGGGGAACTCGCCCAAAACAAAGTATAGGTTTTCATTATGTGAATAACTTGAAAATCTTAGCTCAAACAGCTTCAAAACCTGTTTGCCCAGCACGGGGATCTTGAACTGTATAAGATAACGCCTTAAATATGTGTGTATGCTTCTTCTATCAAGACTTACAGCTATTTATATGAAGTTGTACAAAAACGCTTTATTTCGTCAAGACAGTGCGTTTCCTACGATTACATGCATTTGAATGGGGAACTCGCCCGAAACAAAGTATAGGTTTTCATTATGTGAATAACTTGAAAATCTTAGCTCAAACAGCTTCAAAACCTGTTTGCCCAGCACGGGGATCTTGAACTGTATAAGATAACGCCTTAAATATGTGTGTATGCTTCTTCTATCAAGACTTACAGCTATTTATATGAAGTTGTACAAAAACGCTTTATTTCGTCAAGACAGTGCGTTTCCTACGATTACATGCATTTGAATGGGGAACTCGTCCGAAACAAAGTATAGGTTTTCATTATGTGAATAACTTGAAAATCTTAGCTAAAACAGCTTCAAAACCTGTTTGCCCAGCACGGGGATTTTGAACTGTATAAGATAATACCTTAAATATGTGTGTCTGAGTCGTCTATCAAAACTTACAGCTATTTATATGAAGTTGTACAAAAACGCTTTATTTCGTCAAGACAGTGCGTTTCCTACGATTACATGCATTTGAATGGGGAACTCGTCCGAAACAAAGTATAGGTTTTCATTATGTGAATAACTTGAAAATCTTAGCTCAAACAGCTTCAGAACCTGTTTGCCCAGCACGGGGATCTTGAACTGTATAAGATAACGCCTTAAATATGTGTGTCTGAGTCGTCTATCAAAACTTACAGCTATTTATATGAAGTTGTACAAAAACGCTATATTTCGTCAAGACAGTGCGTTTCCTACGATTACATGCATTTGAATGGGGAACTCGCCCGAAACAAAGTATAGGTTTTCATTATGTGAATAACTTGAAAATCTTAGCTCAAACAGCTTCAAAACCTGTTTGCCCAGCACGGGGATCTTGAACTGTATAAGATAACGCCTTAAATATGTGTGTATGCTTCTTCTATCAAGACTTACAGCTATTTATATGAAGTTGTACAAAAACGCTTTATTTCGTCAAGACAGTGCGTTTCCTACGATTACATGCATTTGAATGGGGAACTCGCCCGAAACAAAGTATAGGTTTTCATTATGTGAATAACTTGAAAATCTTAGCTCAAACAGCTTCAAAACCTGTTTGCCCAGCACGGGGATCTTGAACTGTATAAGATAACGCCTTAAATATGTGTGTATGCTTCTTCTATCAAGACTTACAGCTATTTATATGAAGTTGTACAAAAACGCTTTATTTCGTCAAGACAGTGCGTTTCCTACGATTACATGCATTTGAATGGGGAACTCGCCCGAAACAAAGTATAGGTTTTCATTATGTGAATAACTTGAAAATCTTAGCTCAAACAGCTCAAAACCTGTTTGCCCAGCACGGGGATCTTGAACTGTATAAGATAACGCCTTAAATATGTGTGTCTGAGTCGTCTATCAAAACTTACAGCTATTTATATGAAGTTGTACAAAAACGCTTTATTTCGTCAAGACAGTGCGTTTCCTACGATTACATGCATTTGAATGGGGAACTCGCCCGAAACAAAGTATAGGTTTTCATTATGTGAATAACTTGAAAATCTTAGCTCAAACAGCTTCAAAACCTGTTTGCCCAGCACGGGGATCTTGAACTGTATAAGATAACGCCTTAAATATGTGTGTATGCTTCTTCTATCAAGACTTACAGCTATTTATATGAAGTTGTACAAAAACGCTTTATTTCGTCAAGACAGTGCGTTTCCTACGATTACATGCATTTGAATGGGGAACTCGTCCGAAACAAAGTATAGGTTTTCATTATGTGAATAACTTGAAAATCTTAGCTCAAACAGCTTCAAAACCTGTTTGCCCAGCACGGGGATCTTGAACTGTATAAGATAACGCCTTAAATATGTGTGTATGCTTCGTCTATCAAGACTTACAGCTATTTATATGAAGTTGTACAAAAAACGCTTTATTTCGTCAAGACAGTGCGTTTCCTACGATTACATGCATTTGAATGGGGAACTCGCCCGAAACAAAGTATAGGTTTTCATTATGTGAATAACTTGAAAATCTTAGCTCAAACAGCTTCAAAACCTGTTTGCCCAGCACGGGGATCTTGAACTGTATAAATAACGCCCTTAAATATGTGTGTCTGATTCGTCTATCAAGACTTACAGCTATTTATATGAAGTTGTACAAAAACGCTTTATTTCGTCAAGACAGTGCGTTTCCTACGATTACATGCATTTGAATGGGGAACTCGCCAGAAAACAAAGTATAGGTTTTCATTATGTGAATAACTTGAAAATCTTAGCTCAAACAGCTTCAAAACCTGTTTGCCCAGCACGGGGATCTTGAACTGTATAAGATAACGCCTTAAATATGTGTGTATGCTTCGTCTATCAAGACTTACAGCTATTTATATGAAGTTGTACAAAAACGCTTTATTTCGTCAAGACAGTGCGTTTCCTACGATTACATGCATTTGAATGGGGAACTCGCCCGAAACAAAGTATAGGTTTTCATTATGTGAATAACTTGAAAATCTTAGCTCAAACAGCTTCAAAACCTGTTTGCCCAGCACGGGGATCTTGAACTGTATAGATAACGCCTTAAATATGTGTGTCTGAGTCGTCTATCAAAGACTTACAGCTATTTATATGAAGTTGTACAAAAACGCTTTATTTCGTCAAGACAGTGCGTTTCCTACGATTACATGCATTTGAATGGGGAAACTCGCTCCGAAACAAAGTATAGTTTTCATTATGTGAATAACTTGAAAATCTTAGCTCAAACAGCTTCAAAACCTGTTTGCCCAGCACGGGGATCTTGAACTGTATAAGATAACGCCTTAAATATGTGTGTATGCTTCTTCTATCAAGACTTACAGCTATTTATATGAAGTTGTACAAAAACGCTTTATTTCGTCAAGACAGTGCGTTTCCTACGATTACATGCATTTGAATGGGGAACTCGCCCGAAACAAAGTATAGGTTTTCATTATGTGAATAACTTGAAAATCTTAGCTCAAACAGCTTCAAAACCTGTTTGCCCAGCACGGGGATCTTGAACTGTATAAGATAACGCCTTAAATATGTGTGTATGCTTCTTCTATCAAGACTTACAGCTATTTATATGAAGTTGTACAAAAACGCTTTATTTCGTCAAGACAGTGCGTTTCCTACGATTACATGCATTTGAATGGGGAACTCGCCCGAAACAAAGTATAGGTTTTCATTATGTGAATAACTTGAAAATCTTAGCTCAAACAGCTTCAAAACCTGTTTACCCAGCACGGGGATCTTGAACTGTATAAGATAACACCTTAAATATGTGGGTCTGAGTCGTCTATCAAAACTTACAGCTATTTATATGAAGTTGTACAAAAACGCTTTATTTCGTCAAGACAGTGCGTTTCCTACGATTACATGCATTTGAATGGGGAACTCGCCCGAAACAAAGTATAAGTTTTCATTATGTGAATAACTTGAAAATCTTAGCTCAAACAGCTTCAAAACCTGTTGCCCAGCACGGGGATCTTGAACATGTATAAGATAAAGCCTAAATATGTGTGTATGCTTCTTCTATCAAGACTTACAGCTATTTATATGAAGTTGTACAAAAACGCTTTATTTAGTCAAGACAGTGCGTTTCCTACGATTACATGCATTTGAATGGGGAACTCGTCCGAAACAAAGTATAGGTTTTCATTATGTGAATAACTTGAAAATCTTAGCTCAAACAGCTTCAAAACCTGTTTGCCCAGCACGGGGATCTTGAACTGTATAAGATAACGCCTTAAATATGTGTGTCTGAGTCGTCTATCAAAACTTACAGCTATTTATTATGAAGTTGTACAAAAACGCTTTATTTCGTCAAGACAGTGCGTTTCCTACGATTACATGCATTTGAATGGGGAACTCGCCCGAAACAAAGTATAGTTTTCATTATGTTAATAACTTGAAAATCTTAGCTCAAACAGCTTCAAAACCTGTTTGCCCAGCACGGGGATCTTGAACTGTATAAGATAACGCCTTAAATATGTGTGTCTGAGTCGTCTATCAAAACTTACAGCTATTTATTATGAAGTTGTACAAAAACGCTTTATTTCGTCAAGACAGTGCGTTTCCTACGATTACATGCATTTGAATGGGGAACTCGCCCGAAACAAAGTATAAGTTTTCATTATGTTAATAACTTGAAATCTTAGCTCAAACAGCTTCAAAACCTGTTTGCCCAGCACGGGGATCTTGAACTGTATAAGATAACGCCTTAAATATGTGTGTATGCTTCTTCTATCAAGACTTACAGCTATTTATATGAAGTTGTACAAAAACGCTTTATTTCGTCAAGACAGTGCGTTTCCTACGATTACATGCATTTGAATGGGGAACTTGCCCGAAACAAAGTATAGGTTTTCATTATGTGAATAATTTGAAAATCTTAGCTCAAACAGCTTCAAAACCTGTTTGCCCAGCAGGGGATCTTGAACTGTATAAGATAACGCCTTAAATATGTGTGTCTGAGTCGTCTATCAAGACTTACAGCTATTTATATGAAGTTGTACAAAAACGCTTTATTTCGTCAAGACAGTGCGTTTCCTACGATTACATGCATTTGAATGGGGAACTCGTCCGAAACAAAGTATAGGTTTTCATTATGTGAATAACTTGAAAATCTTAGCTCAAACAGCTTCAAAACCTGTTTGCCCAGCACGGGGATCTTGAACTGTATAAGATAACGCCTTAAATATGTGTGTCTGAGTCGTCTATCAAAACTTACAGCTATTTATATGAAGTTGTACAAAAACGCTTTATTTCGTCAAGACAGTGCGTTTCCTACGATTACATGCATTTGAATGGGGAACTCGTCCGAAACAAAGTATAGGTTTTCATTATGTGAATAACTTGAAAATCTTAGCTCAAACAGCTTCAAAACCTGTTTGCCCAGCACGGGGATCTTGAACTGTATAAGATAACGCCTTAAATATGTGTGTCTGAGTCGTCTATCAAAACTTACAGCTATTTATATGAAGTTGTACAAAAACGCTTTATTTCGTCAAGACAGTGCGTTTCCTACGATTACATGCATTTGAATGGGGAACTCGTCCGAAACAAAGTATAGGTTTTCATTATGTGAATAACTTGAAAATCTTAGCTCAAACAGCTTCAAAACCTGTTTGCCCAGCACGGGGATCTTGAACTGTATAAGATAACGCCTTAAATATGTGTGTCTGAGTCGTCTATCAAGACTTACAGCTATTTATATGAAGTTGTACAAAAACGCTTTATTTCGTCAAGACAGTGCGTTTCCTACGATTACATGCATTTGAATGGGGAACTCGCCCGAAACAAAGTATAGGTTTTCATTATGTGAATAACTTGAAAATCTTAGCTCAAACAGCTTCAAAACCTGTTTGCCCAGCACGGGGATCTTGAACTGTATAAGATAACGCCTTAAATATGTAAATGCAAATGCAAACCCAATGGGTTTTTCCTGACCATCTGGCATGCAGTGAGCTAGTACTGCTCCCACTCCATAGGGGGACGCATCGCAAGAAAGAATTAAATCTTTTTGCTCATCATAGTGTACCAATACACTGCTTGACTGCAACAGTTCCTTTGATTTGCAGAAAACCTTCTCCTGTGCTGGTCCCCAACACCATGGTTCCCCCTTTCTCAGAAGCTTGTGCAGTGGGGCCAACAGTGTGGACAAGTTTGGCAAGAAATTATTATAGAAGTTCAACAACCCCAAATAAGCTTTGAGCTCTGTCACTGATTTTGTGGGTGGCGCCTCCTGCACTGCTTTCACTTTTGCTGGCACTGGATGTAAACCGGTCTTATCCACCCGATGTCCTAAAAATGTCACTTCCTTCTCCATGAATTGACATTTGCTCCTTTTTAAGCGCAGGCCCGGCTCCTCCAAGCGCTGCAGCACTCCATCCAGTGTTTGAAGATGTTCTTTGTCATTCTTTCCTGTCAGGATGATGTCATCCAGATACACTGCAACATTGGTCAGACCTTGCAACACACTCTCCATGGTGCGCTGAAAATGGCAGGACTTGAACTCACACCAAATGGCAACCTGGTGTATGTAAACAAACCCCTGTGTGTGTTCACTGTGACATACTTTCTAGATTCCTCATCCAGTACAACCTGTTGATATGCGTGACTCATACAGTGGGGCAAAAAAGTATTTAGTCAGCCACCGATTGTGCAAGTTCCCCCACTTAAAATGATGACAGAGGTCAGTAATTTGCACCAGAGGTACACTTCAACTGTGAGAGACAGAATGTGGAAAAAAAATCCATGAATTCACATGGTAGGATTTGTAAAGAATTTATTCGTAAATCAGGGTGGAAAATAAGTATTTGGTCACCTCAAACAAGGAAAATCCCTGGCTCTCACAGACCTGTAACGTCTTCTGTAAGAAGCTTTTCTGTCCGCCACTCGTTACCTGTATGAATGGCACCTGTTTGACCTCATCATCTGTATAAAAGACACCTGTCCACAGCCTCAACCAGTCAGACTCCAAACTCCGCCATGGCCAAGACCAAAGAGCTTTCGAAGGACACCAGGAAAAGAATTGTAGACCTGCACCAGACTGGGAAGAGTGAATCTACAATAGGCAAGCAGCTTGGTGTGAAAAAATCAACTGTGGGAGCAATCATCAGAAAATGGAAGACATACAAGACCACTGATAATCTCCCTCGATCTGGGGCTCCACGCAAGATCTCATCCCGTGGGGTCAAAATGATCATGAGAACGGTGAGCAAAGATCCCAGAACCACACGGGGGGACCTGGTGAATGACCTGCAGAGAGCTGGGACCAAAGTAACAAAGGTCACCATCAGTAACACACTACAACGGCAGGGAATCAAATCCCGCAGTGCCAGACGTGTTCCGCTGCTGAAGCCAGTGCATGTCCAGGCCCGTCTGAAGTTTGCTAGAGAGCACATGGATGATACAGCAGAGGATTGGGAGAATGTCATGTGGTCAGATGAAACCAAAGTAGAACTTTTTGGTATAAACTCAACTCGTCGTGTTTGGAGGAAGAAGAATACTGAGTTGCATCCCAAGAACACCATACCTACTGTGAAGCATGGGGGTGGAAACATCATGTTATGGGGCTGTTTTTCTGCCAAGGGGACAGGACGACTGATCCGTGTTAAGGACAGAATGAATGGGGCCAAGTATCGTGAGATTTTGAGCCAAAACCTCCTTCCATCAGTGAGAACTTTGAAGATGAAACGAGGCTGGGTCTTCCAAAACACACCGCCCAGGCAACAAAGGAGTGGCTCCGTAAGAAGCATTTGAAAGTCCTGGAGTGGCCTAGCCAGTCTCCAGACCTCAACCCCATAGAAAATCTGTGGCGGGAGTTGAAAGTCCGTGTTGCTCGGCGACAGCCCCAAAACATCACTGCTCTTGAGAAGATCTGCATGGAGGAATGGGCCAAAATACCAGCTACTGTGTGTGCAAACCTGGTAAAGACCTATAGTAAACGTTTGACCTCTGTTATTGCCAACAAAGGTTATGTTACAAAGTATTGAGTTGTATTTTTGTTATTGACCAAATACTTATTTTCCACCCTGATTTACGAATAAATTCTTTACAAATCCTACCATGTGAATTCATGGATTTTTTTTTCACATTCTGTCTCTCACAGTTGAAGTGTACCTCTGGTGCAAATTACTGACCTCTGTCATCATTTTAAGTGGGGGAACTTGCACAATCGGTGGCTGACTAAATACTTTTTTGCCCCACTGTATCTAACTTGGTGTATTTTTCTCCTCCCGCCAGCCCCGCTATCATGTCCTCCATTCGTGGAATGGGGTATTGTTCTACAAGCGACACCTTGTTAACAGTCAGTTTGTAGTCACCACAAATTCTGGCGCTGGAGTCTGGCTTTAGTACGGGTACGATGGGTGCGGCCCACTCTGAGAATTTCACTGGTTGGATGATCTTCTCCTCCAACAGTCTCTCCAGTTCCTGCTCCACTTTCTTTTTCATAGCAAACGGACCTGATCGGGGCTTATAGAAGCACGGTTTGGCATCACTAGCGACATGTATCTTTGCTGCAAACCCCTTCAGTGTTCCCAACTCGTCCTTAAACACTGTTTCATGTCTGGCCAGTATTCGCTGTAAGGCATCATCTCTGCCTTCTAGCTTATGTACAGGTTGCCAATCTAATTGGAGGGCCTTAATCCATCCCCGACCCATCAAACTAGTTCCAGCCCCTTCAACCACCACCACATCCAGTTTTTTTTACTGTCTCTGAATTCCACCTGCACTTGGGCTGCTCCCCACACGGGTACCTTGTGGCCTCCATACGTTCTCAGTTTGATTCCACACTTGCTTACTTTGGGCGCATTACTGCCTTCAAAAAGTTTTTTAAATGACTCCTTCGACATGATAGTGTAGCCACAGCCTGTGTCTACTTCAAATGTCACATTCTGTCCATTTACTTTTAGCTTCTGTCTGATTGGTTCCTCCCTTGGGATGCTAATCTCCTCCTGCACATTATACATAGTCACACTTGCCTTTATGTGGTGAATTTCAGCTCCTTCTTCCTCACTCTCCACATTCTCCTCTTCCAAGAAATGGGCTTGTTTACCTTGTCTGCCACGCCCTACTTTTTGTTCCATTTTCATTCGGCAGACCCTTTTTATGTGTCCCACCTTTCCACAGTTGTGGCATTTTTCTGAAACAAACCTGCAGTCCTTGGCCACATGATTTAGCCCTCCACATCTGTAGCACTTCCTGATAACCTGTTGTGACGTCGAGCCGCTGTCCTCCATCTTGTTCACCGCTCCTAATCCTTTAGTGAATTGCGACTGTTCCGTCATGCTTTTCAAATCCACAATGTCTCTGTTAGCAGCCTCCATTGCTTGAGCAAACTTCAGCGCCTTTTCAAATGTTAGCGAATCCTCTGCTAACAATCTGCGCTGTGTCCTGTCGTCGCTTATTCCACATACTAAACGATCCCGCAGCATAACCGTCAGGGAGTCTCCAAAGTTGCAGTCCTGTGCAAGCTTCCTCAGCTCCGCTACATAATCGCCCACACTTTCCTCCGGCCTTCTATTTCGTGTGTTAAACTTCCACCGCTGCACAATTTCACTCGGCTTAGGGTGAAAATGATTGTTCAACAATCCCACCAACTCAGCATAAGACCGATCCCCTGGCTTGACCGGACTGAGTAGGTTCCTAATCAGGGCATAGGTCTGTGCGCCCACGCAACTCAACAGTACCGCTCGCTTCTTCTCCTCCTCCTTAATATCATTCGCCACAAAGAAGTAATCCAAAATCTCACAATATTCCTCCCAGGATTGCAGCTCGCTGTCGAACGGTGCCACCGAGCCCAAAGTGGTAGCCATTATTCCACACTGAGGGTTACGCTCAGCTTCCAACAGATGCTAGCGCTGTACCACTTGCCAACCTCACTTCATAAGTCACTTATCACGGTGTAACTTCACAGCAACACCTGGCTTTTATCCTCGTCGCCATATGTAATATCCTAGGACTAAGGAACCACGGAGACCATGTTTAACTCACAGTTACTTCTTTATTAAGAGAACCGGGGCATGCGCCCCACAGACTGAAAACTCTCCAACAACTGTTGCCCCCTGGTGGACAAATCCCTGCCACAACATAACAGTATAAGAGAAAGCCACAAATATGTGTGTATGCTTCTTCTATCAAGACTTACAGCTATTTATATGAAGTTGTACAAAAACGCTTTATTTAGTCAAGACAGTGCGTTTCCTACGATTACATGCATTTGAATGGGGAACTCGCCCGAAAAAAAGTATAAGGTTTTCATTATGTTAATAACTTGAAAATCTTAGCTCAAACAGCTTCAAAACCTGTTTGCCCAGCACGGGGATCTTGAACTGTATAAGATAACGCCTTAAATATGTGTGTCTGAGTCGTCTATCAAACTTACAGCTATTTATATGACGTTGTACAAAAACGCTTTATTTCGTCAAGACAGTGCGTTTCCTACGATTACATGCATTTGAATGGGGAACTCGCCCGAAACAAAGTATAGGTTTTCATTATGTGAATAACTTGAAAATCTTAGCTCAAACAGCTTCAAAACCTGTTTGCCCAGCACGGGGATCTTGAACTGTATAAGATAACGCCTTAAATATGTGTGTCTGAGTCGTCTATCAAGACTTACAGCTATTTATATGAAGTTGTACAAAAACGCTTTATTTCGTCAAGACAGTGCGTTTCCTACGATTACATGCATTTGAATGGGGAACTCGTCCGAAACAAAGTATAGGTTTTCATTATGTGAATAAGTTGAAAATCTTAGCTCAAACAGCTTCAAAACCTGTTTGCCCAGCACGGGGATCTTGAACTGTATAAGATAACGCCTTAAATATGTGTGTATGCTTCTTCTATCAAGACTTACAGCTATTTATATGAAGTTGTACAAAAACGCTTTATTTCGTCAAGACAGTGCGTTTCCTACGATTACATGCATTTGAATGGGGAACTCGTCCGAAACAAAGTATAGGTTTTCATTATGTGAATAACTTGAAAATCTTAGCTCAAACAGCTTCAAAACCTGTTTGCCCAGCACGGGGATCTTGAACTGTATAAGATAACGCCTTAAATATGTGTGTCTGAGTCGTCTATCAAGACTTACAGCTATTTATATGAAGTTGTACAAAAAACGCTTTATTTCGTCAAGACAGTGCGTTTCCTACGATTACATGCATTTGAATGGGGAACTCGCCCGAAACAAAGTATAGGTTTTCATTATGTGAATAACTTGAAAATCTTAGCTCAAACAGCTTCAAAACCTGTTTGCCCAGCACGGGGATCTTGAACTGTATAAGATAACGCCTTAAATATGTGTGTATGCTTCTTCTATCAAGACTTACAGCTATTTATATGAAGTTGTACAAAAACGCTTTATTTCGTCAAGACAGTGCGTTTCCTACGATTACATGCATTTGAATGGGGAACTCGCCCGAAACAAAGTATAGGTTTTCATTATGTGAATAACTTGAAAATCTTAGCTCAAACAGCTTCAAAACCTGTTTGCCCAGCACGGGGATCTTGAACTGTATAAGATAACGCCTTAAATATGTGTGTCTGAGTCTTCTATCAAGACTTACAGCTATTTATATGAAGTTGTACAAAAACGCTTTATTTCGTCAAGACAGTGCGTTTCCTACGATTACATGCATTTGAATGGGGAACTCGCCCGAAACAAAGTATAGGTTTTCATTATGTGAATAACTTGAAAATCTTAGCTCAAACAGCTTCAAAACCTGTTTGCCCAGCACGGGGATCTTGAACTGTATAAGATAACGCCTTAAATATGTGTGTATGCTTCTTCTATCAAGACTTACAGCTATTTATATGAAGTTGTACAAAAACGCTTTATTTCGTCAAGACAGTGCGTTTCCTACGATTACATGCATTTGAATGGGGAACTCGTCCGAAACAAAGTATAGGTTTTCATTATGTGAATAACTTGAAAATCTTAGCTCAAACAGCTTCAAAACCTGTTTGCCCAGCACGGGGATCTTGAACTGTATAAGATAACGCCTTAAATATGTGTGTCTGAGTCGTCTATCAAAACTTACAGCTATTTATATGAAGTTGTACAAAAACGCTTTATTTCGTCAAGACAGTGCGTTTCCTACGATTACATGCATTTGAATGGGGAACTCGCCCGAAACAAAGTATAGGTTTTCATTATGTGAATAACTTGAAAATCTTAGCTCAAACAGCTTCAAAACCTGTTTGCCCAGCACGGGGATCTTGAACTGTATAAGATAACGCCTTAAATATGTGTGTATGCTTCTTCTATCAAGACTTACAGCTATTTATATGAAGTTGTACAAAAACGCTTTATTTCGTCAAGACAGTGCGTTTCCTACGATTACATGCATTTGAATGGGGAACTCGCCCAAAACAAAGTATAGGTTTTCATTATGTGAATAACTTGAAAATCTTAGCTCAAACAGCTTCAAAACCTGTTTGCCCAGCACGGGGATCTTGAACTGTATAAGATAACGCCTTAAATATGTGTGTCTGAGTCGTCTATCAAGACTTACAGCTATTTATATGAAGTTGTACAAAAACGCTTTATTTCGTCAAGACAGTGCGTTTCCTACGATTACATGCATTTGAATGGGGAACTCGTCCGAA
Source organism: Neolamprologus multifasciatus (assembly GCF_963576455.1). Taxonomy (NCBI): domain Eukaryota; kingdom Metazoa; phylum Chordata; class Actinopteri; order Cichliformes; family Cichlidae; genus Neolamprologus; species Neolamprologus multifasciatus. The sequence goes on along the minus strand of NC_140452.1, from coordinate 40,230,739 downwards.
ACAAAGTATAGGTTTTCATTATGTGAATAACTTGAAAATCTTAGCTCAAACAGCTTCAAAACCTGTTTGCCCAGCACGGGGATCTTGAACTGTATAAGATAACGCCTTAAATATGTGTGTCTGAGTCGTCTATCAAAACTTACAGCTATTTATATGAAGTTGTACAAAAACGCTTTATTTCGTCAAGACAGTGCGTTTCCTACGATTACATGCATTTGAATGGGGAACTCGCCCGAAACAAAGTATAGGTTTTCATTATGTGAATAACTTGAAAATCTTAACTCAAACAGCTTCAAAACCTGTTTGCCCAGCACGGGGATCTTGAACTGTATAAGATAACGCCTTAAATATGTGTGTATGCTTCTTCTATCAAGACTTACAGCTATTTATATGAAGTTGTACAAAAACGCTTTATTTCGTCAAGACAGTGCGTTTCCTACGATTACATGCATTTGAATGGGGAACTCGCCCAAAACAAAGTATAGGTTTTCATTATGTGAATAACTTGAAAATCTTAGCTCAAACAGCTTCAAAACCTGTTTGCCCAGCACGGGGATCTTGAACTGTATAAGATAACGCCTTAAATATGTGTGTCTGAGTCGTCTATCAAGACTTACAGCTATTTATATGAAGTTGTACAAAAACGCTTTATTTCGTCAAGACAGTGCGTTTCCTACGATTACATGCATTTGAATGGGGAACTCGTCCGAAACAAAGTATAGGTTTTCATTATGTGAATAACTTGAAAATCTTAGCTCAAACAGCTTCAAAACCTGTTTGCCCAGCACGGGGATCTTGAACTGTATAAGATAACGCCTTAAATATGTGTGTCTGAGTCGTCTATCCAAACTTACAGCTATTTATATGAAGTTGTACAAAAACGCTTTATTTCGTCAAGACAGTGCGTTTCCTACGATTACATGCATTTGAATGGGGAACTCGCCCGAAACAAAGTATAAGTTTTCATTATGTGAATAACTTGAAAATCTTAGCTCAAACAGCTTCAAAACCTGTTTGCCCAGCACGGGGATCTTGAACTGTATAAGATAACGCCTTAAATAGGTGTGTATGCTTCTTCTATCAAGACTTACAGCTATTTATATGAAGTTGTACAAAAACGCTTTATTTCGTCAAGACAGTGCGTTTCCTACGATTACATGCATTTGAATGGGGAACTCGTCCGAAACAAAGTATAGGTTTTCATTATGTGAATAACTTGAAAATCTTAGCTCAAACAGCTTCAAAACCTGTTTGCCCAGCACGGGGATCTTGAACTGTATAAGATAACGCCTTAAATATGTGTGTCTGAGTCGTCTATCAAAACTTACAGCTATTTATATGAAGTTGTACAAAAACGCTTTATTTCGTCAAGACAGTGCGTTTCCTACGATTACATGCATTTGAATGGGGAACTCGCCCGAAACAAAGTATAAGTTTTCATTATGTGAATAACTTGAAAATCTTAGCTCAAACAGCTTCAAAACCTGTTTGCCCAGCACGGGGATCTTGAACTGTATAAGATAACGCCTTAAATATGTGTGTATGCTTCTTCTATCAAGACTTACAGCTATTTATATGAAGTTGTACAAAAACGCTTTATTTCGTCAAGACAGTGCGTTTCCTACGATTACATGCATTTGAATGGGGAACTCGCCCAAAACAAAGTATAGGTTTTCATTATGTGAATAACTTGAAAATCTTAGCTCAAACAGCTTCAAAACCTGTTTGCCCAGCACGGGGACCTTGAACTGTATAAGATAATACCTTAAATATGTGTGTCTGAGTCGTCTATCAAGACTTACAGCTATTTATATGAAGTTGTACAAAAACGCTTTATTTCGTCAAGACAGTGCGTTTCCTACGATTACATGCATTTGAATGGGGAACTCGTCCGAAACAAAGTATAGGTTTTCATTATGTGAATAACTTGAAAATCTTAGCTCAAACAGCTTCAAAACCTGTTTGCCCAGCACGGGGATCTTGAACTGTATAAGATAACGCCTTAAATAGGTGTGTATGCTTCTTCTATCAAGACTTACAGCTATTTATATGAAGTTGTACAAAAACGCTTTATTTCGTCAAGACAGTGCGTTTCCTACGATTACATGCATTTGAATGGGGAACTCGTCCGAAACAAAGTATAGGTTTTCATTATGTGAATAACTTGAAAATCTTAGCTCAAACAGCTTCAAAACCTGTTTGCCCAGCACGGGGATCTTGAACTGTATAGGATAACGCCTTAAATATGTGTGTATGCTTCTTCTATCAAGACTTACAGCTATTTATATGAAGTTGTACAAAAACGCTTTATTTCGTCAAGACAGTGCGTTTCCTACGATTACATGCATTTGAATGGGGAACTCGCCCAAAACAAAGTATAGGTTTTCATTATGTGAATAACTTGAAAATCTTAGCTCAAACAGCTTCAAAACCTGTTTGCCCAGCACGGGGACCTTGAACTGTATAAGATAATACCTTAAATATGTGTGTCTGAGTCGTCTATCAAAACTTACAGCTATTTATATGAAGTTGTACAAAAACGCTTTATTTCGTCAAGACAGTGCGTTTCCTACGATTACATGCATTTGAATGGGGAACTCGTCCGAAACAAAGTATAGGTTTTCATTATGTGAATAACTTGAAAATCTTAGCTCAAACAGCTTCAAAACCTGTTTGCCCAGCACGGGGATCTTGAACTGTATAAGATAACGCCTTAAATATGTGTGTATGCTTCTTCTATCAAGACTTACAGCTATTTATATGAAGTTGTACAAAAACGCTTTATTTCGTCAAGACAGTGCGTTTCCTACGATTACATGCATTTGAATGGGGAACTCGCCCAAAACAAAGTATAGGTTTTCATTATGTGAATAACTTGAAAATCTTAGCTCAAACAGCTTCAAAACCTGTTTGCCCAGCACGGGGACCTTGAACTGTATAAGATAATACCTTAAATATGTGTGTCTGAGTCGTCTATCAAAACTTACAGCTATTTATATGAAGTTGTACAAAAACGCTTTATTTCGTCAAGACAGTGCGTTTCCTACGATTACATGCATTTGAATGGGGAACTCGCCCGAAACAAAGTATAGGTTTTCATTATGTGAATAACTTGAAAATCTTAGCTCAAACAGCTTCAAAACCTGTTTGCCCAGCACGGGGATCTTGAACTGTATAAGATAACGCCTTAAATATGTGTGTCTGAGTCGTCTATCAAAACTTACAGCTATTTATATGAAGTTGTACAAAAACGCTTTATTTCGTCAAGACAGTGCGTTTCCTACGATTACATGCATTTGAATGGGGAACTCGCCCGAAACAAAGTATAGGTTTTCATTATGTGAATAACTTGAAAATCTTAGCTCAAACAGCTTCAAAACCTGTTTGCCCAGCACGGGGATCTTGAACTGTATAAGATAACGCCTTAAATATGTGTGTATGCTTCTTCTATCAAGACTTACAGCTATTTATATGAAGTTGTACAAAAACGCTTTATTTCGTCAAGACAGTGCGTTTCCTACGATTACATGCATTTGAATGGGGAACTCGTCCGAAACAAAGTATAGGTTTTCATTATGTGAATAACTTGAAAATCTTAGCTCAAACAGCTTCAAAACCTGTTTGCCCAGCACGGGGATCTTGAACTGTATAAGATAATACCTTAAATATGTGTGTCTGAGTCGTCTATCAAAACTTAGAGCTATTTATATGAAGTTGTACAAAAACGCTTTATTTCGTCAAGACAGTGCGTTTCCTACGATTACATGCATTTGAATGGGGAACTCGTCCAAAACAAAGTATAGGTTTTCATTACGTGAATAACTTGAAAATCTTAGCTCAAACAGCTTCAAAACCTGTTTGCCCAGCACGGGGATCTTGAACTGTATAAGATAACGCCTTAAATATGTGTGTACGCTTCTTCTATCAAGACTTACAGCTATTTATATGAAGTTGTACAAAAACGCTTTATTTCGTCAAGACAGTGCGTTTCCTACGATTACATGCATTTGAATGGGGAACTCGCCCGAAACAAAGTATAGGTTTTCATTATGTGAATAACTTGAAAATCTTAGCTCAAACAGCTTCAAAACCTGTTTGCCCAGCACGGGGATCTTGAACTGTATAAGATAATACCTTAAATATGTGTGTCTGAGTCGTCTATCAAGACTTACAGCTATTTATATGAAGTTGTACAAAAACGCTTTATTTCGTCAATACAGTGCGTTTCCTACGATTACATGCATTTGAATGGGGAACTCGTCCGAAACAAAGTATAAGTTTTCATTATGTGAATAACTTGAAAATCTTAGCTCAAACAGCTTCAAAACCTGTTTGCCCAGCACGGGGATCTTGAACTGTATAAGATAACGCCTTAAATATGTGTGTACGCTTCTTCTATCAAGACTTACAGCTATTTATATGAAGTTGTACAAAAACGCTTTATTTCGTCAAGACAGTGCGTTTCCTACGATTACATGCATTTGAATGGGGAACTCGCCCGAAACAAAGTATAGGTTTTCATTATGTGAATAACTTGAAAATCTTAGCTCAAACAGCTTCAAAACCTGTTTGCCCAGCACGGGGATCTTGAACTGTATAAGATAACGCCTTAAATATGTGTGTGTGCTTCTTCTATCAAGACTTACAGCTATTTATATGAAGTTGTACAAAAACGCTTTATTTCGTCAAGACAGTGCGTTTCCTACGATTACATGCATTTGAATGGGGAACTCGTCCGAAACAAAGTATAGGTTTTCATTATGTGAATAAGTTGAAAATCTTAGCTCAAACAGCTTCAAAACCTGTTTGTCCTGCACGGGGATGGATATTGAATTCTATAAGATAACGCCGTAAATATGTGTGTCTGAGTCTTCTATCAAAACTTACAGCTATTTATATGAAGTTGTACAAAAACGCTTTATTTCGTCAAGACAGTGCGTTTCCTACGATTACATGCATTTGAATGGGGGAATTCGCCCGAAACAAAGTATAGGTTTTCATTATGTGAAGAACTTGAAAATCTTAGCTCAAACAGCTTCAAAACCTGTTTGCCCAGCACGGGGATGGATATTGAATTGTATATGTAATATCCTAGGACTAAGGAACCACGGAGACCATGTTTAACTCACAGTTACTTCTTTATTAAGAGAACCGGGGCATGCGCCCCACAGACTGAAAACTCTCCAACAACTGTTGCCCCCTGGTGGACAAATCCCTGCCACAACATAACATTCCTCCCCCCTTAAACTGAAACTACTCTGTAGTTTTAATCACTACAGAAAATACCCATAAACAAAAACTTCACCTTTATAAAATTGCAACAACCCCGTCCCCAGCCTTTATTGAAATTTCACTCTGTAATAATGAACCTTTAGTCCAACAGTCTTAGGTTAACCTATAACAGTTCACCGTAATCTCCTTCTTATTATTGTAATCACGGCACAAAGTCTCTCAGGTGCTCCGGCGGTCTCTTGGTTCTTTGCGACCGCCTTAACCCAGTGGCAGGTGATTCCTGTGAATCACTACTCTCCATATGTGGCTTCACCACTGGTGTAACTTGCACCTCCATGTGTCTCTCATCCTCGTCTCCTGTCTCAGCGCCGATGTTTGGGGCTGCCTTTGGAGGCTCACCTGGGTGGCCTTCAGGCATTCCTGCTGCCAGACACGGCTCCAGGCGGGCAAACAGCTGATCTACGTGATGCCTCACCACTGTCCCATTGCCCAGCATCACCAAGTAGGAAACAGGCCCCGTCATCTCTTGTATAAGTCCTGGTATCCATTTGGGTCCTCTGCCATAGTTTCTGGTATATACTGTGTCTCCAATAACAAACATGCGCTCCTTGGCATGTCTATCATGATACAGTCTTTGGGTGTCTTGTTTTGCTGTCACTTTCTGTTTCAAATCAGGGTGTATGAGATCAAGAGTACACCTCAACTTCCGGCCCATCATCAACTCAGCGGGAGACTTCCCTGTTGTGTGATTCTGTAACTAAACAGAGCCCTGTTTAACTTGGTTGCCAGTGTGTCTCCAGTACTCTTTTTCATGAGTTCTTTGAACGTTTGCACTGCTCTTTCTGCCATACAGGTACTTATGAAAATACTGTACACCAAATATTACAGCCAATCCTTCTTTATCCAGCTGTGAGTAGTTCTTTTCTGCTGCATTCAGGGTACGTGATGCAAACCCAATGGGTTTTTCCTGACCATCTGGCATGCGGTGAGCTAGTACTGCTCCCACTCCATAGGGGGACGCATCGCAAGAAAGAATTAAATCTTTTTGCTCATCATAGTGTACCAATACACTGCTTGACTGCAACAGTTCCTTTGATTTGCAGAAAACCTTCTCCTGTGCTGGTCCCCAACACCATGGTTCCCCCTTTCTCAGAAGCTTGTGCAGTGGGGCCAACAGTGTGGACAAGTTTGGCAAGAAATTATTATAGAAGTTCAACAACCCCAAATAAGCTTTGAGCTCTGTCACTGATTTTGTGGGTGGCGCCTCCTGCACTGCTTTCACTTTTGCTGGCACTGGATGTAAACCGGTCTTATCCACCCGATGTCCTAAAAATGTCACTTCCTTCTCCATGAATTGACATTTGCTCCTTTTTAAGCGCAGGCCCGGCTCCTCCAAGCGCTGCAGCACTCCATCCAGTGTTTGAAGATGTTCTTTGTCATTCTTTCCTGTCAGGATGATGTCATCCAGATACACTGCAACATTGGTCAGACCTTGCAACACACTCTCCATGGTGCGCTGAAAAATGGCAGGACTTGAACTCACACCAAATGGCAACCTGGTGTATGTAAACAAACCCCTGTGTGTGTTCACTGTGACATACTTTCTAGATTCCTCATCCAGTACAACCTGTTGATATGCGTGACTCATACAGTGGGGCAAAAAAGTATTTAGTCAGCCACCGATTGTGCAAGTTCCCCCACTTAAAATGATGACAGAGGTCAGTAATTTGCACCAGAGGTACACTTCAACTGTGAGAGACAGAATGTGAAAAAAAAATCCATGAATTCACATGGTAGGATTTGTAAAGAATTTATTCGTAAATCAGGGTGGAAAATAAGTATTTGGTCACCTCAAACAAGGAAAATCCCTGGCTCTCACAGACCTGTAACGTCTTCTGTAAGAAGCTTTTCTGTCCCCCACTCGTTACCTGTATGAATGGCACCTGTTTGACCTCATCATCTGTATAAAAGACACCTGTCCACAGCCTCAACCAGTCAGACTCCAAACTCCGCCATGGCCAAGACCAAAGAGCTTTCGAAGGACACCAGGAAAAGAATTGTAGACCTGCACCAGACTGGGAAGAGTGAATCTACAATAGGCAAGCAGCTTGGTGTGAAAAAATCAACTGTGGGAGCAATCATCAGAAAATGGAAGACATACAAGACCACTGATAATCTCCCTCGATCTGGGGCTCCACGCAAGATCTCATCCCGTGGGGTCAAAATGATCATGAGAACGGTGAGCAAAGATCCCAGAACCACACGGGGGGACCTGGTGAATGACCTGCAGAGAGCTGGGACCAAAGTAACAAAGGTCACCATCAGTAACACACTACAACGGCAGGGAATCAAATCCCGCAGTGCCAGACGTGTTCCGCTGCTGAAGCCAGTTCATGTCCAGGCCCGTCTGAAGTTTGCCAGAGAGCACATGGATGATACAGCAGAGGATTGGGAGAATGTCATGTGGTCAGATGAAACCGAAGTAGAACTTTTTGGTATAAACTCAACTCGTCGTGTTTGGAGGAAGAAGAATACTGAGTTGCATCCCAAGAACACCATACCTACTGTGAAGCATGGGGGTGGAAACATCATGTTATGGGGCTGTTTTTCTGCCAAGGGGACAGGACGACTGATCCGTGTTAAGGACAGAATGAATGGGGCCAAGTATCGTGAGATTTTGAGCCAAAACCTCCTTCCATCAGTGAGAACTTTGAAGATGAAACGAGGCTGGGTCTTCCAAAACACACCGCCCAGGCAACAAAGGAGTGGCTCCGTAAGAAGCATTTGAAAGTCCTGGAGTGGCCTAGCCAGTCTCCAGACCTCAACCCCATAGAAAATCTGTGGCGGGAGTTGAAAGTCCGTGTTGCTCGGCGACAGCCCCAAAACATCACTGCTCTTGAGAAGATCTGCATGGAGGAATGGGCCAAAATACCAGCTACTGTGTGTGCAAACCTGGTAAAGACCTATAGTAAACGTTTGACCTCTGTTATTGCCAACAAAGGTTATGTTACAAAGTATTGAGTTGTATTTTTGTTATTGACCAAATACTTATTTTCCACCCTGATTTACGAATAAATTCTTTACAAATCCTACCATGTGAATTCATGGATTTTTTTTTCACATTCTGTCTCTCACAGTTGAAGTGTACCTCTGGTGCAAATTACTGACCTCTGTCATCATTTTAAGTGGGGGAACTTGCACAATCGGTGGCTGACTAAATACTTTTTTGCCCCACTGTATCTAACTTGGTGTATTTTTCTCCTCCCGCCAGCCCCGCTATCATGTCCTCCATTCGTGGAATGAGGTATTGTTCTACAAGCGACACCTTGTTAACAGTCAGTTTGTAGTCACCACAAATTCTGGCGCTGGAGTCTGGCTTTAGTACGGGTACGATGGGTGCGGCCCACTCTGAGAATTTCACTGGTTGGATGATCTTCTCCTCCAACAGTCTCTCCAGTTCCTGCTCCACTTTCTTTTTCATAGCAAACGGAACTGATCGGGGCTTATAGAAGCACGGTTTGGCATCACTAGCGACATGTATCTTTGCTGCAAACCCCTTCAGTGTTCCCAACTCGTCCTTAAACACTGTTTCATGTCTGGCCAGTATTCGCTGTAAGGCATCATCTCTGCCTTCTATCTTATGTACAGGTTGCCAATCTAATTGGAGGGCCTTAATCCATCCCCGACCCATCAAACTAGTTCCAGCCCCTTCAACCACCACCACATCCAGTTTTTTTTTACTGTCTCTGAATTCCACCTGCACTTGGGCTGCTCCCCACACGGGTACCTTGTGGCCTCCATACGTTCTCAGTTTGATTCCACACTTGCTTACTTTGGGCGCATTACTGCCTTCAAAAAGTTTTTTAAATGACTCCTTCGACATGATAGTGTAGCCACAGCCTGTGTCTACTTCAAATGTCACATTCTGTCCATTTACTTTTAGCTTCTGTCTGATTGGTTCCTCCCTTGGGATGCTAATCTCCTCCTGCACATTATACATAGTCACACTTGCCTTTATGTGGTGCATTTCAGCTCCTTCTTCCTCACTCTCCACATTCTCCTCTTCCAAGAAATGGGCTTGTTTACCTTGTCTGCCACGCCCTACTTTTTGTTCCATTTTCATTCGGCAGACCCTTTTTATGTGTCCCACCTTTCCACAGTTGTGGCATTTTTCTGAAACAAACCTGCAGTCCTTGGCCACATGATTTAGCCCTCCACATCTGTAGCACTTCCTGATAACCTGTTGTGACGTCGAGCCGCTGTCCTCCATCTTGTTCACCGCTCCTAATCCTTTAGTGAATTGCGACTGTTCCGTCATGCTTTTCAAATCCACAATGTCTCTGTTAGCAGCCTCCATTGCTTGAGCAAACTTCAGCGCCTTTTCAAATGTTAGCGAATCCTCTGCTAACAATCTGCGCTGTGTCCTGTCGTCGCTTATTCCACATACTAAACGATCCCGCAGCATCACCGTCAGGGAGTCTCCAAAGTTGCAGTCCTGTGCAAGCTTCCTCAGCTCCGCTACATAATCGCCCACACTTTCCTCCGGCCTTCTATTTCGTGTGTTAAACTTCCACCGCTGCACAATTTCACTCGGCTTAGGGTGAAAATGATTGTTCAACAATCCCACCAACTCAGCATAAGACCGATCCCCTGGCTTGACCGGACTGAGTAGGTTCCTAATCAGGGCATAGGTCTGTGCGCCCACGCAACTCAACAGTACCGCTCGCTTCTTCTCCTCCTCCTTAATATCATTCGCCACAAAGAAGTAATCCAAAATCTCACAATATTCCTCCCAGGATTGCAGCTCGCTGTCGAACGGTGCCACCAAGCCCAAAGTGGTAGCCATTATTCCACACTGAGGGTTACGCTCCGCTTCCAACAGATGCTAGCGCTGTACCACTTGCCAACCTCACTTCATAAGTCACTTATCACGGTGTAACTTCACAGCAACACCTGGCTTTTATCCTCGTCGCCATATGTAATATCCTAGGACTAAGGAACCACGGAGACCATGTTTAACTCACAGTTACTTCTTTATTAAGAGAACCGGGGCATGCGCCCCACAGACTGAAAACTCTCCAACAACTGTTGCGCCCTGGTGGACAAATCCCTGCCACAACATAACAGTATAAGAGAAAGCCACAAATATGTGTGTATGCTTCTTCTATCAAGACTTACAGCTATTTATATGAAGTTGTACAAAAACGCTTTATTTAGTCAAGACAGTGCGTTTCCTACGATTACATGCATTTGAATGGGGAACTCGTCCGAAACAAAGTATAGGTTTTCATTATGTGAATAACTTGAAAATCTTAGCTCAAACAGCTTCAAAACCTGTTTGCCCAGCACGGGGATCTTGAACTGTATAAGATAACACCTTAAATATGTGTGTCTGAGTCGTCTATCAAAACTTACAGCTATTTATATGAAGTTGTACAAAAACGTTTTATTTCGTCAAGACAGTGCGTTTCCTACGATTACATGCATTTGAATGGGGAACTCGTCCGAAACAAAGTATAAGTTTTCATTATGTGAATAACTTGAAAATCTTAGCTCAAACAGCTTCAAAACCTGTTTGCCCAGCACGGGGATCTTGAACTGTATAAGATAACGCCTTAAATATGTGTGTATGCTTCTTCTATCAAGACTTACAGCTATTTATATGAAGTTGTACAAAAACGCTTTATTTCGTCAAGACAGTGCGTTTCCTACGATTACATGCATTTGAATGGGGAACTCGCCCGAAACAAAGTATAGGTTTTCATTATGTGAATAACTTGAAAATCTTAGCTCAAACAGCTTCAAAACCTGTTTGCCCAGCACGGGGATCTTGAACTGTATAAGACAACGCCTTAAATATGTGTGTATGCTTCTTCTATCAAGACTTACAGCTATTTATATGAAGTTGTACAAAAACGCTTTATTTCGTCAAGACAGTGCGTTTCCTACGATTACATGCATTTGAATGGGGAACTCGTCCGAAACAAAGTATAAGTTTTCATTATGTGAATAACTTGAAAATCTTAGCTCAAACAGCTTCAAAACCTGTTTGCCCAGCACGGGGATCTTGAACTGTATAAGATAACGCCTTAAATATGTGTGTATGCTTCTTCTATCAAGACTTACAGCTATTTATATGAAGTTGTACAAAAACGCTTTATTTCGTCAAGACAGTGCGTTTCCTACGATTACATGCATTTGAATGGGGAACTCGCCCGAAACAAAGTATAGGTTTTCATTATGTGAATAACTTGAAAATCTTAGCTCAAACAGCTTCAAAACTTGTTTGCCCAGCACGGGGATCTTGAACTGTATAAGATAACGCCTTAAATATGTGTGTATGCTTCTTCTATCAAGACTTACAGCTATTTATATGAAGTTGTACAAAAACGCTTTATTTCGTCAAGACAGTGCGTTTCCTACGATTACATGCATTTGAATGGGGAACTCGTCCGAAACAAAGTATAGGTTTTCATTATGTGAATAACTTGAAAATCTTAACTCAAACAGCTTCAAAACCTGTTTGCCCAGCACGGGGATCTTGGACTGTATAAGATAATACCTTAAATATGTGTGTCTGAGTCGTCTATCAAAACTTACAGCTATTTATATGAAGTTGTACAAAAACGCTTTATTTCGTCAAGACAGTGCGTTTCCTACGATTACATGCATTTGAATGGGGAACTCGCCCGAAACAAAGTATAGGTTTTCATTATGTGAATAACTTGAAAATCTTAGCTCAAACAGCTTCAAAACCTGTTTGCCCAGCACGGGGATGGATATTGAATTGTATTAGAGAAAGCCACAAATATGTGTGTATGCTTCTTCTATCAAGACTTAAAGCTATTTATATGAAGCTGTACAAAAACGCTTTATTTCGTCAAGACAGTGCGTTTCCTACGATTACATGCATTTGAATGGGGGAATTCGCCCGAAACAAAGTATAGGTTTTCATTATGTGAATAAGTTGAAAATCTTAGCTCAAACAGCTTCAAAACCTGTTTGCCCTGCACGGGGATGGATATTGAATTCTATAAGATAACGCCGTAAATATGTGTGTCTGAGTCTTCTATCAAAACTTACAGCTATTTATATGAAGTTGTACAAAAACGCTTTATTTCGTCAAGACAGTGCGTTTCCTACGATTACATGCATTTGAATGGGGGAATTCGCCCGAAACAAAGTATAGGTTTTCATTATGTGAAGAACTTGAAAATCTTAGCTCAAACAGCTTCAAAACCTGTTTGCCCAGCACGGGGATGGATATTGAATTGTATATGTAATATCCTAGGACTAAGGAACCACGGAGACCATGTTTAACTCACAGTTACTTCTTTATTAAGAGAACCGGGGCATGCGCCCCACAGACTGAAAACTCTCCAACAACTGTTGCCCCCTGGTGGACAAATCCCTGCCACAACATAACATTCCTCCCCCCTTAAACTGAAACTACTCTGTAGTTTTAATCACTACAGAAAATACCCATAAACAAAAACTTCACCTTTATAAAATTGCAACAACCCCGTCCCCAGCCTTTATTGAAATTTCACTCTGTAATAATGAACCTTTAGTCCAACAGTCTTAGGTTAACCTATAACAGTTCACCGTAATCTCCTTCTTATTATTGTAATCACGGCACAAAGTCTCTCAGGTGCTCCGGCGGTCTCTTGGTTCTTTGCGACCGCCTTAACCCAGTGGCAGGTGATTCCTGTGAATCACTACTCTCCATATGTGGCTTCACCACTGGTGTAACTTGCACCTCCATGTGTCTCTCATCCTCGTCTCCTGTCTCAGCGCCGATGTTTGGGGCTGCCTTTGGAGGCTCACCTGGGTGGCCTTCAGGCATTCCTGCTGCCAGACACGGCTCCAGGCGGGCAAACAGCTGATCTACGTGATGCCTCACCACTGTCCCATTGCCCAGCATCACCAAGTAGGAAACAGGCCCCGTCATCTCTTGTATAAGTCCTGGTATCCATTTGGGTCCTCTGCCATAGTTTCTGGTATATACTGTGTCTCCAATAACAAACATGCGCTCCTTGGCATGTCTATCATGATACAGTCTTTGGGTGTCTTGTTTTGCTGTCACTTTCTGTTTCAAATCAGGGTGTATGAGATCAAGAGTACACCTCAACTTCCGGCCCATCATCAACTCAGCGGGAGACTTCCCTGTTGTGTGATTCTGTAACTAAACAGAGCCCTGTTTAACTTGGTTGCCAGTGTGTCTCCAGTACTCTTTTTCATGAGTTCTTTGAACGTTTGCACTGCTCTTTCTGCCATACAGGTACTTATGAAAATACTGTACACCAAATATTACAGCCAATCCTTCTTTATCCAGCTGTGAGTAGTTCTTTTCTGCTGCATTCAGGGTACGTGATGCAAACCCAATGGGTTTTTCCTGACCATCTGGCATGCGGTGAGCTAGTACTGCTCCCACTCCATAGGGGGACGCATCGCAAGAAAGAATTAAATCTTTTTGCTCATCATAGTGTACCAATACACTGCTTGACTGCAACAGTTCCTTTGATTTGCAGAAAACCTTCTCCTGTGCTGGTCCCCAACACCATGGTTCCCCCTTTCTCAGAAGCTTGTGCAGTGGGGCCAACAGTGTGGACAAGTTTGGCAAGAAATTATTATAGAAGTTCAACAACCCCAAATAAGCTTTGAGCTCTGTCACTGATTTTGTGGGTGGCGCCTCCTGCACTGCTTTCACTTTTGCTGGCACTGGATGTAAACCGGTCTTATCCACCCGATGTCCTAAAAATGTCACTTCCTTCTCCATGAATTGACATTTGCTCCTTTTTAAGCGCAGGCCCGGCTCCTCCAAGCGCTGCAGCACTCCATCCAGTATTTGAAGATGTTCTTTGTCATTCTTTCCTGTCAGGATGATGTCATCCAGATACACTGCAACATTGGTCAGACCTTGCAACACACTCTCCATGGTGCGCTGAAAAATGGCAGGACTTGAACTCACACCAAATGGCAACCTGGTGTATGTAAACAAACCCCTGTGTGTGTTCACTGTGACATACTTTCTAGATTCCTCATCCAGTACAACCTGTTGATATGCGTGACTCATACAGTGGGGCAAAAAAGTATTTAGTCAGCCACCGATTGTGCAAGTTCCCCCACTTAAAATGATGACAGAGGTCAGTAATTTGCACCAGAGGTACACTTCAACTGTGAGAGACAGAATGTGAAAAAAAAATCCATGAATTCACATGGTAGGATTTGTAAAGAATTTATTCGTAAATCAGGGTGGAAAATAAGTATTAGTGCACTTTATTAGTGCATTTCTCACTGTTACATGCGCTGATATCATGCACATTTCACCAGGTCCAGTGGTGTTACCAAAGGCCACATTGGCCACATCCACATTACACCAGGGTGTGTGGTGCTTACCAATACCATTCATATTTCACCAGGGCCAGTGTTGTTAGATGTGGCCATCCACATTATAACAGGGCCTGTGCCACTGGCTGAGGCCAATTACATTTCACCAGGGCCAGTGGTGTTGGCTAAGGCCATCCACATTACATCAAGGTCTATGGTGCTGGCCATTACCATCCACATTTCACCAGGGCCAGTGTTGTTGGCTGAGGCCATACACATTTTTGGTTTGTGGGTGTTTTGTGCAGCTTCGGCTGTCCTTTTGACTGCTCGCCGGTTAGCTATCGTGAGCTACAACTTATAGCTCACGCTTATAGCCTATAAGCTAACAGCTAACCTGGTTAATGACTCTAGAGTCCAACGCACATGCAAACAGCTCGTCTCTACTTCTTTAACTGTTAAAAGGCAATACTCCGGGTGATTTTGTTTTTCAGCCAGAGTTAGTAAAAAACATCTCCAGTATGATCAAATCTTCTTGCCAAACATCCGCAGCTTGGCAGTGTATACAGCACTATAATGACCAGACCTAATTATTTTGGAAACCATACCTCTTTACACAGGTCTCAACTTCAGACATCACCTAGACTCAGAGCTGGATGAGTCCAGCGCAAACAGCAGCCTAACTGACTAAAATGATGGATTCATGGGGTCAGGAAAGCCAGGAAAGCCAGAAGCAGGGGAGTTGGAGAGGTACCTTTCATGTCCATTCACTGGAAGTGTGGATCTATTGCATGGCTTTCCCCACATCAAGAAGCTGTCAATCAAAATCTGTACAGCTCTTCCTGCAATTGGACCTTGTGAAGGACATCTTAGTCATGCAGGACTCCTGTTCACTGCTAAACAGTTACAGCTTCACAGAAAGAACCTTAACCATCACTTCACTGAGTGAAGAAATGGCACATTTTTGCTAAATATGCAGAAATAAATGCACACTTATACAATTTATGGTAAACTGAGCTGCCTTGTATGAACATATGTTGAAGATGCCTCATTCTAATGTTTTCTCTGAGGCTGCTGTGCCATTTGGAGCAAAAATGAATATAAAGTTTACAGCATATCTTGTCACTGGAAATTGCTTGCACTGTTTATATATTTATATTATTTACTGTAGGTATTGGTGAAAAAAGCTTTATGTTGTGAAAAACTGAAATTGGAAATTAGAATTGTTATGCCTTATTTTGTTTATGTTTTTACATGTAACGGAGCGAAGATGATGTTTTTCACAGTGTTTGTTTAAAGGAGGGAAACCTTCCTCCAAACGGACAGAGCAGTGGAGCCGCCAAGGGAAAGCAAACAAATTAAAAACTGTATAATTAAAATATAATTTATTATATTTAAATACTTAAAAATGTAAAATGAATTAAAACAACCCTGGCCAGGGACAACACAATAAAAATCAACAAAACACAACATTAAAAGTCCAGTGGCGTCCGCCACGGTATAAGAGTCACTAAGAATTAAAAATCCAATGGAGCGGTGCAGGAGGGGAACCCGGCGGCATCCTTGCCTTCCTCTCCGCGTTCTGCGCCCCGGTGCGCTAAAGGAAGGGAGGCAGCGGCAGTTACTACTCTTTTAGGCAGCTTTCATTCATTAAAAGGGGAAAGTCAAAAGACTTACCCCGGGTGGGCAGAGCTCTTAACTCTGCCCGCCGCTTCTTTGTAACCGCCAATCGGCACCGGCCCATCTCATCGCCTCCAATTCCTGCAGACACGTAATCTGGCCTCCTGTTGCTGCAGCAGTCGGACCGCTCGCTCCGCGTCTCTGCTTGCCGGCGCTGTATCCTCCTCTCTCCTTGACGCCAAGCTCCACCAGCCTTATGTGTCACTGAGCACTCTCTATAAATTACCACTCCCGTTCCTCTCAGGTGTGTCAAATTAGTAAAAAGGGGAAAAAGGGCGGAGTCTCTTCAGGACGATTTGACAGATGCAACCAAAACATGCAGTATAAATAAAAACACTCCACAAGATATAACCAAAACATGCAATATAAAAAATAAATAAGCACACTTTACATTAAAACAACATCCGTCCTTCCCTGGATGACATCCCCCCACACCGAAATATTAGCAGTCCCTGCTAATGCTCCATCTCCCTATAACGCTCTGGTGGAATCCCACGCGTGGTCCTAGTGGACCGCCTAAGGGACATACCTGAGTCACTCTGGTGAGGTGACACACAGTCAGTAGGGGGTAAAAACCCATAAAACACTGGCACTGGGAAATCCGAAGGGCCTGTGGTCGCTGCCGTATCCGAGAGAGGGTTCGATCTACCCCCGCATGGGCAGCAGCCTCATGGATCTTCCGCCACACCTCATGGCACCTGGAACTAGGACACACAACTTGATAACGAGTCTCCTGGGTATATTCGTCCAACACTTTACAGCACAGTATTCCGTCTTTAATAAAAAGTCTTTTTTGTTGCTGCAGGAGTCGTCGCACACCATGTGACAATGTCTGACGTTCTAGCTTTGTGGGTGCGACCTGGGCTTCCAGAAGTTGCTTTACCACTTGAATATCCGGATCACGAGCTTGTGCTTCTGCCCAGTCACTCCCCTCTACCTCACAAGTCAGTTCAATGGCTGCTGAAGTGACTCCACGCTCTGATCCAGCCCCCTCCGGGTGCTCTGCTGGGACAGTGGGGAATCGAGAAAGGGCATCAGCATTAATATTGCTCTTACCCGAACAATACTTGATCTTGTAGTCGAAAGAGGCCAGCTGGGCAACCCAACATTGTTCTACTGCGCCCAAGCGAGCAGTCTGTAAATGGGCCACAGGGTTATTATCAGTATACACAACAAATTGTGCACCAGTCAGATAGTCTTTAAACTTTTCGGTAACTGCCCACTTAAGGGCTAACAGCTCCAACTTGAAGGAACTATAGTTGGCGTCATTCCGTTCCGTGTGGTGTAAGCTTCTGCTGGCGTACGCTATTACCTTTTCTTGGCCCTCTTGAACCTGGGCCAAAACGGCTCCCAGCCCGCGACCACTGGCATCAGTATACACAATAAATGGAAGAGAGTAATCTACGTATGCTAAAACAGGTGCTTGCGTTAAAGCTGCTTTGAGGGCCTCAAATGCCGTTTGACATTCTGGGGACCACTGCACTTTGCGACGGTCTGTTTTCTTGTTCACAGGGACCCCTGTCAATAATGCATTTAACGGGCGTCCGATTTTAGCAAAGCCGGACACAAAACGTCTGTAGTAGCCAGCCAGGCCCAAAAAAGATCTGACTTGTCTGATGGAATCAGGGACCGGCCAATCCATAACTGCAGAAATTTTACCAGGGTCTGATCTTACACCACACTTATCCACTACATGCCCCAGAAATTTCACCTCCTGTTGCAGGAACTTGCACTTGTTCGGCTGTAACTTCAAGCCATGACGCCACAGCCTCTGAAACACTTCATCTAGATGCTGTAAATGAGACGAAAAGTCAGGTGAATAAATGATAATGTCATCTAAGTACACCAATAAAGACTCTGCAATCTGTCCACTCAAACAGTGCTGCATCAGCCGTTGAAATGTAGCGGGTGCATTGCACAGACCAAACGGCATCCGCTCAAACTCAAACAACCCGACTGGGGTAGTAAAAGCAGTCTTTTCCCTGTCCGTCGGGTCCATTTGGACCTGCCAGTATCCGCTGGCTAAGTCCAGGGTGGAAAACCACTGTGCTCGAGTAAGGCTTGTCAATGTCTCTTCTATTCGTGGCAGAGGGAAAGCGTCTTTATGTGTCACCGCATTCAATTTTCTGTAGTCCACACAGAACCGCCAGGTGCCATCTTTTTTTCTCATAAAAACAATGAGTGCAGCCCATGGGCTACAGCTTTCCCAGATAACTCCCTTTTCCATCATATCTGCCAAGAGACTCCTCATTGCTTTATACATCGTACGGGGCAAAGGACGATACCTCTCTCTAATGGGAGCTGCATCACCTGTGGGGATACAATGATGCAGCAGGTCAGTCCTCCCAAAATCTTCATCATCTTTAGAGAACACCTTCTCCCATTTAAGCAATAAAGCACGTAGCTCGCCCTGCTGCAGTTCAGACAGGTCAGACCGTTCAGTCAGTTTACTCATCTCCTCAGGTAATCTCTCCTCCTCCGTGGGGGCGCCACTGTCGACCAGAGCCACCTCCACCACACCATCCGTCCCAAGGGACAGGCTCAGGTCCTGTGAGCCATGTACGTCGGCCTCATCCACGCAGGATAGCTTTCCCAGTTTCTGGTAGCGACCTATAAAAAGAGGATAGGGGTGTGGGTTACAAATCCTCACTGGCACTATCCCAGCCCTTACCATGACAAGGGTTCTCGCCATTGCTGTGGGACAGGAGCAGTCTTTTCCGGCCACTTAAATACATTCCAACAGGCAGTCACAACATTGTTACGAACTTGCATGTTCAGGTGTTTGTTTTGTGCAGGTGCTATGTCTTCTTATGTTAATTTAGCTGTGCCAGGGCCCTGCTCCGATTGGTGCATGGATACACTGCAACGACGTGACTGGTTCCAGCTGGAGGACCCGCCCATTAAAAGGAGGCTGGAGCGCTACAGCGGGAGAGGTCTTCGCGTTTCTCCTCACGACCCTGTAGTTTTCCTGTGGCAGCCGCTGGCTGCAGTGCGTTTGAAAGTTGTGGAAGTGGAGTGGGTAGGGGTGAGCTGCCGTTTCTTTTGATCACCCGTTTTTCTCCTGTTTTGAGTTAGGTAAGGAGGTTAGACTCTATTTTTATTTTTGACTTTGTTTTGGTAAGGTCAGGGGTGCGGGATTTGTGTAGATTTGTTTTGTTTATTGTTTTGGCCTTGGCTCACCCTGAAGTGTCGACACTCCCGTTTTGGTTCTTTTTTTTGTCACATTGTAAAATAAATCACATTGAAACTAAAGGATTTGTTTCTTGTGGCTGCTTGGGTCTTGGGGGGGAAGCGAGTGCCTCACACATGTTATTGTCTGGCCCTAGACGGGTCGTAACAACATTCATACCAACAATCAGTGGGTGCGTGCAATGGTCATCTTTTACCACCACAACCCCGCGTCAAGGAACCTTAACACCTTCTATTTCCATGTCCAGGACAGCATAGGTGGTATATGGAATTTCCAGACCATTGGCGGCTCTCAGCTTAAAGGCGGTTGGAGTTTTCTCAAACTTAGCCTGGGAAAAATGCTCATTAAACAAACTCTCCTGGATCAAAGTCACTTGTGATCCTGTATCTAACAAGCCTTGAAGCTCCACCCCCTCGATCACTATCTTCACTGTTGGACACTGCCCAATAAATGTTTCTGTGGCCCTTAATTCCTTAGGTGAACCAAAAGCCCCCGCCCCTCGGACCTCAGCATCTAGTTTAAACTTGGCTGGGAAGACATGGAGGTCTGGCAAAACCTAGCTATATGTCCTGCTTGTTTACACCTCCGACAGATAGGCCGACCTTGCGCATCCCAGCTAGCATTTGATTGTCGCAGTCTTCTCCTAAACTGAGGTGCAGGCGGAAGAGTAGCTACAGCTGGCTGAGTGGAGCCTCTAATTTCTCTTACTAGCTCTTGTGCCAATCCCTTCATTTGTGCCTTGACATCCTCCAGTATCTCCTGCTTTAACACCTCTCTCCAATCTTCTTTCTGTTCAACCTTAAAAGGAGCATGAGACTTATTTACAGACAGGCAGGTTACCTCAGACTGGGGCTGTACATGTTCTGAGTCTAGCAACAGTGCCTCTTGGCGTATGGCAGCAAAATCTTGATCTGGGGTACACCGCACATAGACCTTCAGTGCCTGACTTACAGGGCCCTCCCGCAATCCTAGCAACAATTGATCTCGCAGGGCTGCATCAGAGGGGACATTATCTGGGTCATGCTTTCGCAACCTACAGTATAATTCTCTCAACCGCAAAATAAATGAAGATACGGTTTCACTTGGGTTCTGAGTGCAACTAAAAAACTGTGACCTAAGAACTGGGGTGGGGACAGATTCACCATATAAAGAGTCTAAAAAAGAAAAGATTTTTTGTACTTGGTCTCTTTCACTGGTTTCAAGAACACTGACCTGACGTTTAGCCTCACCTGCTAGCGCTCCCAACACAATAGCAAATTTCCTCACTTCAGGCAAATCCTGCGATCCCAGCAGCCCCTGCATCTGCTCCTTCCAATCCTGATATTGTACATCCTGATCAGGCCCTTTAAATTTCGGCAGCCACCGGGCTCCGGGATATACAGGCATCATCATCTTTGCTATTCCCCTGACTAACCCAACTGCTCTTGACTCCGTATCCTATGTCGACAACGCCAATTATGTAACGGAGCGAAGGTGATGTTTTTCACAGTGTTTGTTTAAAGGAGGGAAACCTTCCTCCAAACGGACAGAGCAGTGGAGCCGCCAAGGGAAAGCACACAAATTAAAAACTGTATAATTAAAATATAATTTATTATATTTAAATAGTTAAAAATGTAAAATGAATTAAAAACAACCCTGGCCAGGGGACAACACAATAAAAATCAATAAAACACAACATTAAAAGTCCAGTGGCGTCCGCCACGGTATAAGAGTCACTAAGAATTAAAAATCCAGTGGAGCGGTGCAGGAGGGGAACCCGGCGGCGTCCTCGCCTTCCTCTCCGCGTTCTGCGCCCCGGTGCGCTAAAGGAAGAGAGGGAGCGGGAGTTACTACTCTTTTAGGTAGTGATGTGACGTCCTGTATCGAGGCTTCGAAGCTTGTGTCGTGTAATTGAGGCGGCGTTTCCGCGAAGCGCGTATCGAGGCTTGCTTCATTTATGGGAGGAGCTGAAAATG
The DNA here is from genome assembly GCF_963576455.1 of Neolamprologus multifasciatus. NCBI lineage: Eukaryota > Metazoa > Chordata > Actinopteri > Cichliformes > Cichlidae > Neolamprologus > Neolamprologus multifasciatus. Next base: position 40,209,355 of record NC_140452.1, on the reverse strand, counting down.
ATGACGTCCGAAGCCTCGCGGCCCGGCTGTACCACGTGACTGGTTTATGAAGTGGTTCGAACTTTGCCGCGAGCTATGACAGTGATATAAACCCCTCAAACTCCATTTAAAATGTGGGTGTTTGATGGAGAGTTGCGGTTAGTGAGAGTTTGGAGGTTTATGAGAGTGAGGAGAGAAAGTCAGGAGAGAATGGAGCCAGCTAAGAAGAAGGGGATGTCCTCCCCTGTGTGGGAACATTTTGATTTTATTCCTCCCACACAGGGGAGGAAATTTCTACAGAAGATGTATTTTCATAATACTGATGGTGCAATACAATTTATGTTAAGCTGTCTTTACTTTTGTACAAGGTGAAGTGTTTGCTATGTGCCAGGGAGCTGGGATATAACAACAACACCTCATCCATGCTTAGGCACTAGAGCTTTGCATGAGAATAGGGGGAACACCGATTGTGGAGCAAGACCAGGTGAGCCATCAAATGCAATGATAATATAGCATGCAGTAATGTTGCTAAATTATATAACAATATTATACAACTGTAATAAGTTACGTGTGTGATATTTATATTTGTGCTTTGTTTTTGTTGTCTTTCCTCAGAAGAACAATCTCAAATAGATGAAGACCTGGTTAGCATGGTGATTGAGGACTCTCAGCCATTTAGCATTGTGGAGGACAAAGGATTTAAAAGATTTGTTAAATCATTAAATCCTAGCTATGTTCTCCCCACTAAAAAGGTCATAAAAGCAGTGAAAATGTAGTTTTTACAGAATAAAATGTGAACAGGCAGGTGTGTAGCTGTCCATACCTCAACGTTACAAAAGCACAACCACTGTCCACACCCCAACCACACCTCACCTCACAGTAAATGATCATTTCCATTTTAAGCATTTCCAAATGATCATTTTCCATACTGCCAGTATAAATATACACAGTATACTGCCATCACTACAATATAAATGTTTTACACACTCCTTTTGTTGTTGACATTTACAGGCTGTGTGCAAAAGGCCACACTCTTCAAATTCATGCCAACTAATATTTTTACGTCCAGTAGGTGTCCTACTAGAGCAAATGAAGCTTCAAGAAGCTTTGCGCTGGGGTGAACCAATTGGATGAAAAGCTTCAGTGCTTCATGAAGCTTCATCTGCCCATACTTTTAGGCAGCTTTCATTCATTAAAAGGGGAAAGTCAAAAGGCTTACCCCGGGTGGGCAGAGCTCTTAACTCTGCCCGCCGCTTCTTTGTAACCGCCAATCGGCAAGGTTATTATCGTTAACGAAAACTAACGAAATAACGAAAACTAGAAGTGAAAAAAAAAACATTTTCGTTAACGGAAGTAAAACTAAAAACAAAAAAAGGAAAACTAACTAAAACTATAATGACTGTTCACAAAACTAACTAAAAATTAACTGAATTTATAGCAAAAATGTGTTTAGTTTTCATTGATGTGTGCGTGTCATACAGTAGTCAAGGGTGAAAATGAAGTTTAGTTTACAGATTTTTTTCTTGCTGTCTAATTATGCCAGCAAGTGGCAAGTACGTTAGTCGAGTCGTCTGTGTTGCTGCTCCGTCCACGCGCAGAATCATGTCAGGAAAAGTCGGGAGCCAGAGTCCAATTTGGGATTACTTTGAATAGGACTGTGTTTTGGATAAAGCAAGTGTCTTGTAGTGGAAAGAGACAAATTATGAGGGACATTTCTAAAGTGAAAAAAAATCCCACAAACCTTAAAGTGCACTTGAAAAGCTCACACAAGAAGGCTAACCTAGCTTACCTTGAGAAGGTAAGGGAGCACACTCAACCCTCATCCCCAGAAAACAGAAGCTAACGCCAGGCAAGGCAGCGTGATGCATCCCGAGACAACAGGACTGGGATATCTACACAACTGTGTGAGTCAATTGCCTTCAAAATGTTTCAATTCACTTGAACCAAAATTACGAACACCCGGTGCTGCGAGAGTTAATAATCTCATTGGGGCCAAGATATACATTTTATAGTTGCCTGGTATCAATGGTTGTTCATCTGCCTTTATTTATTTATTCATTTAAAGAACCCATAGGTGGGAATGTGAATTGTCTGTCTCTGCGTGTTAGCCCTGCGACAGACAGGCGACCTGTCCAGGGTGCAGTATGGTAGCTGGAATAGCAACATACCCAAGGATGAGCAGAATGACTGATATGATGAAACTGGGATTTTGTTACACTTAATTATTGCAAACACAACTAAAACTATAACTGAAACTAATCAAAACTAAACTGAAACTAAGGATTTTCAAAAAAATAAAAACTAAACTAAACTAGCAAACAATTGGTAAAAACTCATTAAAACTGATATAAAATTGAAAATTTGAAGTCAAAACTAAATAAAAATAAAAACTAATGAAAACTGCAAAACTATTAAAACCCTGCCAATCGGCACCGGCCCGTCTCGTCGCCTCCAATTCCCTGCAGACGCTTAATCTGGCCTCCTGTTGCTGCAGCAGTCGGACCGCTCGCTCCACGTCTCTGCTTGCCGGTGCTGTATCCTCCTCTCTCATTTAGGCCAAGCTCCACCAGCCTTATGTGTCACTGAGCACTCTCTCACTGTGTCCCATTTCAGGGTCTGCACGCTTGAAGTATGCTCCGTTGGAGCAGCCTTTCAACGCCTCTCTCTGTCTCTCGCAAGCAAACTTGACCCAGACAACAAAGTAAAGCTTTTTTTCGGCTACGAGCCCAACACGGAACCCGACATATGAGCCAGAGGTCCCTTTACTACGGTTCGCAGCCGCGAACCTTCAGTAACAGGAATAAATCACAGCAATAGTACATTCACGTAGTTGTAAACAGCATGATAATATATTAAGTAATCCAAAGTATTCAGAATACGTTACTCTCATTGAGTAACGTAACAGAATACGTTACAGAATACATTTTGGGGCATGTATTCTGTATTCTGTAATGGAATACATTTTAAAAGTAACCTTCCCAACACTGTCCCTGGATGACATCCATATATTCCTTTTGAAAATACTAAGATTTGTATATTCATTTATTTTTGATTGTCTGAGAGCATTTATTTAAAAAATAAATCGGACATTTCAAACAGTTACTCACTACTTGAGTAGTCTTTTCACCAAGTACTTTTTTTACTCTTACTTGAGCAACTTTTTTTAAGACTACTTTTCACTTTTACTTGAGTAATAATATTTTAAAGTAATGCTACTCTTACTTGAGTACAATTTTTGGGTACTCGACCTACCTCTGCTGTCAGCCGAAAATAAAGAGACACCAAAATCAAGCATCTACAGAAGAAGGCAAGATGAACTTGTACCACAGTGATCTGAATGTTTCTACTGATGGAGGAATCCTGAAGTGTAAAGGCCTTTACTCTGCTCAGAATCAGCCAAATGCTGCAAAACGCGTTTCACAGTGCACATGGATAAGTACAGTGGCTGGGAAGTGCAAAGCGCAACAAATTAAAAAACTGCAACAAATTAAAAAACGCAACAAATTAAAAATCCACAACAAATTTAAAAACCGCAACAAATTTAAAAACCGCAACAAATTAAAAAACCGCAACAAATTAAAAATCCACAACAAATTAAAAATCCACAACAAATTAAAAATCCTTGACGGAAAGGGATTGTCTGAAATACCGGAAGTAACACAACGATTAGCCTAATAGGGCTTTTGGAGAGTGATGTCACGAAGGGGGCGTGGTCAGGATTTTTGGTTGAGGCGCCATGTTTCTGGGCCGAACAAAGCGCTAGCGAAAAAAGAACGAAAGTACACGGATAACACCAGCTATGGTTCGTACTTGCTGTGCGGTCGGTTGTAAAGTTAGATCGCACGACCGGCAAGGGAATAAGGTTGAAAATGGTTTATCTTTTCATTCTTTCCCCACCTGGAAGCAACATGAGGCAGTTCATGTATCGGATGTTACCAAAAGAAGGCGTCTAGTCTGGATAGCAGCTGTGAGACGAGCTGATATCCAGTTCTCTTCCATCTCCAAATATCTGTTGGTGTGCTCCAGACATTTTCATTCCGGTAAGTTATAGATATGTTCATATCACTCTTTATCTGGTCTTTTAAGTCTGACATCACTAGCCGTGTCTTGGCTCAAACTCCGCTGCAGGTGTTCCAGATCTACTGGCGTCTTGCGCACAGACAGAGACAATTGAAAGTTACAAATGTGTTGTGCATGAAACGAATTCAAACGTGCTGCAGATGTGTGTCACAGGTTGATCTGGCTGTAGGCTGTGGCACTTGGCCAGAGGTGGCGCTGGTTGACTCGAGTCCATGTTAGTGCACAAAGTAAACTGCTCGCTTTAGTTGTGAAGCAAAAACGCTGAATTCGGAGAAATAAAACGTGCGAGGGGACGATAACGACGTCTAGAGTCTCCCGATCATTTACTCTTGCTGTCCTGTGAACAACATCGGCGTGGTGTTAATTGTTTGCTGTTTTCGCAATCGCGTCGCGCATGAGGATATCACCAGGTAAACTCGAAACATTTGTAAACATTTTGTTGTTCAACGGCATCAAGACTGACGGAGTGTGTTGGAGATAACCTCACAAGTGTCACAGATGACACACTTGGCGTTTTTTTGCTGGTTTGTCGGTAGCAGCTCCTGAAACGCAAGACTGCCACACATCTGTTCGACCAAGGCCAGTTGATCTAAACGCCAGTAGATCTGGAACACAGGTCCATAAATCACATGATCACTGTGGCATCACTGAGTGTTCGAAAAACTATCTAAAGTCTTTCATCTGTAATAAAATGATCAGCGTTCTGCTCTACCATGTGTAACAATTGAGTTTATCATCCAGGCATCCATGAAAACGAAATTAGCAGGAAGTTAGCTCGCTAGATTCCATCTAAATACAATATAGCATGTCCAAACTGAGGGATTTTGGAAACAAATGCAAACGTACAGCTCTGCTATCACTTCCATTTAGCTGTGCCAGGGCCCTGCTCCGATTGGTGCATGGATACACTGCAACGACGTGACTGGTTCCAGCTGGAGGACCCGCCCATTAAAAGGAGGCTGGAGCGCTACAGCGGGAGAGGTCTTCGCGTTTCTCCTCACGACCCAGTAGTTTTCCTGTGGCAGCCGCTGGCTGCAGTGCGTTTGAAAGTTGTGGAAGTGGAGTGGGTAGGGGTGAGCTGCCGTTTCTTTTGATCACCCGTTTTTCTCCTGTTTTGAGTTAGGTAAGGAGGTTAGACTCTATTTTTATTTTTGACTTTGTTTTGGTAAGGTCAGGGGTGCGGGATTTGTGTAGATTTGTTTTGTTTATTGTTTTGGCCTTGGCTCACCCTGAAGTGTCGACACTCCCGTTTTGGTTCTTTTTTTTGTCACATTGTAAAATAAATCACATTGAAACTAAAGGATTTGTTTCTTGTGGCTGCTTGGGTCTTGGGGGGGAAGCGAGTGCCTCACACATGTTATTGTCTGGCCCTAGACGGGTCGTAACAACATTCATACCAACAATCAGTGGGTGCGTGCAATGGTCATCTTTTACCACCACAACCCCACGTCAAGGAACCTTAACACCTTCTATTTCCATGTCCAGGACAGCATAGGTGGTATATGGAATTTCCAGACCATTGGCGGCTCTCAGCTTAAAGGCGGTTGGAGTTTTCTCAAACTTAGCCTGGGAAAAATGCTCATTAAACAAACTCTCCTGGATCAAAGTCACTTGTGATCCTGTATCTAACAAGCCTTGAAGCTCCACCCCCTCGATCACTATCTTCACTGTTGGACACTGCCCAATAAATGTTTCTGTGGCCCTTAATTCCTTAGGTGAACCAAAAGCCCCCGCCCCTCGGACCTCAGCATCTAGTTTAAACTTGGCTGGGAAGACATGGAGGTCTGGCAAAACCTAGCTATATGTCCTGCTTGTTTACACCTCCGACAGATAGGCCGACCTTGCGCATCCCAGCTAGCATTTGATTGTCGCAGTCTTCTCCTAAACTGAGGTGCAGGCGGAAGAGTAGCTACAGCTGGCTGAGTGGAGCCTCTAATTTCTCTTACTAGCTCTTGTGCCAATCCCTTCATTTGTGCCTTGACATCCTCCAGTATCTCCTGCTTTAACACCTCTCTCCAATCTTCTTTCTGTTCAACCTTAAAAGGAGCATGAGACTTATTTACAGACAGGCAGGTTACCTCAGACTGGGGCTGTACATGTTCTGAGTCTAGCAACAGTGCCTCTTGGCGTATGGCAGCAAAATCTTGATCTGGGGTACACCGCACATAGACCTTCAGTGCCTGACTTACAGGGCCCTCCCGCAATCCTAGCAACAATTGATCTCGCAGGGCTGCATCAGAGGGGACATTATCTGGGTCATGCTTTCGCAACCTACAGTATAATTCTCTCAACCGCAAAATAAATGAAGATACGGTTTCACTTGGGTTCTGAGTGCAACTAAAAAACTGTGACCTAAGAACTGGGGTGGGGACAGATTCACCATATAAAGAGTCTAAAAAAGAAAAGATTTTTTGTACTTGGTCTCTTTCACTGGTTTCAAGAACACTGACCTGACGTTTAGCCTCACCTGCTAGCGCTCCCAACACAATAGCAACTTTCCTCACTTCAGGCAAATCCTGCGATCCCAGCAGCCCCTGCATCTGCTCCTTCCAATCCTGATATTGTACATCCTGATCAGGCCCTTTAAATTTCGGCAGCCACCGGGCTCCGGGATATACAGGCATCATCATCTTTGCTATTCCCCTGACTAACCCAACTGCTCTTGACTCCGTATCCTATGTCGACAACGCCAATTATGTAACGGAGCGAAGGTGATGTTTTTCACAGTGTTTGTTTAAAGGAGGGAAACCTTCCTCCAAACGGACAGAGCAGTGGAGCCGCCAAGGGAAAGCACACAAATTAAAAACTGTATAATTAAAATATAATTTATTATATTTAAATAGTTAAAAATGTAAAATGAATTAAAAACAACCCTGGCCAGGGGACAACACAATAAAAATCAATAAAACACAACATTAAAAGTCCAGTGGCGTCCGCCACGGTATAAGAGTCACTAAGAATTAAAAATCCAGTGGAGCGGTGCAGGAGGGGAACCCGGCGGCGTCCTCGCCTTCCTCTCCGCGTTCTGCGCCCCGGTGCGCTAAAGGAAGAGAGGGAGCGGGAGTTACTACTCTTTTAGGTAGTGATGTGACGTCCTGTATCGAGGCTTCGAAGCTTGTGTCGTGTAATTGAGGCGGCGTTTCCGCGAAGCGCGTATCGAGGCTTGCTTCATTTATGGGAGGAGCTGAAAATGATGACGTCCGAAGCCTCGCGGCCCGGCTGTACCACGTGACTGGTTTATGAAGTGGTTCGAACTTTGCCGCGAGCTATGACAGTGATATAAACCCCTCAAACTCCATTTAAAATGTGGGTGTTTGATGGAGAGTTGCGGTTAGTGAGAGTTTGGAGGTTTATGAGAGTGAGGAGAGAAAGTCAGGAGAGAATGGAGCCAGCTAAGAAGAAGGGGATGTCCTCCCCTGTGTGGGAACATTTTGATTTTATTCCTCCCACACAGGGGAGGAAATTTCTACAGAAGATGTATTTTCATAATACTGATGGTGCAATACAATTTATGTTAAGCTGTCTTTACTTTTGTACAAGGTGAAGTGTTTGCTATGTGCCAGGGAGCTGGGATATAACAACAACACCTCATCCATGCTTAGGCACTAGAGCTTTGCATGAGAATAGGGGGAACACCGATTGTGGAGCAAGACCAGGTGAGCCATCAAATGCAATGATAATATAGCATGCAGTAATGTTGCTAAATTATATAACAATATTATACAACTGTAATAAGTTACGTGTGTGATATTTATATTTGTGCTTTGTTTTTGTTGTCTTTCCTCAGAAGAACAATCTCAAATAGATGAAGACCTGGTTAGCATGGTGATTGAGGACTCTCAGCCATTTAGCATTGTGGAGGACAAAGGATTTAAAAGATTTGTTAAATCATTAAATCCTAGCTATGTTCTCCCCACTAAAAAGGTCATAAAAGCAGTGAAAATGTAGTTTTTACAGAATAAAATGTGAACAGGCAGGTGTGTAGCTGTCCATACCTCAACGTTACAAAAGCACAACCACTGTCCACACCCCAACCACACCTCACCTCACAGTAAATGATCATTTCCATTTTAAGCATTTCCAAATGATCATTTTCCATACTGCCAGTATAAATATACACAGTATACTGCCATCACTACAATATAAATGTTTTACACACTCCTTTTGTTGTTGACATTTACAGGCTGTGTGCAAAAGGCCACACTCTTCAAATTCATGCCAACTAATATTTTTACGTCCAGTAGGTGTCCTACTAGAGCAAATGAAGCTTCAAGAAGCTTTGCGCTGGGGTGAACCAATTGGATGAAAAGCTTCAGTGCTTCATGAAGCTTCATCTGCCCATACTTTTAGGCAGCTTTCATTCATTAAAAGGGGAAAGTCAAAAGACTTACCCCGGGTGGGCAGAGCTCTTAACTCTGCCCGCCGCTTCTTTGTAACCGCCAATCGGCAAGGTTATTATCGTTAACGAAAACTAACGAAATAACGAAAACTAGAAGTGAAAAAAAAAAATTTTCGTTAACGGAAGTAAAACTAAAAACAAAAAAAGGAAAACTAACTAAAACTATAATGACTGTTCACAAAACTAACTAAAAATTAACTGAATTTATAGCAAAAATGTGTTTAGTTTTCATTGATGTGTGCGTGTCATACAGTAGTCAAGGGTGAAAATGAAGTTTAGTTTACAGATTTTTTTCTTGCCGTCTAATTATGCCAGCAAGTGGCAAGTACGTTAGTCGAGTCGTCTGTGTTGCTGCTCCGTCCACGCGCAGAATCATGTCAGGAAAAGTCGGGAGCCAGAGTCCAATTTGGGATTACTTTGAATAGGACTGTGTTTTGGATAAAGCAAGTGTCTTGTAGTGGAAAGAGACAAATTATGAGGGACATTTCTAAAGTGAAAAAAAATCCCACAAACCTTAAAGTGCACTTGAAAAGCTCACACAAGAAGGCTAACCTAGCTTACCTTGAGAAGGTAAGGGAGCACACTCAACCCTCATCCCCAGAAAACAGAAGCTAACGCCAGGCAAGGCAGCGTGATGCATCCCGAGACAACAGGACTGGGATATCTACACAACTGTGTGAGTCAATTGCCTTCAAAATGTTTCAATTCACTTGAACCAAAATTACGAACACCCGGTGCTGCGAGAGTTAATAATCTCATTGGGGCCAAGATATACATTTTATAGTTGCCTGGTATCAATGGTTGTTCATCTGCCTTTATTTATTTATTCATTTAAAGAACCCATAGGTGGGAATGTGAATTGTCTGTCTCTGCGTGTTAGCCCTGCGACAGACAGGCGACCTGTCCAGGGTGCAGTATGGTAGCTGGAATAGCAACATACCCAAGGATGAGCAGAATGACTGATATGATGAAACTGGGATTTTGTTACACTTAATTATTGCAAACACAACTAAAACTATAACTGAAACTAATCAAAACTAAACTGAAACTAAGGATTTTCAAAAAAATAAAAACTAAACTAAACTAGCAAACAATTGGTAAAAACTCATTAAAACTGATATAAAATTGAAAATTTGAAGTCAAAACTAAATAAAAATAAAAACTAATGAAAACTGCAAAACTATTAAAACCCTGCCAATCGGCACCGGCCTGTCTCGTCGCTTCCAATTCCCTGCAGACGCTTAATCTGGCCTCCTGTTGCTGCAGCAGTCGGACCGCTCGCTCCACGTCTCTGCTTGCCGGCGCTGTATCCTCCTCTCTCATTGAGGCCAAGCTCCACCAGCCTTATGTGTCACTGAGCACTCTCTCGCTGTGTCCCATTTCAGGGTCTGCACGCTTGAAGTATGCTCCGTTGGAGCAGCCTTTCAACGCCTCTCTCTGTCTCTCGCAAGCAAACTTGACCCAGCCAACAAAGTAAAGCTTTTTTTCGGCTACGAGCCCAACACGGAACCCGACATATGAGCCAGAGGTCCCTTTACTACGGTTCGCAGCCGCGAACCTTCAGTAACAGGAATAAATCACAGCAATAGTACATTCACGTAGTTGTAAACAGCATGATAATATATTAAGTAATCCAAAGTATTCAGAATACGTTACTCTCATTGAGTAACGTAACAGAATACGTTACAGAATACATTTTGGGGCATGTATTCTGTATTCTGTAATGGAATACATTTTAAAAGTAACCTTCCCAACACTGTCCCTGGATGACATCCATATATTCCTTTTGAAAATACTAAGATTTGTATATTCATTTATTTTTGATTGTCTGAGAGCATTTATTTAAAAAATAAATCGGACATTTCAAACAGTTACTCACTACTTGAGTAGTCTTTTCACCAAGTACTTTTTTTACTCTTACTTGAGCAACTTTTTTTAAGACTACTTTTCACTTTTACTTGAGTAATAATATTTTAAAGTAATGCTACTCTTACTTGAGTACAATTTTTGGGTACTCGACCTACCTCTGCTGTCAGCCGAAAATAAAGAGACACCAAAATCAAGCATCTACAGAAGAAGGCAAGATGAACTTGTACCACAGTGATCTGAATGTTTCTACTGATGGAGGAATCCTGAAGTGTAAAGGCCTTTACTCTGCTCAGAATCAGCCAAATGCTGCAAAACGCGTTTCACAGTGCACATGGATAAGTACAGTGGCTGGGAAGTGCAAAGCGCAACAAATTAAAAAACTGCAACAAATTAAAAAACGGCAACAAATTAAAAATCCACAACAAATTAAAAAACGCAACAAATTAAAAATCCACAACAAATTTAAAAACCGCAACAAATTTAAAAACCGCAACAAATTAAAAAACCGCAACAAATTAAAAATCCACAACAAATTAAAAATCCTTGACGGAAAGGGATTGTCTGAAATACCGGAAGTAACACAACGATTAGCCTAATAGGGCTTTTGGAGAGTGATGTCACGAAGGGGGCGTGGTCAGGATTTTTGGTTGAGGCGCCATGTTTCTGGGCCGAACAAAGCGCTAGCGAAAAAAGAACGAAAGTACACGGATAACACCAGCTATGGTTCGTACTTGCTGTGCGGTCGGTTGTAAAGTTAGATCGCACGACCGGCAAGGGAATAAGGTTGAAAATGGTTTATCTTTTCATTCTTTCCCCACCTGGAAGCAACATGAGGCAGTTCATGTATCGGATGTTACCAAAAGAAGGCGTCTAGTCTGGATAGCAGCTGTGAGACGAGCTGATATCCAGTTCTCTTCCATCTCCAAATATCTGTTGGTGTGCTCCAGACATTTTCATTCCGGTAAGTTATAGATATGTTCATATCACTCTTTATCTGGTCTTTTAAGTCTGACATCACTAGCCGTGTCTTGGCTCAAACTCCGCTGCAGGTGTTCCAGATCTACTGGCGTCTTGCGCACAGACAGAGACAATTGAAAGTTACAAATGTGTTGTGCATGAAACGAATTCAAACGTGCTGCAGATGTGTGTCACAGGTTGATCTGGCTGTAGGCTGTGGCACTTGGCCAGAGGTGGCGCTGGTTGACTCGAGTCCATGTTAGTGCACAAAGTAAACTGCTCGCTTTAGTTGTGAAGCAAAAACGCTGAATTCGGAGAAATAAAACGTGCGAGGGGACGATAACGACGTCTAGAGTCTCCCGATCATTTACTCTTGCTGTCCTGTGAACAACATCGGCGTGGTGTTAATTGTTTGCTGTTTTCGCAATCGCGTCGCGCATGAGGATATCACCAGGTAAACTCGAAACATTTGTAAACATTTTGTTGTTCAACGGCATCAAGACTGACGGAGTGTGTTGGAGATAACCTCACAAGTGTCACAGGTGACACACTTGGCGTTTTTTTGCTGGTTTGTCGGTAGCAGCTCCTGAAACGCAAGACTGCCACACATCTGTTCGACCAAGGCCAGTTGATCTAAACGCCAGTAGATCTGGAACACAGGTCCATAAATCACATGATCACTGTGGCATCACTGAGTGTTCGAAAAACTATCTAAAGTCTTTCATCTGTAATAAAATGATCAGCGTTCTGCTCTACCATGTGTAACAATTGAGTTTATCATCCAGGCATCCATGAAAACGAAATTAGCAGGAAGTTAGCTCGCTAGATTCCATCTAAATACAATATAGCATGTCCAAACTGAGGGATTTTGGAAACAAATGCAAACGTACAGCTCTGCTATCACTTCCAACATAAATGAAGACGGAAAACTGAACAGCAGTGACGTTTGTAGGGTACTGTGAGTAAAATGCGTTTGATCTTCCCCCGAACATTCAAATTAGTGCAATCATAAATTCATTCATGAGGGACAAATTACAGTGAGAACATGTGGAGGCTCTGGCTACGTTCACACTGCACGCAAAAGTGCATCAAATCGGACTTTTTTTGACCGTATGCGACCCATATCCAATCATGGTATGACAGTGTAAAAACAGCACAAATCCGATATTTTCAAATCCGATCTGGGTCACTTTCGTATGTGGTACTGAATCCGATACATATCTGATGTTTTAGAAAGCAACTGCTGTTTGAACGGTCATGTCGCATTAAATCCGTCTTTTATGTCACTGACAGGAAACATATGCCAATTATCAGCACTGGAGAAGCGTCCGAGAAGACATTGAGAACACATGAGCGCTTTGTGTCCATCCCGTGTAGATGTTAGTGAAACTGTTGGGAAGACAACATGAACATTTTATTTATACTGTATAATCTGCAGATTCTGACAGAAATCTGCACATCCTTTGAAGCACCGCTCCTCTCTAAAACGGCAATAAGGATAATTATTAGGCCATATGTAAATAACAAAATAACTAACTGAAACAAGTCTTTATATTAAGGCCATCAGTCAAACAATACTGTTTGGTCTGGGTCTAAACAGAGCGTGTTGTGTGTGACATCTGCTTTTGCATACGCGGGCCACTTTGAGGGTTCACAAAGGAGCGCGTTTGCTGTCACATTTTATTTGTAGTGTGAACAAGCAGACAAAAAATCGGAATTGAGCATTAAGACCTGCAGTGTGAACGTAGCCATAGTGAGTTCAGTGCGTTGATGTGACATTGTCCTGAAGGATTTAGTTATTCTCAGTGGTTAAAGAAATTGCAATTATTTATTCATATTTATTAGAAATAATCCTAATTACATATCTTGCTTCCATGTTTGTGTCCTGTGTCACAAAAAATACATTTTTTACTATAATACATTGATTAATGACCTGCAGAATCTCCTTATCATATTACGTGTCCATAATTGTCACCTAAAGTCAAACTTTATGCTTTCTCCATCCTGAAAGTGATGACATACTTTAGTTTCATTTTCTGAAGGCAGGTTTCTGAAAGAGAACAGGCAGATTTGGAATATAACATGCAGCATTCTATAGATGGATACATAAAAAAATGGAAAATTACATGTATGTGCTAACTTTCTAAACACTTTGTTACATTTATGATAAATGGATTTGAAAGTATATAAAACACATTTATGTTGGCCTTGGCTCATTAGAGTCTTTGTCTTTAAATTAACTTGTATGTTTCAGGTACTGCACTCTCAAAGACTGAATGAACCAGCATTACAGCCATGGGTCATTGTGAGCATCACAGGGAAGGTTGAAGCCGCCCACTGCACCTGTATGGCCGGAGTCGTGGAGACCTGCAGCCATGTCGCTGTTCTTCTTTTTAAAGTAGAAGCAACAGTGCGGCTCTAGGCACAAGGGCTGTTACAGATGAACCTGCATACTGGCTTTTGCCTGGTAATATGACCAAGATACAGCCAGAGGTTGGCCATAAGATAGACTTCTCCTCTTCAGCTGCCCAAAAACGGCTCTGGATCAAAACATAAACAGACCATCCGTATTGAAAGGTAAAAGGAGCCGTCCTCAAAAAAGAAAAATCCCACCTGCTACTGTGGAGGAGTTGTCACTGCTATTGGATACTTTGCTGGAGCACAGTAAAGCTGTGGGTTGTGGGAATGACCCATAATGTTTTATATAGGGGTCTAGATTTATGCCTAATTTTTGCCTCTTTTTTTATTATAGAACATCCCATCAGTTACAATGTAGAATCCATGTCATTTATAGTTTATAAAAGACAAAATGTTTACACAAAATCATGACAGCATTTACACGATATCACCCACTACTAACACTACTTAATTTACTATCAATTACTTCAATTTATCTTCTGAAAAATTACCGCTATCTATACAGCACAAGACTTAAGAATATTTAACAGGAGCAAGTTTCATTTTTCCCTGGTTTTACTACCACACTGTTCACCAAAACGGCAGCAAACCTTCACCGTCTTATCCAGAAGGGTCACCTCTTCACCATCACATGGAAGAAGTAATCTGATTGGCATGGTGGTATGTTTGAAGCAGGTCCCTTGTGTAGCGCTGGAACCCAGTCACGATGTTTCATCCATTTCATTGGCTGGTTTGCTGCAATAATGCCAAATAATTAGCAAGTCTATAAATAGAACGTAGTTCTGCAAAATCACTCATTAGGATGTTTTTTTTTCTAATTTGCTATGACCTCAGAGTGCATCGAAAAGAAAACTAATAGGCTATCTGGTCTTTAAGTGATGGCGTGACAAATCCTGCTTCCAGGCCTAAAGTAGTCTGCGTTTAATATGGGTTTTGTGTTGTTAACGTGTTTAATGTTTTGTATTGTCTTCTATTTAATCTCAAAAAACTCCTAAAAACAGTAAGTGATCACTGTTGGCCTCCCTCTGCTTCTATCACCACTGATCATTTGAAAGCTCAGTTTTTAAAACCTTACGATGTAGCTACAGCCCAGCCCATGCAGCAGTATATGAATGACTAATCCTATTCATCCTTGTGGATGGATTATCTCAGTTGTTCTCCTGGCTGAAGTTTGGTCTGTTTACAGCATCCTGCCATGAGATTACATTTGTTCCTGACCACCGAGAACACTCACGTTAACTTTTTTCGAGTGGAAAAAGTTAGTGTTTATATTATGCTAACATAGCTGTGTCGCTAGCGGTCACGTAGCACATCGTTATACACCAGCTAGCCAAACTTCAGTAACCCTACAAACGTCACTGCTGTTTAGTTTTCTGTCTTCATTTATGTTGGAAGTGATAGCAGAGCTGTACGTTTGAATTTGTTTCCAAAATCCCTCAGTTAGGACATGCTATATTGTATTTAGATGGAATCTAGCGAGCTAACTTCCTGCTAATTTCATTTTCATGGATGCCTGGATGATAAACTCAATTGTTACACATGGTAGAGCAGAACGCTGATCATTTTATTACAGATGAAAGACTTCAGATAGTTTTTCGAACACTCAGTGATGCCACAGTGATCATGTGATTTATGGACCTGCAGCAGCGTTTGAGCCAAGACACGGCTAGTGATGTCAGACTTAAAAGACCAGATAAAGAGTGATATGAACATATCTATAACTTACCGGAATGAAAATGTCTGGAGCACACCAACAGATATTTGGAGATGGAAGAGAACTGGATATCAGTTCGTCTCACAGCTGCTATCCAGACTAGACTAGTGATGGGATTTCCGGCTCTTTTTAGAGATCCGGCTCTTTCGGCTCGGCTCACTAAAAAGAGCTGGCTCTTTCGGCTCCGAACCGGCTCTTCAGGTTGTTTTGTTGCTTTAATTATTTAATCATTAACAATAATATAAAATTATGCAGAAAAGGAATTACTAATGTAAAAAAAAGTGGTTTTATTTATATATGTTTATATATGGCCCCTAGAGACAAAGCACGTACAAACTCTAAAGCATATACAAACTCCAAAACACATTTCTAGTGTTAACTGAACTTCCAAAACAGAGCTACCCAGATCACTTAAATTACACAATTGAAAGCATGTGCGTATTGTTTGTGTATTTATAGACAAGCACTCATATTTATTCAAATAATTTAAAAAAAAATTAATTTACCTGTTATTACCACACACCAAATCCGGTTGTTGATACTTCCTGGCTTGTGTAGCCACTAGGTAACAAACGCTCAACACTGCGCCCTAGCATCCTGGAGCACTTCTGTTGTCTTTTGTACGTGCTTCTTAGTTTTTACGTGTTTTGGAGTTTGTACGTGCTTCTGAGTTTTTACGTGTTTTGGAGTTTGTACGTGCTTCTGAGTTTTTACGTGTTTTGGAGTTTGTACATGCTTCGGGGTTTGTAAGTGCGTCTGAGTTTTTACGCGTTTTGGAGTTTTTATGTGTTTTGGAGTTTGTACATGTTTTGGAGTTTGTACTCCTTTGTCTCTAAGGGCCACCATAAATATACTTTATTTATTCACTCCACATAAAATGTAATAAATAAATCATATAATACAAAGAACAACTATTTACATTTAAACTTTTAACTATTTAAATTTTCAGCTTTTTCCTTTTAAACAAATTTAACGTGAAACAACACAAAACACTGCAAACCACAACACAATTAAATATAAATTAAAATATTAAAACAAAAAGAAGATGCACATTCTCTGTCATATGGGCCTGTATGATTTCTGAATCCTTTATCATCTGCAACTAAAAATAGTGGATGATTACTATACCTTTCTAATATGACGTTGTTGTCCCTCGCTCTCTTTCTCTCTGGCTCTGTTCCTGTGCTACTGCAAGTGTAACTAACGCCCCTCCCCCCTCTGCCCAGCGCAAAGTACAGGCCGCGCATGCGGAGTTTAGCGAAAAAAGGGCGAGAGAGAGGGTGAGAGAAAGAAAAAAAAAAACCTCACGGCTCCCAATAAGGAGCCGGCTCGCGTCGTTCACTTCAAAGAGTCGGCTCTAAGAGCCATTTCGTTCGCGAACGACCCATCACTAGACTAGACGCCTTCTTTTGGTAACATCCGATACATGAGCTGCCTCATGTTGCTTCCAGGTGGGGAAAGAATGAAAAGATAAACCATTTTCAACCTTATTCCCTTGCCGGTCGTGCGATCTAACTTTACAACCGACCGCACAGCAAGTACGAACCATAGCTGGTGTTATCCGTGTATTTTTCGCCCCTTTTTCGCTAGCGCTTTGTTCGGCCCAGAAACATGGCGCCTCAACCAAAAACCCTGGCCACGCCCCCTCTCGTGACATCACTCTCCAAAAGCCCTATTAGGCTAATCGTTGTGTCACTTCAATCCCTTTCCGTCAAGGATTTTTAATTTGTTGCGGATTTTTAATTTGTTGCGGTGTTTTAATTTGTTGTGGATTTTTAATTTGTTGCGGTTTTTTAATTTGTTGCGGTTTTTTAATTTGTTGCCGTTTTTTAATTTGTTGTGGTTTTTTAATTTGTTGCCGTTTTTTAATTTGTTGGGCTTTGCACTTTCCAGCCACCGTAGACTTGACTAAATGGAGCAAAGAATTGGTTAAATCTGTGCATCTCCGGCAGGTTGCGCTCTGCCCATGCATCTCTGCACACGCCCCGGCCTCGTCGTGAGCGCGCGGCTCGCGGAGCAGCATCAGCAGAGCGGGGGCGCGGATCAGATCGAAGCGGACATTCTGCAGTCATTGTTGGAGGATCGTGCGGAGTTGGACGGACTTTCGTACCGAGGTCTTCTGCAGCGTGGCCGGGTGAGTTCCGCGGGAAACCGCATGTAGCTTAGGGGCTGGTGGGGGGCAAAGGTGCGAAATGTGCGGGGGACGGCTTTGGAGAGCCGGCAGTGCATTTTCTTTTCTCCTTACTGAAAACAGGGATGGTGGAGGTGAGATGAGCTCTAGCTGCTGCTTTCGCCGTGTTACAGCGCAGTAGGTACGCGCTACCTCACGGTATGGAGGGAAAACGGTGGTCGGCGGGCTCCGACCATTAGTGGTCCAGTCTCCGCTGCAGCCGCCATGACTGAACCGCTGTGTAGCTGTCTTTGCTCCACTGGGACTAGCCCAGCTGTGTGGTACTGGTCATGCAACTTTAGTACACACACACACACACACACAAAGCAGGCCTCCGTCGCACCTTTATGTGAATGATTTCTGTAATGCTGTCGCCTACAGCAGCGCTCATATCGCCGGAGCTGCAGTGCTCTGGAATTGGAACGAAGATGATAAAAAATAATCGTCGTGTTTCATGATACTGGACGCGCTCGGGAGAAATCCTCGGATGCTTCTTGTGATGTGATGCAATGCAGACGTGCTCTAGTTTCGAGGTTAACATGTGTGTTGCTGCAGACATACAGATGGAAGCAACAACTGGGACTGGTTTTAAGTGTCCCGTGGGCATTGAGGGGAGGGGGGGGGGGCATCGATATGTAGTATGTGTGAAGAGAAGCTATGTCATCAAGGTTACTAGCGGCCAGTAAGGCCGATCTTCAGGGTGGAGCTGCATTAATGAAAAAGTCTGTAGCTTGCGTGTGCGCTTTTCACCATGAGCACTGGCAGGGGCGGATCTAAAGAAATTTTCTTAGGGCGGCATGGACATCAAATGGGGTGGCCAAATCAAAACCTTTTTACCCCCCCCCCCCCCCCCCCACACACACACATATGTAGATATTACATATGGTTAAAATGAAGTATACATATTTAGTAAGTATACAGGTTTCATATAAATATAATCTAAACGTAATTAATTTTTGTAGCCCGCATAATTAAACGTTTCAGTTACATGTGAATTTTGATTTTATGTACTGTATAGTAAGGTTGGGTGATATGTAAAAATTTTCCAACTGACAATCGTCAGTTCAATAACCAACGATAGGGGATATATTTGTGCAGACATTTTGATGGGCGAAGCAATATAATCATGCATGGACTGATTTGCGCTATTACAATGTATAAGTTGTGTTTGGAGGGAATATTTTGCCTTCTTTTCTTGTTTGTTTCAGTATTAATATAGCTACTTTTGGGATTATTTATTTATTTATTTGAGATGCACCAAAGACTTAACAATACGGCAGAGAATCTGTTTTTTTTTTTTTTAATGTTTGCTGGAAGAGACATTTTGATTTTTAAGTAACTGTTTGTTTAATTTTGTATTTGTTGTTTGGTTGAGTGTGTAAGACAAACACCGGAGCTGCCTGTAAACACGGTTATGGTGGAAAAAAGAAGCCAATTTCTCTTTGTTTCCCTCCCCACCACTGTGGGTTTTAAAAAAAAAAGAAATAAATAAAATGTTTGTTTTTTTCTGAACTAACTTTCTTTCTTTCTGTTATGAGTTTCAGTAAATGAGTCGCTGCATTTTGGTGCACTCTGTGGAGGGTGCATTTGTTCACAGCTGGAAAAGGGTGCCGTTGAAACAGCGGTATTATTTTTTCTGTTGACTTCTGTTGGCTCCTGTAAGCTTCAACCAACATTATTAGCAAACGTACTCCTGGGGAAATGATAAATAAATAAATCGCTCCTGTAAAAGTGATGGGTATAGGCTCACCCTGTTGTCAATAGTCAATATATTCGTCCAATCTCCCAACTTTACTGTATAGCCTGTATAATAAATAAATATGTAGCCTAATAAGTATAAAATCCAGAAAGCTACACAGTTGAGGTGGTTCATTCACAAACACAAGTCTAAGTTTTTTGTTGGAAAAAAATAAAATTCTTACATGCTTACACTTAAACAAACCCATATGGAAAATATGTATATAAATCTTATAAAGTTTGTATCTGTCTTGTGTGAAACTTGTATGAAAAGCATACAAGAGTGAAAACAGATATAAGATCCCTTGAAAAATTAGATAATGAAACTTGTATGTTTTGGATACTTACTAAAACAATATATGAAAGTAATGAGAAAGTGGCCACTTTCATGAGTAAATCATGTAAGCCTTATATGATTTACTTATGAAAGTGGGCACTTTCATGAGTAAATCATATAAGTTTTTACTATTTCTTTTCCATATGGGAAATGTCAGAAATTCTGCACTGTCATGACAAAGAAATTTAAACCAAATTTTTCATGCTTTGTTGAATTAAACCAGAGATTCCCAAAGTGTGGGGCCCGCCCCCTGGGGCAAAAAAAGCAAAAAAAAAAAACACGCTTGGAGACTGATGGCATAGTGGACAGGTTTTTGACGGGGCTCCCACACAAATGCAAAGCAGGAGATGAAGCATCGCCAAATATGTTTCCAAACCAACTTCCTTCCAAGCCAAAGACCAGAAAATATGGTGAAGTATATATTCCCTTTGGCTTCACCTGCACAAGTGCCAAGGTAGGTCTCCCATGCAGAATTGGTTTTCCCTGCATCGGGAGCATGCGCTGGGCTCTCCAAATCACGGAAACACAGTATCCCACATTCTTGATTTTTAGTTCACAAACACTTCTTGTAATGACTAACTTACTCCTGACATTTTGGAGATGTTAGCTCTTTATACAGTAAAGTTACAGTGGGATACAGGGGGCATTATTCTTGTAAAACAAAGGGGGACCTAGCAGAAAAAGTTAACCCACTTAGTTCCAGATTATAATTGGCCATATTTGACTGCTTTTGATTTTACATTTATATTTCACCTTTTAATGTTTTTTTGCCTTGTGTGGTATCATTGTTTTCAGCACAATCTTATGTCTGCATGTACAGTTATTTTTTCATTTCATTTCATTGTTTTTTTTTTTTTTTTTTTTGTTTTTGTACAACCATTAAAAAAAACTACTAAAACTAAAATGAGAGAACAATCAGCTGTCACAATAAGATGCCCCACAAATTATTTTTGCCAGCAAAAAAAAAAAAAAAGTTTGTCCGCCACAAGGCAGGGGAGAACACCACAGGGCCTGACAACAGGTGTATGATTCCTCCGGTTTTCCACCTGGAGACATTGTTCAGTGGAGATGGTGTCTTCCTTTGTGACGTTCATTAGTACCCTTACTGACACAAAGCAAAACAACAATCACACAACACACTAACTATGCACTCCACCCTAAACGTTACACATCTCTTTCTCTCTCTCGCCCGCTGGATCTTGCTGCCGCCACTCCCAAATCATTCCAAAACAATAAAATCCCACATGATGCCACTTTTTTTTATTTGTCGACATGATACATTTTTCCACCAATAGCAAAGAGGTGCCTTTTTTTTCTCTACTGTTTTTCACACATGACGATAGTATTCAGAAAAAGCATCGCATATATATATTAGGGAGAGAGAAAGATTGCTATGTCAGCTTAAATCGGTCATGTGCGTGTCTGCACACATCTGCTACTGTGTGTGTGTATGCCAGAACGATGGAGAGAGTATGAAGGTGCTTCCTCCTCCTCTCACCTTTCATCAGGTAGACAAGACCAGCTAGGCATCCACTGTTAATTGGCTCTGCCCTGCCAGAGTCTGTGCAGCTCCTTTTCCACTCCTCATTCCCCAACAGTTCCTCCCTTCATCATCACCTCTTATCCATACTTAACAATTCCTTCTTTACACCCTTGTCCTTTACCTGTTATGCAAGGCCTAATTGGAATACAGTGGCTGCTTTAGACTGCAGTGTGGCAGGTTTAATTATAGCTTTTTGTACATACTAAAATATATAATCTTGTATGAGATATTTCTGATATTTTGTTTGTAGATTTGTTTAAACCTGGTTATTAAGTTTGTGGGAGTGATGCAACTATAAGCCTTTTTGTCTAAACTTTGTCCCATGTGAGTGAATTACTCAGAGTAAACACTAACAGAAAACTGCAATTCAATATTCATATTTAGGACACAAAATACTTAGATTTATGTTGTGGAATGTAACATGATGAGTTCTTCTTTTGAAACGCTTTTTTTGTTTTGTTTTGTTTTTCTATGTGTGCTACAACTTGCCTTGAGGCAACAGTTGCTAAGATTTGGCCCCATTTATAAATTGAATTAAATTGAAAAAAAAAACAAAAACCCTACTATATGTATGTTTGAACAACCACATCTTATACTTACAGAGAATGGTAGGAATAATTTCCCGAAGCACTTTTTATGGTTGAGTCAGTCTGAGGAAGGAGCTCTGCTGCCTCAGAACTGTCTTGTGTAGGAGGTGTCATGAGTTGTCCATGATACAGAGGAAATACAAGTGAACTGAGCTGGAGATGTTTTGTTGTTGGATTTAAAAATTTAGAGATTTGCCTTTAAAAGATGGCAGAAATGTTTAGATTGCCTTTGTTTTCCAGGTACTTTTGATGATAATGTGGCATGTGCATATTTCATTACCTAAACCTAAACTTGTTAGATTGGTGCTGATTTAGAGTTGCATCATTTTTGCAATCAAGTGAAACAGGTTTGTAGTCATATTTATTAACAATTCAGCCTCATGACTAACATTTTCCTTTCACAATAAAGCCTAGCAGCTCTGAGCAATTTCTGACAGTGTAAAATTGCTGGATGAGGCTGGGCTTCCGATGTTAGTCGGGATTTTTTTTTTAGCAGTATACTGATAGATGTTCCAGCCTTGATGTTGTTTCTGTGTTCTTGTGGCTGCATATCAGGACTCGGGCTGCATTGCTGCAGATAATATGTGAGAGCACTTTGCAGAGCACTGTAGGACTGGCTGCAGTGGCTGATCCTCCCCACTGAGCACACTGACCTCCACATGGAAGAAAGAGAGGAGGGGGAGGAGAAGATGCAGCTATTCTCTCTATTCTTTTTGTTCTCCTTCTCTCCGAGTGCCTTGCTCCACAGGCTGGCTGCTTGGAAATGGCATTGCTGCAACCCCTCCTCCTTCTTCACTCTCCCCCTGCTTTTCCTGCATCTCTGGGGTCCCAAGAGCTTTGTGAGCGTCTGTTTGAGCCAAATGCCAGCACTCTGCATGCCCTCTCCCCCCTTCCTTCATCTTCCTGCGTGTGTATGAGAGGGAGAGAGTTGGGGGATTTCTTTGGATGCCTTCTTTATCCATGATGGGGGTTGCCTGTTGCTGTGTTCTAGTGCTTCATCCCCAGCGTTTGTGCAATTGGCGTGTGAGTAAGAGAATGGGCATGTTATTGTTCTCAGTTTCACCATAAGCTCTTTTCACACATGTACTGCAGCTCTACTGCATCCCAGTCCTTTGTCTATGACACTGTGCTTAGCACCACAAATTAGTTTAAAAAAAAAACCTGAATTTTTTTCCCCATGATCTGATGGGATGCTTACATTTAAACATACACTTCAAATAAACTGAAACATCAAGGAAATCGAGCTAAAAAGTTGGTAATCTATGTACCATCAATGTATCTTAACTCAACAACCAGCTGACATATCCTTTGAAACCTGACAGCTAAATTGCCTAGATATTTTGCCAATATTCATGTTTAAGTTGTGAGGCTTTCAGTGTGAACATATCAGAAATTGTACATCTAAATGTGTGCGTTTAGTCTAGTATTTGCTTTTTTTAATGCCACGCATATCTAGATGCACCTTGACTGGCTTCAGGTCCTGCCTGTAGCAGTTGCCACACACATCGCAAGCTGGAAGCAAAGCCTCCTCATTCATGGCAATTGTGAAACTTACTTCTCAGGACATTAGCTGTATTACCATTATTTATCCACCTTTCTGCATAATAACCACTTGCTGAAATTCTGTTGCTAGAAATCAGATGAATATGGGCAATTAAATGCGTGTCCGTTTTTTTTTTTTTATCATTTCAGTAGAAAGTAAATGCCAGTTCAATTCACTGATGCTAACTAAGCTAGCAACTCTATGGCAGATGTACGTTATTAAGATATGAAATGCATTCTTCTTGCTTCCTCCACTTTTGTACCATTGATTCATTAATGTTGAATTCTCTTGCTGCTGCTCTATTCCCATGTCATACTGCATGACTGATAGAATTTGAAATCTGCTTCATGAGCATGTCTCTTAACAGGTACCATTTTTGGGTCCTTATACACACGCAATACGGTAATATTATGTTGAAGCACGGTACGTATTAATCTGCAAGGCTCCTGACTATGGTAGTTGTAATACTCCAACAGTCCGTCAAGCGGTGTTGCTTCATTGCTTACCAAAGTCGTACTAAAACATTTTGACAGATTTGAGTGCTGTGTAACACATAAATCTGTTCACGTTCAGTAAGCACAAATAGAATTCATACATAAGGCACACTTTTGAGGAAATGAAAGGATTTTAAGTGCACCTTATAGTCCGAAAAATACGGTACTGAAAAAGTTCTTGTGCTTAAAGTGCTTCGCTGAACTGAAATTTAAACTTAAAATATCTCAAGATATATAAAATAAAAAGAAAGTCAAAATTAAAAGTGCCTCAAAGGCTTTGAACTGAACATCTCAATATCTGATTGGTTTAGACCACGATATGGGCATAATGGCTCCCAGGGCTCACAAAATTTCAAAATCCCTGGTACCCCTTCGGGCAGGAACTCCAAGATCTAGGACATTTGCTTTTTGAAGTTTGCAAAGACTGCTAAATATTGCCAATGGTAGTTCACTCTTTGTAACATAGTACGCTGTTCTAAACAGATTTTTCAGGACTTCTTGTTGTGCTTGGTTTATTTTTAGTATGTTTTTTGCAATTGGTGTTTGTTCTGGGAAAGATACTGCAGACTGAGCAATAATGCATTTTTGCATTTCTCATGGGTTCTGATGGGGGGTCTTTCACACACGGCAGAACATTAAATGTTATTATGTTATTTAGCTTACTATATTCCAACCACAGAAATTCTTTTGACCATGAAACCAAAAAAGCTGCGCTTTCTTTTTGCCTCATACTCTGATTTGTCTTAACTTACCACGTTTTGTGGTAGGCTTTTCTTTGGCTGTCCCTTCTTCACCCTGACCTGTCTTATTTGGCTCTGCAGAACTAAAATTCCTGCGTAAATCCATCTTCATTTACACACGTACTTACATAACGGTCAGCGATTCTCTGCGCAATTAACCTCTATGACATGTTTAAGCTTGCTGTGGGAGATTTCACTTGTCATGTTTGAATAGTAAGCTAACGATTGATAAGACGATGCCAAAGGAATTAGTGCGCAATTAATCTGTCACTCACCAATCAGTACTGCTGATCTCTATACACAGTTCGTGCGATCGCAAAGTGAAAGTGAAAGCAAAAAACAAGTCCAAATTCAAACGCGATTTCAAATGTCACATATTGACAGTGGTTCATCGATGCCAATGACATAATTACCCAGCTACATTTGCGAAAGAATGCAAAAGCATTGACATATATTTTTCCTTCCTACGATAGCTCGACGGGCAGGACTGAGATGGATTTTTGTAGCCCGACTGGAAAAATCGCTAGCCCGACGTCCCGGGCAATTTTGTGAGCCCTGGTGTCTGTTGTTAACCACACAGAGACTTTAAGAGTTGCAGAGTCTTTTTTGTTTGTTTGTTTTTTTCACTCGAATGGCTGGTCGCAGCGGTGCGGCCTAGGATCTTTTTTGGCGGAACATTGGCAGAATGTGCAGGTGTCGCCATGCACTATTGGATTATTGTGGGAAAGCCTTCCTTCGTCATTTCCCTTTTCTGCCGACTGTGCAGAGACACTTGCATGACACAGAAATCAATCGAACAGCAGCAGCACGGAGTCGGTGCTGCGGCGCTTCAGCAGCACAGTTAGGCCATGATAGGGCATAATGTTGTCTGCTGTTGGCCACACATAGACTTTCAGAGTTGCATAGACTTTTTTTTTTCGCATGGTGCGACCTTTTTTTTAGTCGCACCATTGAGAAATTAGGTTGCATTTGGGACCAAATTGGGGAGTTAGTCAGTAGGGGAACAATTGTAATGGCTTAATGTGGGGAAAAGTATCATAACTCACAATAATTTCTATTTAGAGCCCCAGGAGATTTTCGTAGTGTACAGGTTGTGATCAGTTGATCTGCTGCTGTTTGTGGATTTCTGAATTTAACAAGATGTAAGGTGGTGTTTAATGAGTTCTCCTTCCTGATTTTCATCCTCAACACTGACAGTACACTGTTTATGTTTTTATATTAGACAGTACACAGCAAATCCAGCATGTCCAAATTAACACTGTCAGATTAGATTTCAACACTATTAAAGTGTCTATATGGGTCCACACCAGAGAGTGTTAATTTAACTCTTTTTGGAGAGTTGGTACGTTAACTCTGATTTAGTGTTAAACACCAAATCTGTCTGGAGTTGAAAAATTAACACTTACTAATGCTAACTAGGTGTTAAGAGTTTATATATTAACTCTCAAAGAGTATTTTAGTTTAACTACGTAAGAGTTATCTTCTAATTAATTCTAAAAAGCGGGAATTTTACTGTTCTGAACTTCTAGAAATTTATTTTGGAAATAAACATTTACTAAAAAGACGCAATGGTTTTTGAAAAACATTTATTCTGAACTGTGCACCACAATTTCAAAACATTTTCTGAAAGATGTAACAGTGTACATGTTCTCACTTTCATTAGAATTTTGTTTATCAAAAGGTCTGACATAGGTGAGCTGGTAAATGCAAATAACAGCATTCTCATCACTTATTTCTTCAATACAATATGCATGTCCTTCATTCATCACTTTTTGGAACTTCAACGCACTTCTGCTCTCCCCCATATTCCATCTTCACAAGCATATCCTATGTGGAGATTGAATAAAAATTAGTTGATACTAATTAATGGCACAAATATTTCGGTAATCAATTGCAGCACAGTAAAAAAAAAAAAAGGAATCCTTTTTGAGACATTACTTGTGTAAAGTATTTTCCCAAAAGACAAGGACACAGGCAACAGGTAATACTGAACTAAATGTAAAACCTCAACCTTTTTCATTTTTACCTAAACCGTGTGCACAAAACTCTGGAGGGATCTAAATGCTAACGTAGAACCCAGTCAGGACATCTGCTACTGCTGTTTGCTCTTTTTTTTTTGTTTTGTGCAATTTTCCATGTTTTTTTAAAAAATTTTTTTTTTTATAGCGCATTGTGTTCTGCGTCTTGATTGGCTGTAGACCACAGTACAGAGTGCGTTCAGCTTGTCAAATTTACATAAATATTCAATCGCTCGCTAGCAATGTGACTCTGAAGTTCTTAGTTTTTAATAGTGATGTGCGGATCAATACTGAAATATCAATTCCTCTGATACCTCTGATCAATACTTTAGTAATTTAGGCTAAATTTGTAGTTTATCATTAACAGGAACACAGTGGAAAGAACTTATTTCATTCGGATTGTCTACATTGGAAGGAACTACTTTCTCTTCCGCCTTTCATAGTCATGTGCGAAATACAGCTGTATAAATGTGTCGCAGCCCCTTGGCGTGCACACTCACAACAATGGCTAAGCGTAATTGGAGTTATGTGTGGACGTATTTTACATCCACAAACAGCTGAGACGTGGTTTGCGATACATGTGGCAAGAAAGTGAGGTGTTGTGGCAACACCACAAATTTGTCAAACACCCCAGAGTAAATCGTATCACAGAATATGACGAGCGTATGTTGAGGCGAACTGAAGAGTAGGAGTGGACAGGGACAGGTGCTGCTAGGGCGAGACAGACGTCTCTCACGGAGTCCTTTAGTGCTGCAGGCAGGCAAGGTGTTCAAATAGCGCACAATTCAGCTTTCTTGTTTCTACATGATGAATTCTGCATTATTAAGTGATAAGAACAAGTAATCATTATGACACTATAATTTGAGATACAATAAATAAAATACGTTTTTGTACAAAGTATCGGCATCGGATCAGTATCGTAGATACCACCCTGAATTTTACTTGGTATCGGATCGGATAGGAAATCAGTGGTATCGCACATCACTAGTTTTTAAGTTGTATCCCCAACAAACACAACAATGTCGACAAAACGTTTTGCACCGTCAAAGGCAACCGTGGGTACCTTTGGTTTCATTCTATAATACTGGACTTATTTTTCTACGAAGGCTTGAACCTGAAAGTGTTTAAACAAGAGAGAAAAGTGTGAAAATCTTCTGGCCTGTCTGAGAAAAATGTATAAAGTGTGTAGTGAGGGGTTTTACAGCCTTAAAACATCTGTAATAATTGTAAAACATAAAGTTGGCTGCAGTTGGCTATTTCACCTATTGCGGGTTATTTTTAGAACGTAACTACCATGACAAACGAGGGACCACTCTATACAGTTGGTATGAAGGTGGAATTCATTCAATGGATCTAAGCATTATCAGCTAAAAATCATATGAATCTCTGTTACAATTGATGTAACCTCTGACCTTGAAACCACAGCCACTGCACTAGTCACACACAATCTAACCTGTTTATCCTGCATTAACCTGCAGAGTATTTTTATGCAGCCTTTAAATAGAGATCCGTGATCTAAGTGATCTAAGCAAACTGAGTTAGTTTACCTCAGTTTATTTTGCAGCATGTTTCACAATATGAAAAGACATAATGTCACAAGTACAGACCTAATATCTAATTTAGAAACATGAGGAGTTACATCTAAGCTTTAAATGTCCAGTTTATCAAATACCACTGAGCAGTCCTTACCTTTAAATCTAACCGCTCGTCTTGCTCTCCGCCTTTCTTATCTTTCTCTATCTCTGAGTGAAGTGAGCTCTCTTTCTTTTCTTTCCCTGTAAAATACAGCAGCTGGGCCAACACACTGTGTGACAAACTGCACACAAAATTTGGCACACATCATCTCTTTTTATGCAGCATCCTCTGGTGATTAATACATGAACAGGATTACCATTTATGCCTTACTGTTTAGGCTAAAATTGGTGTAATGTTTGGAAGCTCGCAGTGAAAAAACAATAACTTAACCTAAATGCATTAAAGTAAAAGTAACAAGCTCATTGTGAAAATGTAGGAGCAGAAAGTACAGGTCACGGTGGTTAGCACTGTTGCCGCACAGTTGTTGGGTATATGTTGTTGTTTCTGTGGCAGTGGCTGTATAAAGCTGCTGTTTTTAAAAAATCCAACAAACTTTTTAGATCCAGTTTTTACAAAAACTTAAATCAGAGTGAAAATTGTCTGTGGAAATTTAAAAAATATTGTTTTAATTCACCAGTGTGAGATACATGAATTTGCAAAAGTCTCTTTTTCTAATTGTAGCATTGTACTGAACATTCAGACTGCAGCTTTAGTGGGCACTGTCCGTTGATTCCACTTGTCTGCACTGGTCACATCTAATTAAAGCTAGTTCACTGAGAATCCTTACAATAGGCTGTTGTCAGGTTTGGTTGGTCTCTGCAGACATATATTGTTCCTGAGGGTAGAGCCTCTATTTTTTGTAACACCACTTTTCACTGTTTCAGTGTTACATTTTATCTCCACTAGACTGCATAGGAGTAATTTCAGGACTCTATTCTCCAGTTAAAATTGAAATAATATTATTTCTAACTATTAAATTCACAATTTTTTCCACCCAGGACCTTCAGTATTTAAATGGTGTTACAGTGGCATCAAATTATTGCATTACATATATTTTACCCTTCTGAGGATGGTTCTTTTGCTGTGCAAATAGTTAAATATTTGAAAAGAAATACCGTATTTCCCGGACTACAAAGCGCACCTGAATATTAGCTGCACAAGCTAAAATCAGGGGAAAATCCTGTTTTGTACATACATTAGCCGCACCTGACTAAAAGCCGCAGGTGTTTCAATGTTGACTTATCATATGTAAGAGAATATGCACAAAGGGAATTGTCAGGAAAGAGATGGCTGTTTGGAGACACACCCCTTTTATTAATATTTTGAAAAACAAGTTATGGGTACATATTTGCATAACTTTTTAGGTATATGTACAAGTAGCGGTAATTACAAGTACCAAACATGTACTGTGCTTCATAAATGAGTAACAAATGTAGTACATAACAATAACCTACAGCACACCAGAAAAATAGATTCGGACTACCTTTTAGGCTCAGGTGCAGTGACAGGGCTTTAACAAAAAGAAAAGTCAGTCATTCACCACCATCTTCCTGCGCACTAAAACCACCAAAGTCCTCTTCTCCAGTGTCGGATACGAACAGGCTCAGGATGGCTACGTCATCCACTCTCAGCTTCTTTCCTTCGTTGTCACTTTCAAAACCAAACAAATCCTCGTTGTCAGTGTCAGAGTCGAACACCCTCAGAAGGGGTCCAGCCCTTCGAAATCCGTTGGTGATCATGGATGTTTTCACACTTTTCCACGCTGTCAGATTCCACCGGTGGAGTTGAGCATAACTTGCTTTTCGCAAGTTTATCGCCGCTCATCATCCACGCCTCCCGCTGAACGCGTAGCACTACTTTGAAGTTTGTTTTTCGCGCCACTTGTACGGCACTATGTTGCCTGGCGGATGGACATGTGACCAACATACCACTCTTGAACCCCGATACTGTGTATCTGATCACATGCCCTTCTGCTAGGCAACGTAGTGCCGTACAACAGCGGAACAAACAAAACAAATCGTCTTACGATATGACAAAAATCATGGACAATCCATAGAAAAGCCGCACCTGACTAAAAGCCGCAGGGTTCAAAGCTTGTGCAAAAAGTAGCGGCTTATAGCCCGACAATTACGGTAATTAAATAAATACATAAAAAAATATGGAAAACCTTGGACACTGCTAAAGAACTTGACTCACCATTGACTGTTGGAGAAATCATTGTTGCCATGAGAATAAATATCGCATTTTGGGCAGATTCCCTGTTGAATTCTTTAAAAGAAATTCAGGATAAACTGTCCCCATTACTGCTTGTGGTATATAAGGAATCATTGCATCATGGCACTCTACCCTACTCTAATGCAAGCCTCAGTAAATCTCATCTTAAAAAAAAAGATAGGAGCTGCAAAGATTTGAATCCTTACAGACCTCTTCTTAATAAATGTGGATGCTAAGATCCTTGCTAAGCTTTCCCACATTGTCTGCAAAATATTATACCAACTATTGTTTCATAGGAGCAAGCTGGATTTGTTAAGGGTAGACAACGATTTTTAAAAAATCTATTTTCATTCACTTATTAAGTCATTACATACAAATACCCTTGTACTGGGCCACACTCAGAAGGTGTGGAGCATTATTAGGATATTAATCCTTTAAAAAAATAATTTTTTAAAATTCTTTTTAAAATAAAAAAAACAGTTAAAATGGCACAACAAACACAATATGAAAACATTTTCACATGCACATCAACTGTTTCTGAGAAACTCTTAAACTAAACAGCATAATGGAATTTTAATATAATGGGTTAGGGTTATGTTAGCACTGCTCATAGTGATTAAAAAAAAAAAAAAGAACAGCAAGTAGCTTTTCTTTGGGACTGAATAAGTGGGCAGTTGACCTAATTCAATTTCCTAATGTTGATGATTGGGCCCTTGATTAATATTTGTGGCTTATAGACAGGGATTTAAATAGGCTGGAACCATCTGGAACAGCATTCCAGCACTTTCCGTTAATGAGCAATTAAACCAGAACAGAAGTGCGCATAAAGAGAGTATCAAAAAGGAAAGTCTTAAATGTAGAGAGGGTGTCTCCCAAATCTAAACTGGGAGCTGGTTCCACAGAAGAGGCCCTGAAAGCTGAAGGTTTTGCCTCCCATACTACTGCTACTTTTAAACACTCTATTCGAGCGCTTGTATGTGAGGAGCAGGATTTTATATTCAATTCCGAGTTTAAAAGGGAAGCCAGTATAGGAGAAATATGCTTTCTCTTTCTAGTCTCCGTGAGTACTCTTGCTCTTATCGATCAACTGAAGGCTTTTCAGAGATTTTAGGACATCCTGATAATAACGAATTGCAATAGTCCAATCTGGTAGGAATAAATGTTAGGCAATGATAAGAAAATGAAATATTGCGATAGAATATGGGCAAAACTTGCATGCACAGTGCCTTTGTTTTCATACACACATGGCGGAAAAAGCATGGCGGCGACGGAGAATGAGAAGAGCGAAAGCGGATCGTTGAATCCCATATGGAAAAGATATATATGAATCTTATAAAGTTTGTATCTGTCTTGTGTGAAACTTGTGTGAAAAGCATACAAGAGGGAAAACAGATATAAGATCCCTTGAAAAATTATATAATGAAACTTGTATGTTTTGGATACTTACTAAAACAATATATGAAAGTAATGAGAAAGTGGCCACTTTCATGAGTAAATCATGTAAGCCTTATATGATTTACTCATGAAAGTGGCCGCTTTCATGAGTAAATCATATAAGTTTTTACTATTTCTTTTCCATATGGGATGAAACAGATGAAACAGAATTGGTGCAAAAACTGTGCAACTTCAGTGGTGTGGAACTGATTTGGCTTTCGTTCGTCAGATACACACCAAAGCACATTTTTTGGTAGAGCATGCAAACGGCCGTCGTTATTACCGAAACGATTTTATGTGGTACATGGCACTTTCAAAAAATGTTTTAGTACAATTTTGCTAAGCTACGAAGCCACACTGCTTGATGGATTGGCTTTACGGCTACCGTAGTCGGGAGCCTCGCGGAGTAATATGTACTACTTCAACATAATATTACCGCATTGTGTGTATAACCTCTTTTTAAGTTTTGTGGATATTATACATGGTTATGCTCAGGATATGTCGGCCAGTTTCCACTGGAAATGCCTTTTGGTTAAACTGTCAGCAAGGAATTTGCATTTGCACTGTTAATTTTTTTTTATATACATTTAATGCACATAAAAAAAACAGTTCCTTGTTTAAGTGAAAATACATTGATGGTTTTTTTTTTCACTAATAAAGTTGTGGAGTTGTAAAGTATTTCACTTCGCGTCAATTACTTTGTCAGTTATATCGTTATTGCAAATTTTCAAGTATATATCGTGATAAATATTTTTGGCCATATTACCCTGCCCTAGTTGCAATGATCAATTTTCAGATTAAAATAGGGTTTAGCTTGAATAACCTGATATCGATTAATTAAACCCTGAATTGATTTTTAAATATAAATGTATTTTGCCAGAAATGCCAGAATCTCAGGTTAAAACGTTCATTTCAACAACCACCAATAACCACCAAACAACTAAAACAGCAAATGAGAAGAGGTAAACAGATTCCACAAAAAGAGGTAAACACAAAGCACGGACCCGACATCAGAATCTGTGAGATGTTGGCTTTTAGCCGTGTCTGTAGGGGCTGGTGAGTAAGAACGATTCTGATGCAGCATTGCAGGTTTGATCACTCTCCGACCAAAATTCACTGAACCAGCAGCACAATAAGATCAGACCTACACTTCACGTTTGATAAATATCATCATTAATTCCCTCTTACCTTTGCTGTTTTGCTTCCACCACGATAAAATCACACTTCCTGCACAGCTCTCTCTCTCTCTCTTAGTGATATTCAAGAACAGTTTCCAATCTCAAATCTCTTGTTTTCTGCATTATTCACTTGCTTATTGCGCACCAATCTACCATTGTGTACAGCGCTGTCGGTCGTTGTTTTTTGTGTTTGTTGTTGTTTTTCTTTTTTTCAAAAATTACCTGGGAAAAGAAAGATTCACGTCTGCTGTTCAATACTAAACCATGATACCAATTTGCAAAACGCTTAGCAGAAATCAGTGACGATACCCAGCACTACTTCATAATTAACTATAGTGTGTGAAGAGGGCTCTTCATTTACATGAACAAATTGGAGTTTGTTAGATGGATATGATTCAAACACCTGCAGTTCAATACCCTTAATACCTATGGCACGCTCCAATTGCCTCAATAAAATACTATGATCAAAAGTATCGAATGCTGCACTGAGAAACAAGGACAAGCACAGAGATGAGTCCACTGTCTACTTTCAGAGACCATGAGATCATTTGTAATCTTATCTAAAGCTGTTTCTGTACTGTGATGAGCTCGAAAACCTGATGGAAACTCCACAACATGACACAGTCACCCAATCGCACCTATTCACACAAGCACTTAGGGTTCTTAGTGCTTCTTAGATACCATTCATACACATTCATACTCCGATGGATGCATTGGATGCACTGTGCAAAACAACAGTGGTGGATAGAGTAGCTACAAAGTTTGCTTTTTTTTCATATCTGAGTTTGTTGATCAGGTGCTTTGATGAAGGACTACCTTTCCCAGTAAAGTTTGTAATGGTGATTAGAGAAACAGCGCTGCTGTTTTGGATGCTAGAAACACGTTTTCTTTCACTCAACTTAAGCTGACCATCTCTGTAAGGTTCTGTCTATTTGCTCTTCACAGTGTTTGAACAGACTCCGCCTGTATGTTAAATTGTGCCAGCGTCATCATTGCTGCTATTATCAGTGATGTTTAAAACTGTGGGCTTTGTGCTTAATGTTATCAATCTTTTTGTTTTTCACACTCTGCTCCTAAATACGTTTGTATTGCAGGTGATTCTTTAGTCTTATTCTGGTTTAAAAATTCACATTTACATTGTTGAACACATCTGCGTAATATAGAGTGGCGCATTAAATGAAACATCAAAGCAAAGAATGGTTGACAAGAATTTTTTGTAACTGAATTACTCGAATAGTTGCAGCCCTACTCTTATTACCACATATCCTTCACTTTGCTGTGTAAACCATTGTCACTGCACTAGACTCTTTACTAAGACTTGCCAATTTATCCTGTTTATAACATCCGTTGACGTTTTTTTTCTAATTAAATTTGCATAATTTAATGAATATTTGCAGACCTACAATAAGCTAACCTACCTAATATGAATGCACGGAAGCTTCTCAGAGTCAGTTTAATTTAAAAAAAAATTCTAATGTTATATTTTTAAGTGATAGAAAGTAGTTCTGCAAACCTTATTGAATGGTTACCAAAACTGACATCAATGTCCAAAATGATGTCATGCTTCCTGACTTGCTGACTGTGTTTCTATTTCAGTCTCTGTTGAGCGGTAAAAGTTTTGAGACATCCAGCAGTTAATGTCATCAGTGTAGGTCACTGTTACGTCCCTCTGCAGCCCCTAATCATCTCAATGTTCAGCTGGTGCTAATTGGCCACACCTAGTCAGGTGTGGATAAAAGCATACCTGAGGCAAGCTTCCCGGGGAGCTCACTTGTCTTTGCCTTGGTGGCACCAGCCATTTTAGCCGACCTGATATTCCATTTTAAGACAAAACCTCTGTTCACCTACACTCTGGTATTCGTCTCCTTTTTTATGTTGCGGCTTTGAGCCGGGTCGTAACATAAGTGGGGGCTCGTCCAGGATCTTTGGACATTTTAGTGGAGACTGAATACCAGTTTGTTTGACTTTTAAGTGGGTGAGTGAAGGTGTTCACTGTGATTGAGCAACGTCCCTTTAGTCAGTGTGTTTTAGCTGGGTGGCTGTGCTGCCCTTCCAGCGAAGCACTCGATTGTTGTTTTGCTTTGTTGTTTTAATTTGTTGTGTTTGGTGGCTATCCTGGGTGGGGGTACGCTTCAGAGTTTGGTAGGAGACTAAAGCTCTGGTCTGCTGCCTGCTCTCGAGTTCGCGTTTAAAGTTGCCTCGAGCCTGGTACACCACTGAAGACTAGACAGGTAAAGTTTTATTGTGTTTTAGTGTTTTAGGTTGGGAGTTGCTCATAGTAAACCAGTGGCACCAAACTTGGCTAGAGGTTTGAGACCATTCAATAATTATGGTCTTGTGGCTGAGGCAGGTAGACCATTTTTAAGTTGGCATAATGTGTACTGTGTGTGCATATGTCAGTGTTGATGGATGCTAATGAGATCCTTGTGAGGTGAGTGTTTTGTGCTGTGACCTTTAGTGTTGTGGGGAATATGGCTATTTTGTTGGATCACTTGTGAGTGTTGTTGGCCAGGTGATGGCAATAACACTGTGGGGTGCTGAGCCACCCTTGATGTGATCATTGTGTGGCCATAGCTCTCCATTTTGTGGTTGGTCACTAGCATGCTTGCTTTACTGAACTTTTTGGGTTGAAGTAACTTGTTGTGGTATAGGGCCACTTGTATGTGACTGTTTGTGTGGTGGAGACAACAGATCACTTGTGATTATTTGTTGCTACTTTTGGTTTTGTGTTGTAGCAGATCAGGTAATCATTTTGGGTTTGTGACTGTTGTGGCCCTTTGTGTTGGTCACATGTTACTTTTTGTGTGTTCAGTGTGGCAACTTCAGATCCTCATGTAGGGGCATCCATGCTTAAAGATGCCAACTATAATGTGAACACTGTGCTTCTGTTAGCTTTAACTTTTATTCCAGGTTTGTGGGTCAAGGACCTGAAGGCTTCAGAGGGGCTTTTAATAAATTTAGGGGTCCTAGAGGAACCCTTTTAAGGAGGAGGTGTTACGTCCCTCTGCAGCCCCTAATCATCTCAATGTTCAGCTGGTGCTAATTGGCCACACCTAGTCAGGTGTGGATAAAAGCATACCTGAGGCAAGCTTCCCGGGTAGCTCACTTGTCTTTGCCTTGGTGGCACCAGCCATTTTAGCCGACCTGATATTCCATTTTAAGACAAAACCTCTGTTCACCTACACTCTGGTATTCGTCTCCTTTTTTATGTTGCGGCTTTGAGCCGGGTCGTAACAGTCACTATTGTTCACATTGTGAACAGAGGTTGGATTATCAGAGAAAAATGAGAAGTACAACTGTGTGTCATCTACATAAGAATGGTAGGCTATCAGATGAGAGCTTGTAATTCAATTGAATTCTGTTCAATTTTATTTATACAACGCCAAAACACAACAGCAGTCGCCTCAAGGGGCTTTATATTGTATGGTAGATTGTACAATAATAGATACAGAGAACAATCATATGACCCCCTATGAGCAAGCACTTTGGCGACAGTGGGAGGGAAAAACTTCCTTTTAACAGGAAGAAACCTCCAGCAGAACCAGGCTCAGGGAGGGGCGGCCATCTGCTGCTACCAGTTGGGGTGAGAGAAGGAAAACAGGATAAAAGACATGCTGTGGAAGAGAGACAGAGATTAACAACAGGTATGATTCAATGCAGAGAGGTCTATTAACACATAGTGAGTGAGAAAGGTGACTGGAGAGGAAAAACTCAATGCATCATGGGAATCCCCCGGCAGCCTACGTCTATTGCAGCACAACTAAGGGAGGATTCAGGGTCACCTGGTCCAACCCTAACTATATGCTTTAGCAAAAAGGAAAGTTTTAAGCCTAATCTTAAAATTAGAGATAGTGTCTGTTTCCGGAATCCAAACTGGAAGCTGGTTCCACAGAAGAGGGGCCTGAAAACTGAAGGCTCTGCCTCCCATTCTACTTTTAAATACTCTAGGAACAACAAGTAAGCCTGCAGTGTGAGAGCAAAGTGCTCTAATAGGGTGATATGGTACTACAAGGTCATTAAGATAAGATGGGGCCTGATTATTTAAGACCTTGTATGTGAGGAGCAGGATTTTGAATTCAATTCATGATTTAACAGGAAGCCAATGAAGGGAAGCCAAAACGGGAGAAATCTGCTCTCTTTCTAGTCCCTGTCAGTACTCTTGCTGTAGCATTTTGGATTAGCTGAAGGCTTTTCAGCAAGCTTTTAGGACATCCTGATAATAATGAATTGCAGTAGTCCAGCCTGGAAGTAATAAATGCATGAACTAGTTTTTCAGCATCACTCTGAGACAGGATATTTCTAACTTTAGAGATGTTGCACAAATGGAAGAAAGCAGTCTTACATATTTGTTTAATATGTGCACTGAAGGACATGTCCTGGTCAAAAATGACTCCAAGGTTCCTCACATTGTTACTGGAGGCCAATGTAATGCCATCCAGAATAAGAATCTGGTTAGAGACCATATTTCTAAGATTTTCAGGGCCGAGTACAATAACCTCAGTTTTATCTGAATTAAGAAGCAGAAAGTTAGCGGCCATCCAAGTCTTTATGTCTTTAAGACATTCCTGCAGTTTAACTAATTGGTGTGTGTGTTATCTAGCTTCATGAACAGATGGAGTTGGGTGTCCTCTGCATAGCAATGAAAATGTATGCTATGTCTTCTAATGATACTGCCTAAGGGAAGCATGTATAATGTAAACAGAATTGGTCCTAGCACTGAACCCTGTGGAACACCATAATTAACCTTAGTGTGTGAAGAGGACTCTCCATTTACATGCACAAATTGGAGTCTATTAGATACATATGATATGCAGTGCAGTACCTGTAATACCTACAGCGTGCTCTAATCGCGCTAATGGAATATTATGGTCACCGGTATCGAACGCTGCACTGAGGTCTAGCAGGACAAGCACAGAGATGAGTCCACTGTCAGATGCCATAAGATCATTTGTAACCTTCACTAAAGCTGTTTCCGTGCTGTGATGGGCTCTGAAACCTGACTGAAACTCTTCAGTCATTCCTCTTCAGATGATCTGTTAGCTGTTTGACAACTACACTTTCGAGGCTTTTTGATATGAAAGGAAGGTTGGAGATTGGTCTATAATTAGCTAAGACAGCTGGGTCCAGGGATGGCTTTTTAAGTAAAGGTTTAACTACTGCCGGCCTGAAGGCCTGTGGTACATAGCTGATTATTAGAGATAGGTTTAGCATTAATTAATGGCAGGACTTCGTTGAGCAGTTTTGTTGGAATGGGGTCTAAAAGACACGTTGATGGTTTGGAGGAAGTAATTATTGAAGTTAACTCAGAAAGATTGATTGGAGAAAAAGAGTCTAGATTAATATCAATGGTATTGAAAGTAGCTGTAGATAATATTACATCTGTGGATGATTATTGGTAATTTTTTCTCTAATGATTAAAATTTTATTTGTGAAGAAGTTCATGAAGTCATTACAAGTTAACGTTAAAGGGATGGTTGGCTCAACAGTACTCTGACTTTTTGTCAGCCTGGCTACAGTGCTGAAGAGAAACCTAGGGTTGTTCTTATTTTCTTCAATCAGTGATGAATAGTAAGATGTTCTGGCTTTGCGGAGGGCTTTCTTATAAAGCAACAAACTATTTCTCCAGGCTAAATGGATACAGATTAAATAGTAATGGACCAAAGACAGACTTTGCGGAACCCCTGATTGAATTTTGATTTGTGCAGATCTAAAGCTGCTAACCGAAACATAAAAACTTCTACCCGTTAGAAATCTTGAAAGCCAGTCCAGAACCTGACCTGTTAAACCAACATGAAGCCTTTGAATTAGAATGTCATGGTCAAAAGCAGCAGTAAGATAAAGAACTATAACTGAAACTCTGAGTCACTGTTGATCTTCATGACTTGACACCAACTGTGAATATTTTACTTCCTCTCTTGGAAAACTGCTCCAGCAGTCCCTGTCTGCCACAAAGTTCTAGGTTCATGTCTCGCTCTATTTTTGCAGCACTTCATGGACCAACCAAACCACACTCAATGTATTGGTCAGTCTTAACCAATTCTCCAAACTTGTCTAAAAACCTCACATTCCACATGAGAATAGGGCCACTGGTCCTCTTTTATCTGCTCTGAAACCCAGTCATTTTCTCTGTTGGTCCTCCAAGAATACAGGCCTTGCTCCAGGCAAGGCACACTCAGCTGGTGGAGACTATTCATTGCCAGGAGTGTAATGTGAAGAAATACACTAACAGGCTGACAAAACTTGACTTTAAAAAGTCAAGCAGTAAGTAGCTATTTCACCTCCACATAAATCAGAGGGCAAAAAATCCCACCTTCAGCATCCAATAAAGTCATCAAAATAAAAAAACAAAACATAGCAAAAACAACTCATTATTACACTAGTGAAAAAAATCAAACAAAGCTTTTCAAAATTTTACCACAATTTACAAAGCTCTGTTTTCCAAAGCTCCATTGCCATCTCAGTATGGACATAGCAAAAGATATGTGTCAGTATATTATAAGGTCAAAGGTGAATGTTACAACATCCATCTTTTCAATTGCTTTTCAAAACCATACATTTCACACCTGAGCCTCAACTCTCGCAGCCCAGTACCAAGCGACTCACGGTCCGGTACCGGTCCGAGGCCCGGGGGTTGGGGACCGCTTTTCTACAGCATCTCTTTTGTACTGTATTCCTTCGTTTGCAGCAGATGGCGGCCACTCCTTGAGCCTGGTTCTCCTGGAGGTTTCTTCCTGTTAAAAGGGAGTTTTTCCTTCCCGCTGTCGCCAAAGCGCTTGCTTGTAGGATGGTATGATTGTTGGGTTTTTCTCTGTACGTATTCTTGTAGGGTCTACCTTACAATATAAAGCGCCTTGAGACGACTGTTGTTGTGACTTGGAGCTGTATAAATAAAACATAAAACATAGAAATGAACGCAATACACACATTCACAGTTCCCATATACTCTATACTCCTAGGTCCAGGCACCAACACTCCTAGAGGGGCAAACCACCCCGAGACACAGGAAATGATTCCCTTTACTCTAGGGTAGAGACAAGCAGACCACTCTGGTCCCACAGCAGCAGGGAAGGAGACCAGCCCTAATGAATGGTAGGTCTGAAAATATTATAGCATAGTGCCTGTTCTACGTCTAGCCAATGCTCGTCTAAGAGGGTACGTTTTAACCATCCTGAGATGTATTGTAGCCTGTTGGCCAAGAAGTCGTGGTGAAAATTAGGCAGATCACCTTTATCCTTTGTCCTTTGAAACATTTTTAAGCTAATACACAGGGGTTTATCTTTCCAAAGAAATGTAAAAATGGACGATTCCAGGGATCTAAACCGGTCTTGTGATGGTTTACTCAGTATCATTGAGAATTAATAATTAATTCTTGGTAAGACCATTATTTTAAAAGTGGGATTTGGTTTAATTTAGTTAAATCTGCAAGCTTAGGAGAGACATTAATACCTAAATATTTAATATTTCCAAATTGCAGTGGGATAGAAAAATAATTATGAAAGGAGCAATTAAGCGGAAAAACTCTCTATTTTAACCAGTTTATCGAATAATCTGAAACTCTTGAGAAAGAGTTTATTAATGCAATTACCTCAGGGTGAGTGGTTTGTGAGTGTTGGAGAAAAAGTAACACATCATCCGCATAAAGACTGATTTATATACATTCTACATTCTTCTTGCGATTTATGCCCTTAATCACTCTAGCCTGTCTAATTGTTGCTGCTAGTGGTTCCATCAAAATTGCAAACCGTAAAGGGGAGTGTGGGCAGCCCTGCTTGGTGCCCCACTGGAGACAGGGGGTGGAGGATGTTTGATCATTTGTCCTAAAATTTGCTTTTGGAATTATATAATATTTAATCCAGTTTGTGAAAGAGTTTTCAAAGCCACATTTGTGTAAAGTCGCAAATAAAAGGTTCCGTTATCTCTAGCAAATACTTTTACCACGTCTAGAGACATTATTGTGGTTTCAGTGTTTTTACTACATCAGTAATCAAATTAAGCCATTTACGTGTATTATTGATTGCCTCCCTTTTATGATACCAGTTTGTTCAGGATGTATCATGAGAGGGGTGACAGTGTATAGACAGCCTGCAATTCTGACTTTTCAGACAAAATTTGGGAGCCATTTTAACATTGTTCTCTATGGAGAAGTTGGATGGAGGAGGCTGTGCTTTGGTGAGATTTATGAAAGAACCATAATATGTACCACAATAACAATAACACTGGATGAAAGCGAACAACGGTGGCTACATTTTGTGGATAAAATGATGGCTGTAGAGTGAAAAATGTGGACACTGCAGCAGTTGAAAGACAAAAAATTCAGAATCTTTCTTAATCTTCCACTCCGACAGTTAATCAACACACTCTGTCAACATTCCGTGCAATACACACTCATTATAAACTTTGAAACGGGTGAAAAAAGACATTAACCATTGAATTAGATGATAACTTTTTGTTGAATAAAGCTGAATATTTTAAAGAATATAAAAGTTAAAAATTAGAAAAACACAAGCACAGAAATACAAGTCCAAAAGAAAAGGGATTTAACCCTTTAAAGCCGGTCGGAGCGGGCACGCTCCGTTTTGCGTAACTATTTTTAAATCCCGGTAGCACTGCAACCACATAAGCTAGCGCAAAAATTTTTTTTGCATATGAAACCAGAGGAGTTGTATTTAGATCTTATGCCATCAGCTTGTCCTAGGTCACAGTTTCCATCCACATATATCTTTGCAAAAACTGCATAAAAAGTGCATGTCTGCCATGTCTTTCCCGAAACCGGAAGTGACGTCATTTTGCGGAAATTTAGTTTTTTACCATCAGGGCCTTATGAGCCTATACTTGTGTTTTTAAAGGTTTTGTTTGACTTTATGACTTTCTGTGTTGCTTCTGGGATGCTTAGGACTCATATTGCACTGCTGGAAATAGTTTATTTTGATGCATATGCTGTTTTTTTTTTTGCAAATTTGCATTATAATATTTATTTTCGTTTTTCCTGCAGTGTATAAAAATTGGTGTATTTCAAAAATAAAACTATGAAGACACTCAAAATAAATTTCCTGTGGTGGGAAACTATTTTGTGCAACTTTTTTGTATTTACAGTTTTGAGGGATAAGCCTCTTAAATTTCTCTAACTAGAAATATATGTTAAAAAAACAAAAACGATTTAAATTTTTTTTTTTTTGTAGTTTATTGCACTTTTTTGCAATTTATGTAATTACTATGCTCTTAATGCAGACATATTTTTAAAATTTGGGCTATAATGGTTGTATTGATGTATATCAACTTGAAATGCTCCCAAAAACAGCACTACAACA
The DNA here is from genome assembly GCF_963576455.1 of Neolamprologus multifasciatus. Lineage (NCBI taxonomy): Eukaryota > Metazoa > Chordata > Actinopteri > Cichliformes > Cichlidae > Neolamprologus > Neolamprologus multifasciatus. Next base: position 40,167,061 of record NC_140452.1, on the reverse strand, counting down.
TGTAAAAATATAATATAAGCTCTGGCGGACTTGGTTCTGTGGTAGGTCTTAAAGGGTTAATAGTGGTTGAAGTGCTTTTCTAAGTTGATTAATGAATTACTGATGCGCTCCAACCCACAGGTTAACTGCCTAAGGTAAAGTGGAAGAGGTTTAATTTACAGAATAAACACTAATATCAATGCAAGGTGTAATGCAATGCAAAAAACTAGTGTGGTTACTATTTTAGTGGTTTACTATTTCATTTCACTTTTTATCTGATATAATAAATTGTTCTCTTTGCAAGCATCATCTATGACACCTTGTTACTGTCAGATAAACTAAAATAAGCATTATGGTACTAACATTAACATTAACAAGGTATCAATGTGACGCAGTAACTTAACTCTGTAAAATGTACACATTCAGAGTTTACACCCAAGGTCTAGGTTCCTGGTGTTTTAAATGCTCATACATTGCTGTCATTGACCAAAATCTCTGCATTACAGTCTGCATTCAGCTTCATTTTTATGCAAAATGCTCCCACACTTTTTGAGGTCTCTATCTCGTTTTTATTCTATCTATTCTATTGTTCTTCCCCCTCATGTTTTGCTGTTCGCGTTTTGTTCTGTTTTTGGTTGTATTGAGTGCTGTCTTGGCAGACAATAGCGGTGATACCGACCCATAGCTTCCTCTAGTGCAGGGGTCGGCAGCCCTGGGCATGCGTGCCACAGCTGGCACGCAAAGGGTTAACTGATAGCACGACCATAGCTAGACTGGCCCGGTATGCCCGATGCCGGTGGTGATTTTTCGTTTTTATGGGCCGATGATTTATTATTTTTTTTGTAACGGTATAAACAATGAAAGGTGGTGGATTGGCCAGATGATGGCCGATGTGTAAAAATAACTCAGTTGTTTGGTGGTGGCTATGGCAGAGCTTCCACAAAGGCCAGCAGGTGGATGAGGGAAAGTGGAGGCAGGAGGAGGAGAGACCCGAGGCGGCGGCTCTAATTATTAGAGTTGCCAACTGTCCCCTAAAAAAGGGAATCGTCGCGTATTCAGAGAAAATATTTCGTATTGAGGGGAAAAGGAATGCAGTTTGTCCCGTACTTCAGCTACAATGAAAAAGACACAAAGCTGGAGTTATTCCGCGTCTTTACGCTGCAGCTGCCTCTTCTTCTCTTCTTCTCACCCCCTCCCTCTCCTGTTGCTACTTCAGTCATGAAACTGATCGATGATCAACTGATTTGCGTCAGAAAGAGGAAACCAGCGGATGTTGCGCTAAACAACGGCAGCAGGTTTAAGCTTGATCAGCTGTTGTTAGAATTTATTTAATATTACTTTCTAGTATCAGCTGATGTTTGCTGGAGCCACAGCTGTAAAGCTGCTGGTCATGATATCGGTTTGGTTATCTGGTGAGAGGGAAACATGAAGATGAAACCAGGAGATGTCCTTACTGAATCACCAGAGCTGTGATGGAGAAACAGGTTTACCTTTTAGGTGACATGAATGAGTTAAAGGCAAGTTATGAACTGTTTCTGAGAGACAAATAACACCAGGATTTCTAAGTAGCTGACAGCTGGTAACTGCAGGGGCGGGTCTAGCAAAGTTTTGCCAGGGGGGCCAGGTAGGGCATTAACAGGGAAAGGGGGGCACAAAGAAATACTTTTCTTTCTTATTCTCATTTAAAATGTCTAGCCTTTAATAAATAGTTATCTGAATCTTACAACCAAAGTTATGGCTAAGTGTATGGCATTTCCTATAATACCTGGTGGGCTGGTCTCTAGTCAAAATGCCCAGGCTGGGTTTTTTTCCCAGTCCAGCCCTGGGTGTGACAAGCAGTGAATTAATCTGAGAAGGTGCATTAAAAAATAAATGGCCGAGCCAGCGGTGCATATCGCAAATTAGCTCGCATACACACATTAGTTGTGCTGCTTTTTAATGATGGTATCTTAGCTAACAACCCCAACTTCCAGATTTAATTTGTAATTGGCTAAAAATAACTTAGCCTACCGGTGAGAGGGATGTTGCTAGCTGGCAGTTTTTTCAAGCAATGTTGAAATTTCCACATTCCAACACTTCAAATGCTTCAGGAGCTGTCCGCTCAGTGCAGCATCAGCATCACGATAATACATGGATACATCCGTAGACTCGAGACAGAATTCACAATGTGTTTTCAGGACTTTCAGGCGTATGGACCAATGTTTTCTTTTCTGATCAAACCAGAAAGCTTAAATGAGCAGCTGGATTTGTCTCAGATTAACGGGCTGAGTTAATGCCAGTTAATGCGAAATCAAAATTCAGCTGATTGAAGTGAAAACCTTGACTCTGTAGGGGTCAAAGTTTGCAGAACTATGAAAGCAGCTGGAATCCATAGGTGTGCGTGTTCATGGAGCTTGCATTTTCACCTGCTGGACATCACTACCTGACAAGTCTAACTGTCTTCAGAACATTGCAGAGGCATTATTGACAGTATCTGGCTCTACATATCTGTGTGAGCAGATTTTCTCTCACACGAAGAGTGTCCTCAGGTACCCGTCTGAATGCTGGACACTCGGAGACCTGTGTTTCTGTGTTTCTGAGTGGAAGATGAGAGATCACATTCATGCCATATTGGCCCAGTATCTTGTTAGCTAAGATACCATTCATATCATTGTTGTGAGGAGACCATAAATAGCATTTGCATTTTCTGTTGTACAGTTCATTTGCTGTTCTTGTTATGGATAAAAAGTGTCGCTGATAGCTGCCAACAAATATAATCCTATAAAGTTGTTCTATATAGTGTGTAACTGTTAATATAGAGCGTTATTAAATTTAAAAAAACACCAGGAGAAACAAAATAAGAAACCGCCTCCTGGGAAACAACAGCAAAAACAAAAGCAAAAGGGGCAAAACACCCAGGTGCCTAAAAAATAAAACATAACCTTGACCACTGATAACATTAAACAATTTCTTCCTTCTACTGGCTTTCAAAGAAAAAGAACAACAACAAAGATGCCAACGACACATGACACCCCCCCCCCCCCCTCCCTCCAAAAAAAATATCTTGGAGACATTGTCGATGTACAACAAAAAAGGACCCCAGACCTGCTCAAAAATATCTTCTCTCCCCTTAATTCTGTACATAACCCGTTCATATAATGCCATCTTAGACATTTGTTCAGTCCATTCCCTAAGAGAACAGGGGCTAATGTTGGTAAATTGGTGAGCTCTAAACCAGGTCTCTTGTATGAAAGCCAATACTGGATCTTTAGATGGTACTGGTCTTCCCCTCTGAATGAGGAAGGCCTCTAAAGACGAGGGAGCCACAAGACTCCTCAATTGCAACCCATTATTGCTTCTCCGTAAGGGAATTATGTATCTTAACTAACTGAGAGAAACTTCGTAGCTAACTTCGTGAAAAAATTGTGGCTGAAGAGAATTGGGGGCATATATTTGACCAATGTCACTTTCCGCCCCTGTAAACATGCATCCAAGACCACCCATCTACCTTCCTGATCTGTATAATGCTTAAATACCTGAAAATCCAAGTTTCTTCTGATCAATATGACCACCCCTCTTTTTCTAGCAGAAAATGCACTAAAATAGAATTGAGCCACCCAATCTCTTTTAAGCTTTAATGATTCCACCTCATCAAGATGGGTCTCCTGAATCAGGGCTATGTCTGTCTTTTTCTGCTTCAAGTATGTGAGGATTTTCTTCCTTTTAATAACATTATGAAAACCCACTATATTCCACGACACTATTTTACACAAGTCCATGACGCCACGCAAGCCAAATTATTGTACAGATTTATCCAGAAGAAAATCCCGTTTACCCATATAACAAATCTTAAAGCCAGTTACATCAAACAACCCAGTGGTCCAGAAAATAGGTCTGTACAGAACAGTTAAAGCCATAACATTAAAACAAACAGCAAAACAAAACAAAACAAACAAAGAAAAACAACCAAACAAGAAAAAAAAAACAGTTGGGAAAAACCCAACAGTAATGAAATCGTTGGTCCGTAGCACTCAAAAATCCCATAATGGCGTCCCTCCTCACGCGCCCCCCCAAATCTCAACCGAAAGGTCGAAAGGTGTAACAAAACCCCGATCCATGAATAAGCCACAGAAGTAAACTGACCCTTAGCTGCAGCAGACGACGCACCTCGTCAAACTTCCTGCGTTTTTCTTGTACCTCCTGTGCATAATCCTGGAAAAAACGGAATCTTATGCCTTTCCAAACGATCTGCTTCTTTTTTCTGGCCCGATGGATTCTGCCTATTTCGTACCAATCTCCCATCTCAATGTCCAGAGCCTCGGACAACAGATTCTTCACGCAGTCCTCGAGATTACTGCCTTCGGTTCCTTCTCTAATACCCAATATTCTAATATTCTGCCGTCATGAAAAACCCTTGAGCGCCGTTACTTTTTCCTGCAGCCGCTGGTTCTGCATCTTCAAGTTCTTACTTATTGAGCTAGCTTTAGCCTCCTCGTCCTCCAAACGGGAGATTCTTGTCTCTGTTTCGTCCATCCTCGCATCTAGGCTATTCACAGCTTCCTTAAGAGACTCAATTCCACCTTTCACCGCCATCATGTCTTGCGCTACCTGCTCAAGCAGAGATCTTATAGAAGTCAGCTCGGCCGCCACACCATCTTGGGAAGAGCACCTAGCATCCGCACCATCAGGTGCCTCTGCCATAGTAGTTAGCGAAGTAGCCTGAGTGTTGTCGCGGCATAAGTCAGGTGGTTGCGTGTGAAGTAATGACTCTTCTGACTCATTCTACAGAATTTGCCAGGGCCAGACCCAGAGTAAATCAAATGACCGGCTCTAACGTATTTTTAGCGAGGTTTAGGGGGGAAGGAGTGCGCAGCTCCAACTTATGCTGCCATCTTGGGCGGGCGTACCACGTGACTCCAGAAAAACACATTCATGTGGTTTTAGAATGTGATGTGTTGACAATAAAATTCCACATAGATCATTATTTGCAGACTTGAGGTGTTCATTGAATGCGCTAAATTCTGAAACTCTCTGAAAATCTCTTTTGTTAGAATTCATAAATTAATACAGTCTAGACTGCTACTGACTCTGGAGAAATGTATTTGGAATGATAATCTCATTGCTAAATTGCTATTTATTTTATTGTTAGTATACCTGGTCCATTTTACATTTGTCTGATACTGACTGTTCTTGCAGTTGGCAGGAGTAATAGTGCTTGGATCCTGAAATGCTAGACAGTGGGCACTGGCCAGACATGTCTTTGGTATGTGCTGTCATGGTAATGGTGCTTCTTCCCGCTAACCTACCAGACCTTCGTTAATAGTTACAGATAGAAGAGAATGAGGATGGGGAACTCACTTATCCTTGAACTAACTGAGGCAAATGTGTGTGTGTGTGTGTGTGTGTGTGTGTGTGTGTGTGTGTGTGTGTGTGTGTGTGTGTGTGTTGTATATCCACTGGGAAAGTACATACCAGTGTAAAGCTGTGCAGTATTCTTGAATTCTAGGCAACCTTTTTTGTAGGCGCTGAAATGCCATTACTCTGGCTTGTTGGCCTGTTTGTTTTTAACGGATTTTAGGGTGCAGGAACTAATGAATTTTAGACCTGAAACCTGAGCTCACACTTGAAAAGACAGTAGGAAAGTAACGTGAGACAGGGAGAAGAGATTTTTAAATAACAAATAATAATGTAATAGGACAGAGGAGTCAGAGGAAACAAACAATATAATAGGTGTGTAGCAATAATCATAGAATATGATTATTACTGACTTTCATTTCTGAACATGACAGCAGACAAATCGCTGCTTAATTGCTGCAGAAATGTTAAGGCCAACTTTATGGACAGGTAAGAGATTATCATTAGCATCATAGTGGTGTTCTTTCAAACAGCTCTCTGATAAACAGTTTTATTTATATAGCACCAAATCAAAACAGTGGCCTCAATGGCTTTGTATTATAACCAGGTCTCTAGACTAACTTTTTGCCACAGCTGCACTGGTGCGCCTAGGTGCACCAGGACAAAAGTTAGGCGGACCCAAATTTTTCAACCACATCACTTAATACCGCAGTTTTACATGTGCACTTTTTTTTGGGGGGGGGGGGGGGGGGGGGGGAATTGATGTCCATACAGACAATATTGATTTGTAAATGATTAACTAACAATCTTGTGTTTTTGGCTGCTGCCTGCCGCTGAAAGGCGACACTTGGGCGGTGCATTTATCATGACATATATGTTTTCTGGATAAGATAAGATAACCTTTATTAGTACCACACGTGGGAAATTTGTTTTGTCACTGCAGGAAGTGGACAGTGCAAATGTTATATAGCAAAAATTAGAATACAATACGAATAATATCTGTGGGCGATCGTGGCTCAACAGTTGGCAGTTCGCCTTGTAATCGGAAGGTTGCCGGTTCGAGCCCCGGCTTGGACAGTCTCGGTCGTTGTGTCCTTGGGCATGTCACTTCACCCGTTGCCTACTGGTGGTGGTCAGAGGGCCCGGTGGCGCCAGTGTTCGGCAGCCTCGCCTCTGTCAGTGCGCCCCAGGGTGGCTGTGGCTACAATGTAGCTTGCCATCACCAGTGTGTGAATGTGTGTGTGAATGGGTGGATGACTGAATGTGTAAGGCGCTTTGGGGTCCTTAGGGACTAGTAAAGCGCTATACAAATACAGGCCATTTACCAGTATACAGGGTGGGCCATTTATATGGATACACTGTAATAAAATGGGAATGGTTGGTTATATTATTTTATATTTTATTTTTGGTTCAATTTCTTATTTATATACTTTATCTTTTAGCTTTATCTGTTCTTAGTACTTAGTACTTGTTCTTATGTTCCCTTCTATTACCGTATAATTAGTGTCCTTAACCTGATGACATATGTGGTACTTTGTTAATAGTCTTTTATTTAATGTCTTAATTTTCCTGTTTTTATTGTAAAGCACTTTGGTGTACCGCTGGTCTTTTAAACATGCTATACAAATAAAGTTGTATTGTATTGTATATTAAAGTCCTGTTTGTGGCACATATGTGAGGGGGCAAACTCCTCAAGATGGGTGGTGACCAGAGATGGGCAGTAACGTGTTACAAGTAACGCGTTACTGCCGCGTTACGATTACTTTTTTCAAGTAACGAGTAAAGTAAGGGATTACTATTGCAAAAACGGTAGTGAGATTACCGTTACTTTCCCGTAGGAACGCTGCGTTACTAAAACCGTGATTTTTTTTTTTTTTTGCAAGATTGTCTCATGACAGTGCCGTAAGCAAATGTGACGTTCATGACGACAACTGTGTGCAGATCAACAATGGATAATATATCAAGTGCGGGAGAGAGTATGAGCGTGCAGCGTTTAAAGCGTGAAAGTACTGACCTTACTTTAAGTTTGATTCCATAAAAAGTGACAAAAACATTAGCGTCCGTTGTGCGTGGGAAGAAAACTTCTTTTTACAGCGAAAAAATCCCCCTAAACTTCCAAGCAAGCACCAAGTGCGCAACGACGTTATGGGAAATTCACAGAGAAACTCGCAGATTCTTCTACTGACCGCTGCGGCACACCTGCACCAGAGTAAACCTCCGCCTACCGCACTCCTGCTTTACAGGTGGAAATAGAGCCAAAGGACCGCTAGTCTTTGACTTTATTTATTTTCTGCTGTGTTTTACTTGCATCTATTTGAAAGAGTGAGTGTAAACACAAAAAAAAAATTTTATTTTATGTTCTGGAATGTGCAGAAAATAGGTTTAAATTTTAAATAAATTTCTTCCAGTCAGAGAATGTTGCATATAATTAAATTTTTGCTTGATGCATTAAGTTAAAAGATTAAAACTAATAAAACAAGTTTTAAAAAGGGACTTTTCCATTTGATTACATTTTGTATTATAGATTATGCAGAAAAAGTAGAATTGGGCTGAAAGATCTATCGCTTTATCACCTATTCAGGTTGTAAATCGTGTTTTTAAAAAGTAACTAAGTAACTAAGTAATTAATTACTTTTGAAAATAAGTAATCAGTAATTAGTTACTGATTACTTTTTTCAAGTAACTTGACCAACACTGGTGGTGACCATGGTGGCCATTTAGAAGTCGGCCATCTTGGATACAACTTTTGTTTTTTCAATAGGAAGAGGGCCATGTGACACATCAAACTTATTGGCAATGTCCCAAGAAAAACAATGGTGTGCTTGGTTTCAACGTAACTTTATTCTTTCATGAGTTATTTACAAGTTTCTGACCACTTATAAAATGTGTTCAATGTGCTGCCCATTGTGTTGGATTGTCAATGCAACCCTCTTCCCCCACTCTTCACACACTGATACCAACACCGAAATGCCAGCACAGGCATCCAGTATCCATAGTTTCAGGTGCTGCACATCTCGTATCTTCACACCATAGACAATTGCCTTCAGATGACCCCAAAAATAAAAGTTTAAGGGGGTCAGATTGGAAGACCTTGGGGACCATTCAACTGGCCCACGACGACCAATCCACTTTCCAGGAAACTGTTCATCTAGGAATGCTCGGACCTGGCACCCATAATGTGGTGGTGCACCATCTTGCTGGAAAACCTCAGGGAACGTGCCAGCTTCAGTGCATAAAGAGGGAAACACATCATCATGTAGCAATTTCAAATATCCAGTGGCCTTGAGGTTTCCATTGATGAAGAATGGACCCACTATCATTGTACCCCATATACCACACCAAACCATCACTTTTGTTGTTCCAACAGTCTTGGAGGGATCCATCCAATGTGGGTTAGTGTCAGACCAGTAGCGGTGGTTCTGTTTGTTAACTTCACCATTCACATAAAAGTTTGCCTCATCACTGAACAAAATCTTCTGCGTGAACTGAGGGTCCTCTTCCAATTTTTGTTTTGCCCATTCTGCAAATTCTGTACGCTGATCTGGGTCATCCTGCTGCTGTAGCTGGAGTTTGTAAGGGTGCCATTTGTGAATAGCTAATATCCGCCGAAGGGATGTTCGACTAATGCCACTCTCCAGTGACATGCAGCGAGTGCTACGCTGTGGGCTCTTGCTGAATGAAGCTAGGGCAGCCACTGATGTTTCTTCATTAGTGACAGTTTTCTTGCGTCCACATTTTGGCAAATCCAACAATGAACCAGTTTCACGAAACTTAGCAAGCAGTTTGCTAACTGTAGCATGGGAGATGGGTGGTCTCGTAGGGTGTCTTGCATTGAAATCTGCTGCAATGACCGGTTACTGCGTTCACCAGATATCAACACAATTTCGATCCCCTCCTCACGTGTTAACCTCTTCAACATGTCAATGGCTGTGAACAAAGAGAAACTTGTAAATAACTCATGAAAGAATAGAGTTACGTTGAAACCAAGCACACCATTGTTTTTCTTGTGACATTACCAATTTGTGTCACATGGCCCTCTTCCTATTGAAAAAAGTTCTATCCAAGATGGCCGACTTCTAAATGGCCACCATGGTCACCACCCATCTTGAGGAGTTTGCCCCCTTACATATACTAATGTGCCACAAACAGGACTTTAATATCACCAACCATTCCCATTTTATTACGGTGTATCCATATAAATGGCCCACCCTGTACTGTACACAACTGTACAGAATAGAATAAAATAACATACTATAGACAGTAGAATAAAATAGAATAAAATATACAATAGCATAAAAATTAGAATGCAAATTCTATATACAACTGAGTAAAAGTACAACTTTGTCAGAAAAGAGTATTGCACTTAGTCTTATTGCACATGTGTGGGTTTGTGTATGTTTGATCAGCTGCAAAAGTCTTTGTTGTACAGTCTGACAGCAGTGGGGAGGAAAGACCTGCGAAATCTCTCCATCCCACATCGTGGGTGCCGCAGCCACTGAAGGAGCTGCTCAGTGCTGTCAGAGTCTCCTGCATGGGGTGGGAGATGTTGTCCAACAGGGATGACAGCTTAGCCACCATTCTCCTGTCACTCACCACCTCCACTGGGTCCAGAGGGCATCCTAGAACAGAGGTGGCCCTGCGGACCAGCCTGTTCAGTCTCTTCCTATCCCCGGCAGACATGTTGCCACTAGGGATGGGTATCGTTTAGGTTTTATCCGATACCGGTGCCAAACCGGTACTTTTGAAACGGTGCCGGTGCTTAAACGGTGCTCAAACGTTTAAGCTTAAAGAATGGAAAACACAAAATTGGTCCAAAAACCTCTCATGTTTAGCTGTTTTCCACTTTTTCTTTGGTCATTTTAGCCTTTTTGGCCAGGGTGAAGGGAGTATCTGCCATCTAACAAGAAGACAGCCGCATGTAACTATGATGGTGTTTGCTAGTTCACCTTACATGCATTAATGTAATAACGTGGTTAGCCTACTCAACGTAAATTACACACGAACAACATTAAGCTACTCACGCAGAGAAGAACGGCTGCTGCTGCCATCATCATCCGTCATCATTTCTGCTACACTGGCAGGGCTAGGGGCCAGGACTCTCCTCTTCGGGTTTTTTGGGGGATGTTGCAAACTCCGGGTCCGAAAACAGGCAACCCACAAGCAGCAGATGTGCACGGTGTGAGGTCTTGCAGCAAGCTATCAAATACGGCGCATTTCTCGGCTTTAAAAAAAAAAACGCTATGCGTCGCCAGGTGTTTCATCGGATTTGAGGTGTTACCTCCTTTGACAGTATCACAGTATCACCTTAAAGCACTTGTTGCAGGCTGCTGAGTTTGCTTATTTTGCTGTGAAGCACAGCCAGACTTTTGACCGCTTCACCTTGGGCATTTTTAATCTGTAGCTCTGCTCTAAAAGAACATACGTACCTGGGCCCGCCTACTATCCTCGGAAACGTAAAATGATTGGCTAGAATCTAAAGTGTATCATTCCATACCAGTTGGTGGCAGTAATGCACCTTTCAGTTGTTTGCCAACCGCCAATACAAATGTAAGGAAGAAGAAAGTGTATCACAGCTCAGGAAAAAAAAGCACCAAAATAAAGCACCGAAATGTGCGCTGATTTTCGGTCTGGTTACTACCGTTTATGTCAGAACCGGTGCCATCATGGCACCGGATACCGGTACCCATCCCTAGTTGCCACCCCAGCAGACCACACCATAAAAGATGCCTGAGGAGTCATAGAAGGTCTTCAGGAGTGGCCCCTTCACTCCAAAAGACCTGAGTCTCCGCAGCAGGTACAGCCTGCTCTGTCCTTTCCTGCACAGGGTGTCTGAATTATGAGTCCAGTCCAGTTTGTTGTTCAGATGAACACCAAGGTACCTGTAGCTGTCTACAGCCTCAATGTCCATACCTTGGATGTTCAGTGGTTACAGTGGAGAGTGTTTGTGCCTGCGGAAGTCTACCACCAGCTCCTTGGTTTTATTAGTGTTGATCTGGAGGTAGTTCAGCTGGCACCAGTCCACAAAGTCTTGTGTCAGTTCTCTGTACTCCTTGTCGTCCCCATCAATGATGAGGCCGACTATTGCAGAGTCATCAGAGAACTTCTGCAGGAAGCACTGGGTGGAGATGTGGGAGAGGTCTGCAGTGTAGATGGTGAAGAGGAACGGAGCCAGAACCGTTCCCTGTGGGGCCCCTGTACTGCAGACAACCCTGTCCGACCCACAGCCCTGAGTTCTCACATACTGTGGTCGGTCGGTGAGGTAGTCCAAAATCCAGGTAGTGAGGTGATGGCCCACTCCTGAGTTCTCCAGCTTGTCCTTCAGGACTGTGGGAAGAATGGTGTTGAAGGCACTGGAGAAATCAAAGAACATGATTCTTACAGTGCTCCCAGCGGTCTCCAGGTGAGAGAGGGAACGATGTAGGAGGTGAATGATGGCATCATCCGCTCCAATGCCAGGCTGGTAGGCAAACTGAAGTTTGATGAGCTCACCAGGCACCGAAGCTGAGCCAGGACCAGCGGCTCCAGGGTCAGAGCCACCGGCCTGTAGCTGTTGAGGTCCTTGGGGCGTGATGTCTTTGGCACTGGTACAACACAGGAGGTTTTCCAGAGCTGTGGGACTCTCCCCAACCTCAGGTTGAAGATGCGCTCCATCACCCCACACAATTGGTCCACGCAGGACCTGACGACCCTTGAGCTGATGCCACCTGGGCCCGCTGCCTTCTTGGCTTTAATCCTCCTAACCTGGGTGGTTGAGAGAGACAGGCTGGAGCCTTGTGTTGAGTGTGCATTGGATGCTGTTGTTGGGGGTGGGGAGGAGTGAGCAGGGTGAGTAGAGGAGGTGTGAAGTGTCTGAGGTGTCAGAGGTGGAACAACAGCAGTGGGGGTGGGTGAGTCTGCAGCCGATGCTGAAGACTGCCTCATGGATGAATCAAATCTGTTGAAGAAATGATTCAGTTCATTTGCCCAACTCACATCCCTCCCAGGCAGAGAGTTCTGATGTTTGTGGCCTGAGATGGTTCTGAGGCCTCTCCAGACTTCGCCAACGTTGTTTTGCTGAAGCTGGTTCTCCATCTTCTGCCTGTAGCTGTCCTTCCCATTCCTTATCAGTCCCCTCAGCTCTCTAAAAAACACTAAAGCTATTCTGTTATACCTGTATGCAAAAAATACACTGCACCCAAAATATTTTATAGTTCAGCAATACTGATCAATCTAATGAACTTAAACCTACTCCATCCTCCCTATTCTGGTATTTGAAAGAGTAAGCAACCTAACTAATAGGGTTCTAAAACTCCCAGCAAAAAAAAAAAAATAGGGAGCCACCCACCCTCCACCTCATGATGCTTAATTGACGTAATCAACTTTAATTTGATGCAGTGTAGAAGAAATGCACAGAAATCAATTATTTTTCAAGAATAATTAAATAGATTCAACATCTTTCTTCAACAGAATTGCAGACTGCACAGATGGTTCCCAAAGGAAAAAGTACTATAGCTTACTAGGATATATTAGACTTGATAGTTACTATATACAGTAATGGACTTCTATACATTTTACATCAGATTAAAACTTTAGGTGTAAGATTCAGATAATTATTTATTAAAAGCTAGACATTTTAAATAAGAATAAGAAAGAAAATGATGTCTTTGTGCCCCCTTTTCCCTATTAATGCCCTATCGGCCCCCCTGGCTAAACTTTGCTAGATCCGCCCCTGCACAGTTACCAGCCGTCAGCTACGTAGAAAAAGATCCTGGTGTAGAAAGTAATATTAAATAAATTCTAACAACAGCTTATCAAGCTTAAACGTGCTTCTGTTGTTCAGCTGGACTCGCGACACAAAAGCCAATCAGCTGATCATTGATCAGTTTCATGATTGAAGTAGCAACAGGAGAGAGAGAGGGAGAGAGAGAAGAGGCAGTCGCTCCATATATCGGTTGTTAAGCTTAACGCGGGAATGCTTTACAAACATTCAGAGATGAACTTACACACTTGCTTTACTTCTCTCTGGGATAAGTTCCTCGGAGATTAATGCCGGATTGGTAACGAGGCTACAAATACACACAGCCGCTCTATCACGTGAGCACACTGCTGCGACGTGCTACGGTTATGAGCCGAGTTACGCCATGTCGCAAGTTTTGTGAGGTGCTTTTTTGATATTTAATGGATCGGATGACATTTTCTTTTTTCTCTCCGATATCCGATCCAGTAATTTACGTCAGTATCGGACCGATACCGATACGTAATATCGGATCGGTCCATCTCTACTTTTTATAGCAGATAACCTTAAAAATATTCTGCAATTTTCCATAATTTTAAAACATTTAAATTTCTTCAGTATTGAACAGCAGAAATTAGGCTTTCTTGTCCAAGGACATTTAAGTTAAAAAAAAAGAAAAGAAAAGAAAAAAAGACAGCAGCTGACAGCGCTGTAAATAACGCTAGACTGGTCGGTAATAAGCGAATGAATAATGCCAAAAACAGAGATTTGAGATGGGGAACTGTTCTTGAAGTACACAGAGAGAGAGAGAGAGGGCTGTGCATGAAGTGTGATTTTTATCGTGGTGGAAGCAAAACAGCAAAAGTCAGAGGGAATTCATGACGATGTTTATCAAATGTTAAGCGTAGTTTGCTGCTTCTTTTGCTGCTGGTTCAGTGAATTTTGGTTGGAGAGAGACAAAACCTGCAGCTCAGAATCTAGCGCAAAAAAGATGTAAACACAGCGCGGACCCGACACATCAGAATCAGTGAGCTGTCTGCTTCCAGCCTCGACTGCGTGAGTGAGTGTACAGGCTGTCAGGTGAGAAACCCGAGAAAGAGAAAGCTGATTCCGATGCGTCTGCACTCTGTGTTTACTTCTTTATGCAGAATCCGTGTACCTGCACTAGTTTACTGTTTGGTGGTTGTTGAAATTGTTTTGTGAGCTTTAATCTGGCGTTTCTGGCAAAATACATTTATATTTAAAAGGATTTAATGAATCGATATCGCTTTATTCAAGCTACTCACCTCTATGTGCCTGCACTTTCAACCGGACCACGGCCTATCAGAGAGGTCCCACCCCTTACTATCTCTGATTGGTTTAGACCACGACAGGGGCATAATGTGTGTTTGTTGTTGACCACATGGAGACTTTCAGAGTTGCGGAGTCTTTTTTTTTTTTTTACTCGAAGAGTTTGTTGCACCGGTGCGACCTAAGATTTTTTTTTAGTCGCACCATTGAAAAATTTGGTCGCATTTCCGACCAAAATGGTCGCACTCTAGAGCCCTGATAACGTAATAATACTGTAAAAATCTATAGCTAACTATCCAAGTCAAAGCTTTTTTGTTTATTGAGCATGTTTTTAGTGGAAAGTAGATACGCCTCAAGGGAAGGAGGGAGAATTCCCAGCTGAAAGCAGCAGTTTTGAGTGGCTGTATCTGTATTTCATATGCTTTTTGTCTTCTGTATATATACACACGCAAATGTGTGTGTGTGTGTGTGTATAGATAGATAGATGGATAGATAGATATTGCGCATACTGGGATCTGCTGGAGCCAATCGGCAAGCTTGGGAGTCACTGCACCTAGCGCTCTGATTACCACTGGGACCACTGTTACCCTCACCCTTTTTTATATATACATGTGTGTTTGTATGCTTGTATAAACATTTGTATATACAAGCATATAAACACATGCATGTGTGTGTATATATAGATGTCTTATAATCTTTTTATCTCATTTATTTTACCAACACTTGGTGTCTTTTAAAAGTGCTATACAAATAAAGCTGACTTGACTTGACTTCTTTCAGTACAGGCTAATGTCCTAATCAAAATGCTTCCAAACCACAGCGATTCAATATATGTTGCCTGTTTCACTTCTTAGCTTGTAAGTTCACCACATTTGGATGCAGAGAGAGTTTGGTCTGCAGCCCTGGTGAATGTTGAGTGGCTGATAATTCCTAGACCCGGGGAGGAGTATTTCTGGTCAACTCATGAAGGAAGAAACCTTTTATTTCTGATCTCTACCGCATAGATACTTGTTTGTATGGTAAAGAAAAAAACTATTCTGTTTGCTGCTTCACATTACCTTGTTGCCTCAGTCAGCTTTTCACCGAGAGTATGTATGCATATGTGCCTGTGTCCATGCATATGTGCCTGTGTCCATGCATATGTGCGCTTAACTTTACATGCTGATAACATCTTTCTATAGATGCATAAAGGTTTTATGACCAGCAGGCTTGCCAGCAGGACTGTTTCTCTGAGTTACATGTTAACCTATAGCTGTGTATTAGCAAGGTCAGACAAAGCAACATTAGCTGTCTTTCCAGTAGAAGTTGCTGGTTGCCGTTTGCCATGTATTTCAAGGCTAATTAGCCTGTAATAAAAAGCTAATGACAGGGTGTTTAGAGCTGACAGTAAGTGAGACTTCTCTCAAGAATGATGCTATTTTTCTGTGTGGCTGATGTGGTGTGTGTGGCAGACATTTAGCTGACACAAGCTTGTGGGATTTGCTGGTATAGTAACAACATAGCAATTATGCAGCAGAATGATGAAAAATTATTTTAAGCTCACATTGTTTACAGTGTTTATAAGAAGATCTGAAGAGATGGAAAGTTTGATGAATAATTATCATTTTGAAACTTGTATATCCTCAGAAACCACATCTGTCCAACAATGACAAAATAATATCAAATACAGCTCAGAACTGTCAACTGTTTACATTTTTCAGCAGACGGAGTCTAATATTAAGCTTAATGCTTAATGTTGTGTACTGTTGAATGAGAAAAGGTACTAAAGTTTTTTCTTACTTCTTTAAATTAGACAAAACTGGCATGTTGAGGTGCCCAATTCTTACAGAGGGATATTTGCAGCATTTGAATTAATATAGGCATAATATAGTATATATTATAATTATCAGAATACAGAACTCGTAACATGCAAGGGTTAAACCTTTGCTACAGAGCTCGTGCTCCAACTGCCCATCTGCAGCTCACTCTGCAAAGGAGCTGCACCCAGCTACATTGGAGGGTTTTTTAAGCATGAACTGTCTTTTTAAGGTCATGCCAGGGCATCTCAGTTGGATTCAGGTCAGGACTTTGACTAGGCTACTGCAAAGTTTTTGTTTTGTTTCTCTTAATCCATTCAGAGGTGTACTTGCTGGTGTGTTTTGGATTGTTGTTCTTCTGCAGAACCCAATTGTGCTTCAGCTTGGGGTCATAAACAGATGGGCAGACATTCTCTTTCAGGATGTTTTGATAGACAGCAGAATTCATGGTACTATTTACCACAGCAAGTCGTCTAGGTCCTGAGGCAGCAAAACGGCCCCGGACCATCACATGTATTTTACTGTTGAAATAATGATCGCTTTCTGAGAGCTGTGTTATTTGACGCCAGATATTATGGAACACACACCTTCTAAAAAGTTCAACTTTTGTCTTATCAGTCCACATAGTATTTTCCCAAAAGACATTAGGAGTTCATCAAGATGTTTTCTGGCAAAACTGAGAGGAGCCTCTATGTTCTTTTTGTTCAGCAGTGGTTTTCGTCTTGGAACGCATGCCATGCATGTCATTTTTGCCCAGTCTCTTTCTTATGGTGGAATCATGAACACTAAGGCAGGTGAGGCCTGCAGTTCTTTGGTTGTTGTTCTGTGGTCTTTTGTGACCTCTTGGACCAAAAGTACCCCAGGAGCTGCGCTCTTGGGGTAAATTTGGTTGGCTGGCCACTCCTGGGAAGTTTCACCACTGTTCTGTGTTTTCACCATTTGTGGATAATAGCTCTCACTGTGGTCTGCTGGAGTCCCTCAGCTTTAGAAATGGCTTTATAACATTTTCCACACTGAGAGATCTCAATTATTTTGTTTCTCATTTGTTCATGAATTTCTTGGATCGGTATTCCTTGATTGAGAACAGGTGTGGCAGTAATCAGGCCTGGGTGTGGCTAGAGAAATTGTACTCAGCTTTCCAAAGATGTGATACATCACAGTTAATTTATGATATAACTGTGTGCATCAAGGTGCTTTATGTTGTAAGGTAAAGACATTACAGTAATACAAAGAAAACAGAGAAAACCCTAACAATCATGAGCAAGTATTTTGGTGACAGTGGCAAGGTTTCTTCCTTCTAACAGAAAAAACGTCCAGATAAACCAGGCTGGAAGACAGGACAAAAACAGGCTGTAAAAGATAGCCAGCGATTAATAATAACTAATCAATAAATGCAGAATGAGCGTTTCTTCTTCACTCATCTTTTTTCAGTCCGTTATACCTCTGTTAGCTACACTTCTAGCAATTTTTCAGCTTCCACTGCTTTGTCATTTGCCATTGCTCATTTTGCTAGCGGCAGCTGTCTGCTATAAATTTTGGCAGAACCATGCCTTTCAGGAAAGACAGCAATAAACCTAAAATTGTGAACTGGTACTATATAAATAAAATTAATGGTAATAGTATTTCAGATGTTGCAATGACAGAATCCCTTAAATTGTTTCTACTCCAAGTACAAATAGGGAAAAACAACCATTTGTATGTATTATTACTGTATTAGCTAAGATACGTAGTGACTCTGCCAAAAGTGAACAAAAACCGATTGGAAGGGTTATTTCAGTACTGAGGCATAATTAGTGTGCCTCAGTTGACAGTTTAATAATGTCAGAGAAAAAGAAGAAAAAGTGATATTTTCTGCATTTCTCTTAGGATTATCGTCACATTTTTCACTCACGAATGCCTACTGAATTTTATTTAAATGCACGCTCAGGTTTCAATTTGTATTGTTTCAATTTGGGGGCACTGTTGCCAAGGTTTACTTTCAACAGAAAGTAAATACTCTTTCAGAAGACTCGGAAACCATCTGCCTTTCCCACTCCATCTCTTTATCCCTTGTGGAGAAAGTGCTTAGTCACCAAAATGCAGACTATTGTGGTAGTCTTACAGCTACAGCATGGCTTTTACTGGAACAGGTTTCAGGCCAAAAGTGCAGATTGGCACATACTTGTGGCTGCTTACTTACAGAACACAGTATTTTCTTTTTTAATAAAAGAGAGAACACATTG
The DNA here is from genome assembly GCF_963576455.1 of Neolamprologus multifasciatus. NCBI lineage: Eukaryota > Metazoa > Chordata > Actinopteri > Cichliformes > Cichlidae > Neolamprologus > Neolamprologus multifasciatus. The sequence continues at coordinate 40,148,726 of NC_140452.1, read as the reverse complement.
AAAAAAGTAGCTTCTTTGCATTTGAAACCACATCTGGCTTACTTTTGGTGATATTACATGGTTTTGAAATATAGTACTGCAATTTTCAAGTAATTTAGAAAATGGGTTATGATAGGGTCAAAGTATAGTAGCAATTTGTCTCTGCAGTTATGTTCTATAGTATGTTGATGATGATACAATTCTTCCTAACCATATAATTGTTTTGTTCCTTGACAAACAACCACAGCTTTTTTTTTCTCTAAAAGTAGCAGTTGATTGTCGGTATCCACATACTGCACAAGGATGATGTAAGTTTCATTATGGCTGCCAAGTAACTGCACTCAGCTGGGTCATCTCTTTCACCATCTCTACTCCTCTAATGGTTAACTATGGCTATTAACTATGGTTAATTAGCAGAGACTGTGAATGAAAAGAATCCCCCCTCCTGTTGCTGACATTTCTCTCTATGTCTCTGCCTTTCTTTTTCTAGACTGCTTCAGCATGGAGTTATGATGGAATGGATATGAATATGAGCCAGTGGGAAGGCATTCGAGCCCCTCATCTCCGCCTGGCCTTGCTGCTGCTGTTGGTATTCTTGAAGTCACCACTCTGCAACGGTCAGAACACCCATGGGGCTCCTCAAGATGAATCTCACTTCAGCTTCACTCAGCCTGTCTACCATGCCACAATTTATGAAAACTCAGCAGCACGCACCTATGCCAACAGTAAAATTAAAATGGGCATCCACCTCGCCCAGCACTCCTGGGAGATCCGCTACAGAATCACCTCAGGTGACGATGACGGTTTTTTCAAGGCAGAGGAGTATGTACTCGGAGACTTCTGTTTCTTACGCATAAGGACTAAAGGTGGTAATGCCGCCATATTGAACCGAGAGATTCAGGATAATTATGTATTGACAGTGAAAGCTTCTGTCAAGGGAGAGGCTCTTCTTGAGACCTGGACTAAAGTCAGTATTCAGGTTTTGGATATGAATGACCTCCGGCCCTTGTTCTCTCCTACCACATACTCCGTCACCATAGCAGAGAGCACCCCTCTCAGAACTAGTATAGCACAAGTTACTGCCACAGATGCGGATATCGGTTCCAATGGAGAGTTTTACTATTTTTTCAAGGAAAAAACTGAACTGTTTGCTGTACACCCAACTAGTGGAGTGGTTACTCTCAGTGGAAGGCTTAATGTCGATGAGCAGAACCGTTATGACTTAGAAATTCTAGCGGTGGACCGTGGCATGAAGCTTTATGGAAATAATGGTATCAGCAGCACAGCCAAACTTTTTGTCCATGTAGAGCGTTTAAATGAACATGCTCCAGTCATGAATGTCCTCACCCACAGCCCCTCATGGCTGGATAAAAATCTTGTGTATGCAGTGGTTACTGTTGAGGACCAAGATGAAGGCTTAAATGGAGAAATAGATTCCTTGGTCATTGTAGGAGGAGATCCCTCAGAGCAGTTTTTTGTTGACAGAACTAAAGAAGGAGAGTTTGCTATTAAAGCCTTTGAGTCAATAAGTCAAACATACCCTTATGGCTGCAATCTTAGCTTGCAGGCTAAAGACAGGGGCACCCCGCAGAAGTTATCTGCTGTTGAAGTCATCCAAATCAAGGTCGAAAAACATCAAAATTCAGATGCTAAATTTATGCAAGAGTTGTATGATGTCAGTTTAAATGAAATTTCACCTCCAGGTACACTTGTAGTGGCTGTTAAAATCACACCAGAACCTGATGATGCAGAATATATCTTAACAACCTCTGCGGATTCATCCTTTTTTCAAATGAATACCCTAACGGGTGTAATCTCTACTGCTCGCTGGTTCACTCAGGTGTTCCAGGATGTCTTTAATCTTGAAGTAATGGAAATGGATAGTAATCTCAAAGTTAAAGTGAGGGTAACTGTTGAGGATGCCAATGATCACACACCAACATTTGCTCAGTCCTCTTATGAGGTTTTTGTTAATGAAAGTGTTCCAATTGCAACCAGTTTATTAACAATTTCTGCAGTTGATAAAGATAAAAGTGAAAATGGATACATAACTTACAGCATTTCCAGTCTTCAGCCATTACCCTTTAAAATCAATCAGTTTTCTGGTGTTATAAGCACTACTGAAGAGCTGGATTTTGAATCCTCATCAGAAAGCTTTATGTTCATAGTCAGAGCATCTGACTGGGGGTCTCCTTACAGACGAGAAAGTGAAGTCAATGTAACAATCCATCTAGAAAATATAAATGATAATCAGCCATTGTTTGAGAAGGTAGCATGCCAGGGGATTATTCCTGAGGATTTTCCAGTAAATGAAGTTATTACTACAATGTCTGCAATTGATATAGATGAATTAGAGTTAGTGAAATATAAGATCATTTCAGGTAACGAACAGGGGTACTTTGACCTCAACCCAGATTCAGGGGTTCTTGCACTGCAGCATTCTCTCTCAAGAGCCCATCCAAAGAGTGGTTTATTTAGTTTAAAAATAACTGCCACTGATGGTGAGAGCTTTTCGGATCCTATGTTTGTCAATATCTCAGTTGTTTATGGAAAATCTTCTTCCAAACATTTCACATGTAAAGAAACAAATGTGGCTCAAAAATTAGCTGAAAAGTTACTGAAAAAGTCCAAAGCTAGCAATAAACCTAAAATTGAGGAAGGTTTTATTGACCTTTTTTCTGTGAATCGGCAGACACCCCAGTTTGACAAAACATTTCCCACAGATATTACTGTGCAGGAAGACCTTAAGGTAGGCTCAAGTGTTTTCAATGTGAATGCCTATGATGGGGACACAGGTTTCAATGGTCAAATTCTATACACTATTTCAGATGGAAATATTGATAACTGTTTTACCATTGACATACAGACTGGTCTTATCAGTGTGTTCCTACACATGGACAGAGAAAAAAGAGATCGCTATCTCCTCAACTTAACTCTCTATGACCTTGGCCTTCCACAGAAAAGTTCCTGGCGGTTGCTTACTGTCTATATAGAAGATGCAAATGATAATGCACCCCAATTTTTGCAAGAAGGAGGCTTTAGAATTGTCATACCTGAAAACCTAGCCATAGGTACTGACGTCATCCAGGTTGAGGCCATTGACAAAGATCTTGGGCCCAATGGCGAGATTGTATACTCTCTTTTGACAAGCACCACTCAGTTTGGTATCAATTCCACTAGTGGGATATTATATGTTGCTGGCCAACTAGACAGGGAGTTTGTCTCTATGTTTAACCTAAAAATTGAGGCTCGGGACAAAGCGGAGAAAGGAAGCCAGAAGTTTTCTGTGACCACACTGAAAATCATTTTGGAGGATGTAAATGACTGTCCTCCACTGTTTATCCCTGCTGTGTACAGAACCAGGGTTCTGGAGGATCTCCCAGTAGGAACAGTTGTAGCCTGGTTAGAAACTCTGGATCCAGATTTGGGGTTGGGAGGCCAGGTTCGGTACTCCCTAGCCAGTGATTATAATGGATGGTTTGAAGTAGACAGGGCAAATGGAGTTATTCGACTCACAAAGGAGCTGGACTATGAGACACAGCAGTTCTACAACCTTACTGTAAAGGCCAAAGACAAAGGAAGGCCTGTTTCTCTTCTTTCTGTTACCTTTGTGGAGGTGGAGGTTGTAGATGTGAATGAAAACCTCTATGCCCCATACTTTTCTGAATTTGCTTTGACTGGATTAGTTAAAGAAAATGCCCGGTTTGGAACCACTCTACTCCAGGTCACAGCTAATGATGATGATGCTGGCAGAGATGGAGAAGTTCAGTACTCCATTCGAGATGGGAGTGGGCTTGGAAGATTTGCCATAGATGAAGAGACAGGTGAGTTTTCTTTGAAAATTATATTGCGTGTCATGCTTTTAGTCATGGCAAATGAGAATTATTGCATAACAGTTTGAATTATGGTTTTAAAACACTATATGGTTGTATAAAATTGTCTAGTGTTGTAATGTTCTTGTTACTGAAGTGTATTGTTTTAACTAAAATAAACAAAGAAGTCAATACAGCGTAAGTTGGGTAACACAGTAACCTGCTGTGCTTTTTCAGATATAAAATCTGCACAAATTGGCTGTTTAGTTATTTTCGCATTATTGCTAATACTCTTAACTGCAGCTTTTAGAACACCCTGATAATAATTAATTAAAATAGTCCCCGCTAGAAGTAATGAATATGGAACATGGAGTATGAAGATATTGTGCAATAAAAGATAGCCGGACCAGGACACAATGACAAAAAATGGACTACTGGATCAAAAAGGCATAAAAGAACATAATGAGAATAGGGCACTGTTGGAATGATACTACACATGTAACTCCAATGGAAGTGGTTACATGAAGACGATCTGAGACCTATGGAGTATTTGACACTGAACATCTGGACTAATACAGAAACAACTAGTAGCTCAGTGCTCCAACATCTAGAAGGAGATTGACGAGGTACAACACAAAGGGAGAGCCAGGATGTCAGGTCAGGGGGAGATATCATCATCCCGGTCTTTTAATATTGGGTACCAAGCCCCAAGAGCAACAGATGTGATGTGTTGACTGTATTGAGTGTGAGAGGAGCTGACCTAAGCGATAGGATCATGGCTAATCTGGCTAAGTGGCCAACTACCAAGACTATGTTAAGTATCCTCTGAAGGGTACTAAATGAAGGAAGTAAATGTAGCATTATAGACAATACCTACTGTGACCATCACAGAAACAATCTACAATCTACACCATAACATGGAATTACTATCTATCTGCATTTGCTGGAGAGTGGAGCTAACTGAAGCCTTTGAAGCATCTGTGTGCTCCATGGATCTGAAGTCTGAGAGTAGGCTTTGGTTGCAGAGCAATTAGCAGGGCAAAAAGTTACCAATTTCCAGGAGCTTTTTGCCTCTGTATTCGGGTAGATGGTGGAGCAGGGTTAGGGTCCCTGGTCTGATCCCTGGCTGCTGGAGTCTGCATGCCAAAGTAGTCTAAGGCTACGTTCACACTGCAGGCGAAAGCGCATCAAATCAGACTTTTTTGACCATATGCGACCCATATCCGATCATGGTATGACAGTGTGAACGGCGCAAATCCGTTATTTTCAAATCCGATCTGGGTCACTTTCGTATGTGGTACTGAATCTGATACATATTCGATGTTTTAGAAAGCGACTGCTGTTTGAACGGTCATGTCGCATTAAATCCGTCTTTTACGTCACCGACACAAGACACGGCAATTATCAGCGCCTGAGAAGACATCGCGAACGCTTCCTGGCCATCCTGTGTAGATGTCAGTGAAACTGTTGGGAAGACAACGTTGGAGAAACGTGAACATTTTATTTGTACTGTATAATCTGCAGATTCTGACAGAAATCTGCAACTATTGATCGTGTGATTCATCACATGAGCCAAGGTGTGAATAAGGTGTGGGTCATTACCATTACTGAGAGTTCAAGTGTGAAACCACTGAGTCCTTGTTACAAGCCTTGTTACAAGCCATCATAAGACCTATTGAGGTCACCTGAGGCAAGGTGTGAGTAGTTCAAGCTGTTGGACTAGACTACAGCGTTTACTCCCCACATGTAACAATGTGAATGAACCTTGGCCAGCCTGGTGAACGAGCCTGTTCCTTCCTTGGACCACTTTTGATAGATATACCTCTTTTCCATTCTGCTCGACTTGATTTGACTCTACTGAGATTTGTCATTTTCCTTTAATTTCCACATAATTTCCTTAGGGGTTAACAAACTATGCTGATTGTGATTCTGACTCTGATTAAAATTACGTACAACCTCAATGTAGGTGGGTTTATAGCAACGTGGCCCAAAAGTCCTGTGATGTAATTTGAATGCGATACAGAGGAGATCGAGCTGTATATCTATTGCTAAACGGATCACCTCTATTGTCTGCCAAGGCTGCACTCAATACTCGAAGATCATAGTGTGAATGGCAAAACAAGAGGGCGGAAGAAAATGGAAAGGGATATTTTACAAATTCTGAAAGCATTTCAAAGAAAACAAAGTTAAATGCAGACTGTGCAAAGTGGAGCTTTGCTTCCATGGCATCACTACTGCTGTGCACAAGCATTTAAAATGACAGCACCCTGGTGCTTTGATATCAACTCTGAATGGGTCAGTTTTAGAAAATTTGTGTTAAAAGTTTTAAGTCGATTTACTCTCTATACTTTATTTGTGACAAATTAATAGCTTGTGTGGCTTTAACAAGTGTACATTTGAAGTTAAACTGGTGAATGTGATTGAGCCTAAAAAGATAACAAAAGTTTACATTGGTAATAGGTAGATTTATGAACAATTCATAAAGTTAAAAGTCATGTTATTTCACACTAAAAATGTACTTATACTATAATTTGCCAGTTCTCTGCTCTATATTTTAATTAACTGACACCATTGAGTTTAGCGTGGACATCCCAAAGGATCTTAGCTCTGTCATTCTTAACCACCCTCTACCTTTTTGTGTACACAGAATGATAATGCCTGTGTTTTGTATGAGAGTTGTCAAAGAACCAATAACCACTTGTGGAGAGCTACAGAAAGACCTGGAATCAGGGGGGTGACGTAGGAGCAGTGACATGTAAAGACGCGTGGCTGAGTTGCTCTGCGGGGATATGCTATTTTTTTTTTTTTCATACAAATTCTGTGACATTCGGCACTAACATGTTATCTGTCGTCAGCTGAGAACTTTGCAACAATGTCAGGGTCTAAAAATACCAGAAAGACTGATGGAGCCAAGGCCACTGATTCAATCCTATGGCGCTAATGGCTGCCATAGCTAGCTCGGAGAAAAACGTAGTTGCCAAAATTTCTATGCTGGAAGCAAAAGTTTAGACCAAGTGCTGAGCTCTCAATGACCTGATCGATTCGCTTCGCAGCAATGTTTCTGACCAAATAGATGAAGTGCAAACTGAGTGTGGACTTGGAGAAGCAAGTTAACGATCTGAAAGAAATTGTTTCAGCTCTTTTGAACAAGACCAAAGACCTTGAGGGGAGACAGCGCAGATGCAACATTCGAATACTTGGCGTGAGGGAGCACTTTGAGACTGGGACGTGCCCTGTCAACTCTGTGGCCCAGCTACTAAAGGAGGTTTTGGGCCTGGATACCGCTCCGACACTGGATTGGGCATATTGCAGCCTACAGCCCGTCCCTGCGAGAGACCCAGGCCACTTATTGTCAAATTTCACTACTTTCAAAAAAAGGAGGAGGTGCTTCGGAGGGCCGCGCTAAACAGTCCCCTGACCCATAATAAAGACAAAATCTTAATTATCCCGAACCTGCCATCTGCAGTTGCGAAGAGACGGGGGCCTTTAAAGAAGCTAAAGATCTACTGTGCTGATGTCGGGGTGTGAGATTCAGGATGCTGTACCCAGCGAAGTTAAGGATTTCTTCTCCTCTTCACCAATATTCACCAATCCAGCTGCAGTTAAAGACTACGTCAAGAATCACATCTTGGCTGTGTGAGTCAAGATACGGGTTGAGTAGACTGTGCTACCTCAATTGCTCTTTGACTCTGACTGCACTTTAGGTAGAGGTTTGTACTTTTGCTGCTTTTATAATTTAATAGGTCTGTTACGCAGTGAGGGGCGGTGAAGGAAACATCAGACTTCACTCTATCTTAAGTAATTGTTTTATTGTCTCTTGCCAACATCATGCACATGCAGACAACAACTTCTCAAAATGGCTCCCAATCCATTTCCTGCTCCCTTTAAATACTCTAAAGACACGCCTTCTTAATACAGACTGGCCTATAAAAGAGCTGCAATTGAGGCAGGCTTCCTCTTTACTGGGAAAACAAGATGGCCACCACAGAGGTAACCTGCAAAACACTTTGTTACATGAATGCTTCCCAACAAGGTCTTCATATAATTGTTTATCATTGAGCAAAGTTAACGACCAAGAGAAGTCACGTGTGCCTTTCCAATCTGCCAGATATCTAAACATTATGTTATAGCTGGCGTTCCCTGTTAGGGGCAACTTCTGTTTTAGAGAGTGAAGAGACATGTTGGATATAAGCTCTTTTGGGGGGGAGGGTGTAGCTTGCTCCCGGTTTGTGGGAGTTATGTTTGTAGTTACTCTGGGTTTTTACTTTTACTTTTCTTTTCCTCTTGTTGGCTGCAGTTTTGTGTGTATACTTATCTCAAATTATTGTGCGGCTTGCTTGTCATGATTGTTTTGCAAGTGTGAATATGGCTAAGTATGCAACCAAAAATGCTGCAAGTACACCTCATTCTACTAAATTTATTACACGGAATGTGAATGGTCTAAATAATTTTTAAAAAACGTAAAAGGATATTCACTCATCTGTCGACTTTCAAACCGGATATTGTCTTTCTACGGGAGACACATCTGCGCTCCTTGACACAAAGTTAGCTCTAATTTGCCGGGGGTTGCCATTCTCATTAGAAAAATATTTCCTTTCATCACTTCAAATGTAAAATGCGATGTCGCTTTCTGATAGTTACTGGCAAGCTCCATAACACTCAGATCCACTGCATATCACTGAGCCCAAAATACTATTCCTTCTTCTCCCCTGTGCATCATTCGTATTCAAGGGTTGATTATTTTCTTTTGGATAATTTCCTTATCCCAAGGGTCACCATGTGTAAATACCATACAATTGTAATTTCTAATCATGCACCAGTGCAGGTTGATATTTCATTTCCAAATGTGTGCGCAAGGCAGCAGTTCTGGAAATTTGACTCAACATTAACCCTTTAAAGCCGGTCCAAGCGGGCACGCTCCGTTTTGCGTAACTATTTTTAAATCCCAGTAGAACCGGAACCACGTAAGCTAGCGCAATAATTTGTTTGGCATATGAAACCAGATGAGTTGTACTTACATCTTATGCCATCAGCTTGTCCTAGGTCACGGTTTCCTTCCACATAAAACTTTGCAAAAATTGCATAAAAAGCGCTTGCAGGAACAAAAACATAATATTCCAGAAACGGGTTTTGCTGTTCGGAACACTTCCTACATTGAAATAGATGTCAGTGCGAACTATTGCATGTCCGCCATTACCTCCCCAAAACCGGAAGTGACGTCATTTTCGCGTAAAATGTAGTTTTTTATTTGTAGGCCTTATAAGCCTTTACTGGTGTTTTTAAAAGTCATGTTTGACTTTATGCTTTTCTGAATAGTTTCTAGGATGCTTAGAACTCAAATTGCACTGCTTTAAATAGTTTATTTTTATGCACATGCTGTTTTCTCTGCAAATTTGCATCATAGGATTGTTTTTCATTTTTTCTGTAGTATACACCAATATATATATGTAATATATACATACACCAATATAAAAATTGGTGTATCTCAAAAATAAAACTATGAAGACACTCAAAATAAATTTCCTGTTGTTGTAAACTATTTATTGCAACTTTTTTGTATTTAAAGTTTTGAGGGATAAACCTCTTAAATTTCTCTAAGTAGAAATATATGTAAAAACACAAAAACAATTTTAAAATTTTTTGTAGTTTATTGCTCTTTCTTGCACTTTATTAAAATTAAAATTAAAATTTGGGCTATAATGGTTGTATTGATGTGTAGCAACTTGAAATGCTCCCAAAAATGGCTCCACAGCATGTAAAAATATAAAGTAAGCTCTGGCGGACTTGGTTCTATGGTAGGTCTTAAAGGGTTAATGTCAGATGAGGAGTTTTGCAAGTTTATTGAATACTACGTCAAGCTTTTTCTAGAAAGGAATAACACTCCAGATGTTTCAAAATCTATAATTTGGGAGTCGCTAAAGGCATATTTGTGGGGGCAATTAATTATCTCTTTTTCGTCTTATAAGAATAAAAAAACAAAATGAACGGCTTTGACAACTGACAGAGCTTATAGCAAACATTGACACACAATATGCCATCTGTCCAACTGCTGATTTATATAAGCAGAAGGTACTGCTGCAGTCTGAATTTGACACACTCTCAATGAAAGAAACTGAGAAGCTTTTACTTAGATCAAGACATCATATATACGAGCATGGTGAAAAAACAGGTAGATGTCTTTCACATCAGCTTCGTCAGTCCACTACAGCCCAATCTATACCCGACATAAAGTTAGACTCCGGTCGGATGGTAACACACCTTGGCGGAATTAATGCTGCTTTCAAGCTATTTTATCAGGATCTCTATACTTGCCGCACTGATTATTCAGAGGCTGACTTGGACTCCTTCTTGGGGAACATAGATACTCCCACTATTAACCCAGACCAGGGGTCGGCAACCTGCGGCTCTTTTGTCCTTATACTGCGGCTCCGGGTAGTTTGGGAAAATAAATTAGAAGTATTTAGCTGAAGTGTATTTTATTTGTGTTTAGTTCTTTCTTTTTTTAACTTGTAGTTCTAAATTGGAAGATTATTGTGATATTGAAATATAAAAATAAAATTATATTTTATTATTTTTCATAATAAGCATCACACTCACGGAAGCCGGTGTACCCGCTGAAACGCCGTGCATTTATCGAGACTTTCAACCCAAGGTAGGCCAGTTATGGATCTTCGGATCCACATTATGTCAGCAGCTATTCTCCACCATAAACTATGTTAAAATCAAACACCGCTCACGCCTCACAGATGACAGCTTACAGTCCTGCGTAAAGATAAAAGTGACTTCGTACAGCCCCGATTTGCAGACGCTGTGCGCATTTGGGATATGCGCAGAGGTTCAGGAGTAGAAATTCCATTGTAAACATACCACGGCAGACCCGCTGCTTTTCAGCATCTCTTTATTGACCACTTTTCACACACGGTTGCTGTATGCATACAGCCAGCTGTAGCTTTTCAGCTCACAGCCCGACTACACAACAGCAGAGAGAGCACAGACTTTAAGGCGGCGAGGCGTGGTCTGCAGTGCCGCTCAGGTGCGTCCGCCTCTCCTGCAGCGGCACTGCAGACCACGCCCCGCCACACACATTAACCAGGTAAAATACATATTTAGGCAGAATTTTGCAAATATCTATTTTTTTTTTTTAGCAGCATAGTGCTTTTTTTCCAGTTATTTTTTTAAAAGTCAGATCAAGGCTCCAAAGGCGATATAAGGGTGGTGGCTCACAACAGTTTTTGTTTGCTGGATCATTTTAGTTCAGCTGGGTGTCTTTCCTTTTGTTATATTTCTTTAAGAGTTCAAAATGTGTTAATTACATAAATAAAATGTAATTTTCTCTGTAGCACTTCATGGATTTCATAAGCAATACACTTTAGTTGCTCTGTGGATTCTTTTAAAAAGCAGTTAAAAACTTTTATGTTCAAACAAGCCTTTTGTTGATCTACGTATTTTATATTCTTTACATTATTTACATTTGATCTTTTACATTGTGTATAATGTCTATTGATTGTATTGTTTATTTTAATATTTGTGTACAGCGCTTTGTGAATGCCTGTGTGTGAAAAGCGCTTAATAAATAAACTTTACTTACTTACTTTAGTTGTTCACACAAAGCATAAAGGTAGAAAAAACAATATATACAGTGTTATCTTCATTTTAGATGTCAAAAAGTATTTGCGGCCCCCAGTGTTTTCTTTTGCATGGAAACCGGATCCAAGTGGCTCTTTGGGTGTTAAAGGTTGCTGACCCCTGACCCAGACCAATGTGAGCTACTGGAAATCTACCTATTACCACTGCGGAAATATGGCAGGCAGTTAATTCTTTGCAAAATAGCAAGGCACCTTGCCCAGATGGCTTCTCATGGGATTTCTATAAACACTTCGCCAGCAAGTTAGTCTCTTTACTTTCTGAGGTTTTTTCAGAAATTCAGGCAACAAGCAAGTTGCCACAAACTCTGTCCCAAGCCACAATCTCTGTAATACTGAAAAAAGACAAGGGTCCTCAAAAATGTGGATCCTATCGCCCCATTAGTCTACTGAGTGTGGATTTTAAGATCCTCACAAATGCTCTTGCACTTTGTATTGAGAAGGTAGCACCTTCTATTATACACGAGGACAAGACAGTTTATAGTGAACCGTCGGTCATATTTCAATATCAATACCCTGCAGAATTGGCTTTCACAGCGTCGGGAGCATGCACTGGGCTCTCCAGATCCTGGACAAACAGTATCCCACATTCTTGATTTTTAGTTCACAAACACTTCTTGTAATGACTAACTACTCCTGACATTTTGTAGATGTTAGCTCTTTATACACTAAAGTTACAGCAGGATACAAATAACATCAGGCTGATCCTGCCACGATTTGTTCCCCTGGTTCAAATCACAGACAAACAGTATCCCACAGTTGTTTATGTTTCTGAACCCATTTTGCACAGAGAGGCATTTTTTGAAAAATGTATTGATAGCAATGATGAATATTATTACACAGGAAAAAATCAACTACATGTAAAATAATCACACCGTGACGCCTCTGCCTTTGTAAATGGAGGGACAGTAACTGCGTGTGTGTATGTAAGCGTGTAAAACCTGAAGATGGTAAGATTAACAGTAACAGTATTTTGTCTCTATCTGCCATTCTGCAATTCATTTCATGTAAACAATAACGTGGCGCACAGCGTGACGTGAAAAGAGGCACATACCTTTGACGTTGCGTGACGAACTCTGTATTCCTCATCCTTACGTAAAAGTAAAAAAGGAGCTTTAAAAAATCTGATGACAGCAGTCTTTGGCGTCCTCCCAAACCAACACGGTATAACTTCTTATCAAATGAATGCAGTGGCTTTCTCAACTCTCCTGGCACGCAGGCTAATTCTTCTTAAATGGAAGGATTCAGGTCCACCAGTGTTTGTTCATTGTGTGAGAGAGGTAATGAAGTGCTTGCAGATAAAGCATTTGAGATACAGTTTGAGAGGGTCTCAAAGTAAATACTACAAATTCTGGTCATCCTTTATTGAATATGAGGAGAAGTTGTCATTTACTGAAGTATGATGTAATACTGCTTTTTATCTGTGGGGTTTTTTTTCTTCTTTATAGCCACCTACTCTCTGTAGCAAGCCAACAAGAACTGCACACAATGCAGCCCCCCCTTTTATTTATTTATTTTATTTTATTTTTGTTTTCTACCCTGTTCACATGGTAGTATTTCTTGTTTGTGTGCATAGATTATACATTTTTCTGCATCCAACTGGTTTGCCACTGTGTTGCGCAACCTGTTTCACAATGGCAATGTTTGTAATCGCAACTCCAGTTATATTTTTCTGTACTTTTGTTAAACTGGAAAATTATAAATAAAGTTGTCAAAAAAAAGAAAGACCTGGAATCAGCAGGCACAATTGTTTCAAAGAAAACAATAAGTCCACTACCATGACCTGTATGCATGCTCACAACGCAAGACTCCATTGCTGACAAGCATGTTGGAGTGTGTTTAAAGGTTGCTGAACAACAGCAGAATATAGTCTGGTCAGATGAGACCAAACCGAACTCTTTGAATGCCATAACACACACTATGTTTAGTGGTCAAATGTCACCCTAAAAATACCATGCCAACAGTGAAGTCTGGAGGTGGGAATATCATGGTGTGGAGCTGTTTTTCAGACCTGATCAATGCATGCAACTCACTTTTTTCTACTCAGGAGGCATTTTGAAGCTGTCATCGCTAACAAAGGCTTTATATGAAATATTAAAGTAAAAGTAAGTAAGTAAAATTTTATTTGTATAGCACCTTTCACATGGAAAAACAATGCCTCTGATGAAAGCACAGATCTCACAGATTTTAAACCTGATAGTTTCATCACGCTTCAACTAAAATTGCTGAACCAACAGCGAACCAACAGGGGTGGCTGTAGCTCAGGAGGTAGAGCAGGTCACCTACTGATCGGAAGGTTGGAGGTTCGATCCCAGGCTCCTCCAGTCTGCATGTCAAGTATCCTTGGGCAAGATACTAACCCCAAGTTGCTCTCCGATGCATCCATCGGAGTATGAATGTGTGTGAATGTAGTTAGAAAAAGCACTAAGTATAGATAAAGTGCTTGTGAGAATGGGTGTGACTGGGTGAATGTGGCATGTTGTATAGAGCGCTTTGAGTACTCCGGGAGAGTAGAAAAGCGCTATATAAGAATCAGTCCATTTACCATTTACCAGTCCAAAAGAAGACCTAAATTATGCTTCACTTTTGAGAGACATTATCATGAATTCTGTCTTACCTCTGCTGGAATTCTGTCTTACCTCTGCTGGAAAACTGCATTTCCAAGTCTGTTTCAAGAGTAGCTTTCCATCATAAATCACTAGTTTCTGCCTTATTATCTTGTTTTTCTCACAGATGCATTATGCGTCAATCTCCTGTTGTGGACAGTGCAGCCATCCGCTTTTTAAAAAATCTTTTTTGTTTTGGAAAAATTACCTTTGACAAGAAAGCCTAATTTGCTCTTTTTTGTTTGTTTTCTCTTCTGTTTTTTTTTTCTTCCCCCCTTTCTCACCATCTCTTCTCCCCTGTATTTTTCTTTCTCTCCCTCTCTTTCTTTCATTCTTTCTCCCTGTCCTATCCCCTAGTCATGTCTGTCCCGTCTGTAACAACTGAAAATCAAATCAAATAAATACATAATTATAATAAAGGTCAATCAAATGGACCAATATGACAAGGCCACGATGATCCACTTGTAAATCCACTTGTAAATCCACTTGGCATCTTTCTTGGCCTTCAGACAACAATTCTAATGGCTAAAGATCCAAACAGGACAGGCAAAAAAACAAAAACAAAAAACAAACACAGCGAACATGGAAACAAAACTTTCAAAATAAAACAAGAAACATGGAGAGACTTGAATTGGGAGACGCAAGCTTGACACAAGAGATAGAGAGAGGGCGAGGGACACAGATGAGAAAGACACAAGGGGACCCTACATAGATGAGGAGATGACACATGACAAACAGGAAAAGACTCATAAACACGGAGACATAGGTGAAATATAAACTAGACTAAAACTCAGCTAAATCCTAACTAATAATGACAACACAAGAACTTAACATATTTCCAATATAACATAAGCAGGGCTCTAGACTAACTTTTTGCACTGGTGTGCCTAACTTTTTTTTTCTTAGGTGCACCAGCACAAAAGTTAGGTGCACCCAAATCTTTCAACCGCATCACTTAACATCAGTTTTACATGTGCACTTTTTTGAGGGGAAAGTTGCTGTCCATACAGACAACATTAATTTGCAAATGATTACTAACAATCTTGTCAACACAAAGTTCTTTATTTGGAGCACCTTTCTACAAGAAAGATAAGTTACTGAAAAAAGTGCTTGTGCTTAAAGTGCACTTTTTGGCAATATTGTAGGGAATAATAAACTTAATCATCATCTCGGCCTCCTCTGATGACCTGTTTACTGCTGCCTGCCGCAGCAGTAAAGGAAGTGGGGAGAGGGGACACTTGGACAGTGCATTTATCGCAGCATATAATGCAGGGGTGGGCAATTAATTTTTACAAGGGGCCACATGAGAAACCTGAGTTGTGTCAGAGGGCCACGTCAACGACAACTTGAACCCAAGTCTGCTTAACTTTCTTAAATTGTAAAATTCACTAAATTATATATTACGAATAGCTGGTACTGGTAATCAGAAGAATAAAACTAATATAAAATAATGTAAGTATTTATATTGGGCTATGCTATGTGCATAAGCCAAATAAAACAAAAACAACCACTGAATCAGTGTTATTTTATTTTAACATGTTTAACTCAACAAACAAGAAGTTTATAGAAATGCAACAATACAATGACTTGTGTCATGTTTTCCTCCTTTTCAGTGAGAACAATCCAGCCTGTTCTGGGTTTAAACAAGGGCATTGAAATCTGGCTGAATGTCTGAGGTGGCTATGCGAAGAACAGCTGAGAGGTGGTCATCAGTGACAGAGGACCTGTGTTTGGATTTGTTGAACTTCATCACCGAGAATGTCTGTTCACATACATAGGACTAGAATCCTCTGAGCATGATTCCTCAGGTGTGGAAAGTTCTCTTCTTTGAGGGAGGAATAAAAGTCCAGCAGTGAGACTGACCTGAAGTGCTCTGCCAGAAGTCTATCAGACTGCAGGTCGATGAGTTCCATCTGAACATCACTTGAAGCATTATCCACACTGCAGGTGAAGGGAGAAGAAGCCATGTCCATTTCATTTTCAAGAGCTTTGAAATCTTGAAATTGCCTTGAAAACTCTGCATGCAGTACTTCTAACATGGCTGAGTACTTGTGGAGGTGATTGGCATTTGGAAGAGCCTCCTTTAGTGTTGGCAAGTGGGTCAGAAGGTTGTTCTTCACTTGGCTTGAGATAAGCTGCAACTTCCTCATGAAAGCCTTTACTGCACTGTACATCTCATGCACAAAAAGTCCCCTGCACTGCAGTTTGACATTTAGTTGGTTCATTAGTGCAGTCACATCCACAGCAAATCTGAGTTCTGCCACCCAATCTTCATCTGAAAGCTCTGGGACGTCATGTCCTTTCTTCACACAGAAATCCTGAATCTGTTCTCTCAGATCCCAGACACTTTTCAGTACATTGCTTAGGCTGAGCCACCTGACAGAGCAGTGGTAGCTGATGTCACCATGTGACATCTCACTTTCCTCCAAAAGAGCAATAAATTGTCTGTGACTTAATGCTCTTTCTCTGATGAAGTTAACTGTTTTAGTTACAACATCAACAACGTGGTCCATCTTTAACACTATCTTACACAACACTTCCTGATGTATAATACAGCTGTTCTTCAGCTGAAGCTCCAAGTTCTCAGCGATGTCCTCAACTCTCCTCGTCACAGTACGTCGGGAGAGTGAAACGTTCTCAAACGCGTCCTTTTTCCCTGGGCATATCAGTGCAACGGAATCCAATAAGCACTCCTTAATAAACTCTCCATCAGAAAATGCCTTACTTTTCCTGGCGATTTTGTGAGATATTATATAACTTGTCCGAACGGCTGCTTCTTTGGTGGTGTGAAGTTTGGTGAAAAGTCCTTTTTGGGTTTGCAGTTTTGCTAGCAATGCATCACCCTTGCGCGCTCTTTTTCAGACTCTTTCAGATTTCTGTATTTATCTTCATGTTTGGTCGTGTAGTAGGGATTCAAATTGTAATCTTTTAACACAGCGACCTGTGTACCACAGACCAAGCACACAGCTTTGCCTTTAATTTTTGTGAACAAGTACTTGGCATTCCATGTCCTGTTAAAAACATACATTTGTTATCAACTTTTCGCTTTTTAGCGTGTGCTGCCATCTTGAGGCTAACATCATTTATGGCTGTTCACCTTCACTCAAAGCTCGCAACACGCACATACGTCAATATGGAAGTAGCGTAGCGCTTTTCAAAATAAAAGCAGCAGCGTCGTATTGCACCCACTACATATTTACATTTTACATTTACATAATCTATCTAGTGGTAATTTATTATTGACCTCGCGCGGGCCTGAAAAGGATACACAAAGGGCCGGATGTGGCCCGCGGGCCGTAATATGCCCAGGTCTGATATAATGTCATTTCTGGATACACTGTGCTTTTTCAGCGTTTCAATTCAAAACGCATTAGCACCAGTCACAAATGCAGTATTGCTGGCCATGGTCTTTCCACACTCACAACAGTAAATGCAGTGCATCTTGTTGTCAGCTTTACTGTATCTTAGCCAGGGAAACTGGTCAAGCCACTCTCTTCCAAATGTTTACTCTTTCCCCCTTTTACTTTAAGTGGGCTCTGGCTCAGAGTGGATCATATGTGGCTCATTATGTGATGCCATCTCCAAACCAGTGTTAGACATACCCTGAAAGGTCAATGTCTTCGTGTCAGAGCACTGGCTATGAATTTCAGACGGATCAGGCCTTAACTTGATGAAAAAGTTCAATCATTCTTTTCATCTTTTCTCACTACCCACAGCTACATCCACCTCTGTCAGGCCTAGACTACTCATTAGGGCTAGGTATCGTCACTGATTCCTTCAATCGATTTGATTCAATTCAATTTTGACTCAGACAGTCAGAAATATTAAAATTCTGGTAATTTATCAGTACTGACACTTGTGAGACTTCATCAGAGGTGTAAGCATCACAGCAGATGCCTTTGTGTCAAAGTAACTGAGGATAAAACACAAAAACATGATGGAGATTTTCCTGGCCACGCTTTTTATAGCAGATAACTGCCTTAAAAATATTCTGCAGTAGAACAAAAACGTAACAAAACCATGAATCAACATAAGAAAATTACCCGATGCTGCTGAAGTGAAGCAGAGTAATGTTACAGAGACTTTATTAGAGACATGGCTAAGCGTTTTGTAATTTGGCATCATTGTAAAACGTTTATATTTCTTCAGTATTGAACAGCAGAAATGAGGCTTTCTTGACGGAGGCTATTTTTGGGGAAAGAAAAAAAACAGCGACCGACAGCGCTGTACACAATGGTAGACTGGTGTGTAATAAGCAAATGAATAATGCAGAAAACCGAGATTTAAGATGGGGAAACTGTTCTTGAAGTACATTTTGGTCGGAGAGGGACAAAACCTGTAGCTCAAAATCTGTGTGCTGTCGACTCACTGATGCGTCAGGTCCACACTTTGTGTTGACATTTATCTGGAATCTGTTTACTTGCTCT
Source organism: Neolamprologus multifasciatus (assembly GCF_963576455.1). NCBI lineage: Eukaryota > Metazoa > Chordata > Actinopteri > Cichliformes > Cichlidae > Neolamprologus > Neolamprologus multifasciatus. The sequence goes on along the minus strand of NC_140452.1, from coordinate 40,130,259 downwards.
CATTTACCGTTTTAGCTGTTTGGTGGTTGTTGAAATAGGTTGGTGACCTCCTGGCATTACTGGCAAAATGCATTTATATTTAACAATTGATTCAGGATTTAATGAATCAATATTGCGTTATTCAAGCTAAAATCAGCTTTAACCCTCTCAAGGCAGGCGTTGCCGATTTGCAACAGTTAAAAACTAACAACCTGATTACCCCACATACATATTTTATGAGGTTTTTTTTTACTCAGAAGTACCACTGCAGAAGTTTTTGTCGATTATTGAAACCCTCCCTACTACTCACCCCTATCTATCCACCTGGACTATCAAACGTACATACATGTAGGCCAACAGGAATATCTGGACCACAGCCAATTAAAGAGGTCCCACCCCTGACTATCTCTGATTGGTTTAGACCACGATTGTTTGTGTTTGTGTGTTTGTTTGTTGTTGAGCACACAGACTTTCAGAGTTGCGGGCACTTTTTTTTTTTTTTTTTTTTTTTACTCAAACGGCTGGTCGCACTGGTGCAACCTGGGATTTTTTTTTAGTCGCACCATTGAGAAATTAGGTCACATTTGCAACTCAATTGGTCACACTGTAGAGCCCTGATAAGAAATCAAAAGTACAAAATAAACTCAAAATGCTGGGTCACAAACCCAGCCCCCTGAAATGTTATCCGCTTAAGCCTAATTTAAAAAGTGGAGACGATGTCTGTCTTTCAAATTCAAACTGGGAACTGGTTCTACTGAAGAGGGCCTTGAAAACTGAAGGCTATGCCACACATTCAAACTGCTACAGCACAGTTCTTTTAATTTCAGTGGTAGCAAAATATTCTGAACTGTTCTTTGAGCAGTTTTGGAGGAATAGGATTTAGGAATAAATTAAAAGAAATTGCTTAAGTTGTTGAATGTAGAAAGGTTGATATGAGAGAAAACCTTAAGTAAATTTCAGCAGTTACGAAATTTGCGCCACTTTATGACACGTGTGCAATGGATTTGAATATTCATCAAGTCATTACTAGGTAAAGCTTAAGGAACTGCTTGGCTTAATGGGGCTCTAACTCTTTGTCAGGCTGGCTAAAGTGCTGTTACTGTAATTCAAAAAATTAAACATTATCTAAATATGATCACTCAAAAATAGTGTTTTTAGGAAGTACTGTTAAATGTCCATTTCCTAAGACATATATCAGGACAGTTCCAGAGTTTGTTAAAATAGAATGCGATCATTTACGATCCGGGACTAATATTACTGACTTACCCAACTTGACACTGGAGACGCTTGGATAAGTGCAAATTCTATTTTATTCACACACTTTGGCTGAAAGTAACACAGCTTAAAACTCACTGCTCCTGTGCTCTGTTTTCATACATCCAGCTCAGTACTCTCCTTCTCCCAACATGCTACTGTTTTTAGAGACACGAGAGCCATGATTAAATATCTGCCCACAGCTGCGTCAAGCAGCCTCCCCTACCAGTGCCTCTGAACCCACTGCACCACCCCTCCACTTACGGTTGAGCCGTAAACCAAACCCCTTCGCCAAAACCGCATCTATATTGATGTTAAAATAACCCACTATATATAACTTTTTTTCTGAACTAAGGACTAGATCAGATAAAAAGTCAGGGGAGAAGTAATACTGAACACGCTGACATCACACATGGACATGAACCTTCAAAGTAAAACAGGAAATAACAACACAAAGACGCAGACAAGACTCTGAACTACACCTGCAGGAAAAACGAGGACACCAAAACAAAACCTAAGAACTAAACCCTTAACTAAACTGAAACATAGAATTCTAGTAATAGTCAAGGAAGAACAAGAATCAGAATATAATACAAAATACAAAATCAAACCAAAACATGACAACTCAAAATACTGGGTCAAACTGACCCAGAACCGTGACATATCAAGCATTTCGATATGTACAGCTCTGCAACACATACAAGTGAAGAGAAGACCATACTTCTTCAGTTCCTTTCTTGCATCCTTCACATAGAACAGTCCAAAGCAATCCATGCCACAATATGTGAATGAAGGGGTAATTTCCATTCTGTCCTCTGGCAAATCTGCCATTTTTGGATCTTGTGTGTGCCTTCTATACTTCCTGCATGTGACACACTTATATGTGAGGCAACTGCACTGCTGCATCCAATGACCCATATCCCATTAGATCGCAATTCATTTACAGTCATACCTCCTCCTTGATGCTGTACTTTCTCATGATAATGCTTGATCAATAAAGAAGACATGTGACTTGTTTTTGGCAGAATGGCAGGATGTTTAACACGTGGATGAAGATCAGTTTTTGTTAAGCGGCCCCCTATTCTCAGCACACCCTGCTCATCCAAAAATTGACTTAATTTGCATAGCTAGTTTGCTTTGTCTTTGCATTGCTGTAAATTCTTGATTTCACTGCTGAATGCTTCTCTTTGGACCAATCTGATTATGAAAAGTTCAGCTTGTTGTCTTTCCTCAACACTTGTACTTCCATTGAGTTTGGGACCAAGACCCTTGACTTGCTTAGCATGACGTTTAATATAAGCAATAGCCTTAACAGCTCTTTTCGAGTCAGAAAACTTAGTCAGGCGGTCCAACAATGTTCTATTTACCCTTGCACTGGTGTTGAACACCTGAGCCCTTCGAAGTTCTGGATCATTGTCACTAACCTCTCCCACCTCAGCATCTCTTGTGGGTAGCTCCTTTTCCCACAGAAAGTCTGGGCCAGTGAACCAATTTGAAGCAACAAGCTGATCTGCCGATAACCCTCTCGAAGCATGGTCCACCGGATTGTCTTCGGATTGCACATAATACCATTGGTTGGCATCTATGGTGGCTTTAATTCTCTGGATCCTATTTGCCACGAAAACATGAAAGCATCTGGCATCATTATTAATGTACCTGAGAACAATCTTCGAATCAGTCCAATAATATTCTTTAAGGTTGTCAATTTCGAGCTCATGTTTTAATACAGCACCCATCTTCGCAGCAATCACTGCTGCAGACAGCTCAAGCCTTGGAACTGTTGTGACCTTAGTGGGGGCAACACGCGCTTTCCCCATGACAAGTGAGCAGTGTACGCTGCCATTAGAGTTGACTGCTCTTAGATAAGTGCACTCCCCATAACCTGTGAAGCTAGCATCTGTAATATGTAATTCATACTGCTTGACATCTACAAAGTTTGCTGGTATGTAGCACCTCTTAATCTTTACCTGACACAAGTTATGGAGATGTTGTAGCCATGATTGCCACTGTGATCTGCACTCCTCTGAAAGTGGTTCATCAACTAGCTTTTTCTTGACTCACCTGTTGCAAGATCAACTAACCACGTAAAACAAATGGTGCTACGAAACCCAAAGGATCGTAGATGGAAGCTACTGTGGATAGCACTCCTCTTCTCGTCATTGAGTGTTTCTTGACAGTTACTCTGAACTGAAAGTCATCAGAGGATATGCACCATTGCACACCCAGTGCTCTTTCTAGGAGTGGCTCCCCTAAATCTAAGGCAGAGGCATTTCCGTCTTCTTTGTGCTTTATTTCTTCATGCATTTTAGTCAAAAACCGGAGATCTTCTTGCAAGAGATTTGCCTCTTCTCCAAGCCTTTCACTGAAGTCAGATTTCAGCACCTTAAGTACATCTTCTGGCGCAGTCATCTCCTTAATTCTTGTCTTGCAAACATAATGAACTTCGCTCTTCAACTTACTTGTTACTTTGGGATCAGGGGTCACTTGCTTTACAATGATGTGGTGACTTACTCCAATTGCATCACTGTAGTGTTCGCCTGGATCACCATAGCTCACTATGCACCAGCCTACATCAGTTTTCTGTACGAAGGGCTGGTTGTTCTCATCACATACAACTTCTCTAGGCACTAGTGCTTGTGAACAGTTATACCCGATAAGAAGACCGATTTCACATTTCTTCGGCGGGGCAATGTGTTCCGCAAGATGCTCTAAATGAGGCCATGTCCTTGCAGTCTCTGGCGTTGGAATGTGTGTACGATTGGCAGGTATGAATTCACAAGTGTAGACCGTTGGCACTGTGATCTTCTTAGAAGATAACCCTCTTATTTGTAGACCTTTGAGTCTTTTGCATGGTACAATTGTCTCCTTAGACAACACTGTGGTCAGCTTCAACTTAACTGGCTCTGCATTAACATCAAGCGCATCCGCTACTTCTTCAAGAATGAACAAAGAGTCACTTTGTGAATCTAACAGAGCATAGACGAGGACTTCTTTATTTGAATTACTTGGCATTGATGCATAAACAGGAACTATTGCTGAAGTCTGAGCACTATTACCATCATGCACAACTCTATTGGATGTGGTTTCTTGAGTGGTTTCTTGCAGCGATTGTGGCTTTCTTTCGTTACTGCACCTTGTCTCGTCATTGTCTTGTTGTTTTAAACGGTCCTCATGTAGGCATGTGGGGTGGCGTTTTGAGCAGGTGTTGCAGACCATTCGGTTGCTGCAGTTCTTGGATTGATGGCCAGGACTCAAACAGCCGAAGCACAGTTTCTCACCTTGAATGAACTTCACTCGGTCAGCAACTGGCCTTGCAGTTAGTCTACTACACTTATGCAAGACATGTCCTGTTTTCTTACAAAACATACATGTGCTTATGTTCTTCTCACTGGTGTTAGCTGTAAAAATCCTTGCACTTGCTGCTTGGTTCTTAGAGGTCACTACATTCTGAGGTTTAGATCTTGTCTTTTCCAAATCCGCAATGTCAGGAAGGTTACAAAAATACTTAAAATCTGGGAACCTTCCATGCTCTAGCTCAGGGGTGGGCAATTCCAGGCCCCAAGGGCCGGTGTCCTGCAGGTTTTAGATCGCACCTTGGGTCTACACACCTGAACCACATGATTAGTTCGTTACCAGTCCTCTGGAGAACTGCAGGAGCTAATTTAACCAAAACAGCTGTGTTGGTTGAAGGACACATCTAAAACCTGCAGGGACACCGGCCCTCGAGGCCTGGAGGTGCCCACCCCTGCTCTAGCTGATACTGCATGGCTTTTTGGTTCCATCTGTTGGTTAACCAGTCAGGCAACTTGGCTGTCAGTTTTTGATTTTCAATGCCATCATCAAGAATACGCAGACTCTCATTGTGAGCCATGGCACATTCACAACTGCGTAAAAAGTCCACAAATTTCCTTACGTCAGCGCTCTCTCTTGACTCTGTTTTTGGCCAGGAATGTAATTTGTCTCGGCAGGCTTTTGGCAATCATAAAAGGCTGGCAACATATGCAGTATCTGAACCAATTCAGAAAATAACCGTCTAATGCCTCTTTAGCCACTCCTCCAACATATTTCTGAAGGAAGAATATTTTCTCTGAGCTTGGAATGTTTTTCTTTTCAATTACAGCTTGGAAGGATGACTTCCAATGATTAAACTTGAGTGGATCACCACTAAAAACTGTGGGCTCTGGAATAGGTAGCCTATTTGCTGATATAGCCTCAGCTAAGACCTTCACAAGCTCTCCTGTGCCATCTTGAAGCATATGTGTTGGCACTGCATCCTTTGGTGGTTGCGAGTGCTGGTCCTCAGAGTTCACCTGATTGAGTCAGTCAGGCTATACAGACATATAGGATAAATACTGTTTATAAATACATTCATATTATGATCATTCTCACTGTACTTTATGTATATATTAAAAGGAAAATCTTTGTGTATTTTAATGTATATAGTAACCCATGTGTCCATAGTATAGTATTTTCCGTTTTTTTTTTTTTTTCCAGGCTATTTTTCTTATTTATTTTTTATTGTTTTCTAATGCATCTCTAATTCAGCTTTTCTTCCTGTCCCTTGCGCTGCTGTAACAAGTGAATTTCCCCAGTGTGGGATTAAATAAAGTCTATGTCTAACATAAATACAGAGACATGGAAACATGGATTTTATTACTCTGATGGATGTATCAGAGCAACTTGGGGTTGTCCTCTTGCCCAAGGATTTTTGGCATGCAGACTGGGGCTACCATTGAACCACCAATCTTCAGATTATTAAATGACCTTCTCTACCTGCTGAGCTACAAAATGGAAATGATTCACTGAAATTTCTATTCTTGTTTAAAATAGAACTAGCCAGTTGTACAGCTACAGTGTAAAACAGCTTTGGCATTACTTGAATAGGTGGCATTTCTTTTTTGATACTTTTGTAGTAAGCTCTTGCTCTTGTTCTTTTTGTCTTTTCCCCTATTAGGCGTGATCTACACCACTGATATGTTGGACCGAGAGAGCAAGGACTCCTATTGGCTAACAGTTTATGCCACCGACCACGGTGTGGTTCCTCAGTTCACCAGTATTGACGTATTTATCCAGGTGGAGGATGTTAATGACAACGCCCCGTTGACTTCTGAACCTCTGTACCGAACCTCAGTGCCTGAGAATTCTCCACGTGATGTTTCTGTAATCCAGATCGAGGCTCAAGATCCTGATGCCACACTCTCCACTACTGCTGAGAGGCTCAACTACCGCATTATTAGTGGAAACCCACAGAATTTCTTCACCGTCAATACCCGCACTGGTGAGAAAGCATGTGTGCATCTTTCATCAAAAAGGTAGTGCTATATGTTAACATAAGCAAATTTAATTAGAAACCAGGAGTTGTAATTATAGGTTTAGGTTATAGGTTATAGGTTATTTTTTTCAGTAATAAATTATCTTTCTTTTGTCTGCTGTGCATAACAAGTAGCAGTAACACTTACAGCTTGGTAATAAAGTGATAATAGCAGGGTAACAAGGCAGAAACAAGAACCTAATGATATGGTAATTTCTAAGTTATTACCACTAATTTACAAAGCAGTAACCAATTACTGCGACAAAATGTTTCTCCCACTAAAAACGCTGTGTCCTGATGAACAGAATCAACCTTTAGGGATTTACTTAGCTGGGTAATTGAGCATGCATCAAGACATCCAAGTAATTTAATCCTAACAACAACGGTTACAATTGAGTAGAAGTATACTGAAATTCATGTAATTGGATAATAGACCCCCAAAACTGGGGGTAATAATGTGGAAATAAAAACATCCCCATGAGGCAAAACCAATTAGTAGTAGGTCTCTCAAAGTCCACCATCATCTCCACTGTCTTGAGCAGGGTGAGCTCCAGGTATGACATGTTCAGTTTTTTCTTAAGGAAGTACAGGAGAATGTCTGTGGTTTAAAATGTGTAATTGGCTTCAACAATTGAAATTACAAGTTTACAGCGCTGGACCTCGGTGTGAAATCAGCCACCTGCCTCATATGAAGGATGACCTTCAGATTGGGCTATACAGTTTTATACCACCACAATAATAAGTATTATTATGACTACTTCCGGAAGCGGCATGGCGTCCCTCTGTCTCCCTGTGTTTGGGACATTCTGTTCGGACTCCCTTGGCTCAGAAAATATCATCCTGACTTTTAACCAGTTATGATGTGTAAGCATGTTCTGGACCAGACAGTGGATTCATGGATGTACCTGTCATCCATGAACTTAAAGAGTTTCACAGATTATTCTCCTGAGGTGCATCCATTAGTGTAGAGGGAGAAGAGCAGTGAGGAAAAAACATACCCCTGGGGGAGGCCGGTGCTGATGGTCTTAGTGGGATGTGATGCTTTTTCAGTGCTCACCTGCTGCTTGCTTGTAGTCATTTAATCCTTTGATGGTGGACTTCTTTGAGATCAAGTTGACAGTGGAGCGTTTGAAGCCGGAGGGGACTTCACACAGCTCCAGAGATCTGTTAAAGATGGGGGCCAGTTGGTTGGCACAGACTTTCAGATAGGAGGGAAACACACCATCAGGTCCTGGAGCTTTTCTAGTCTTCTGTCTCTGGAAGAGCAGACACACATCGTCCTCAAGGATCTTTAATGCAGGTCAGGGGTCAGAGGGGAGGGGGATGAGGGCTGCAAGTAGTTTTTTTGTGTAGGCATTAGGTGAGGGTGAGCCGGTGGGAGGTATGAATGATTGTCTTTCAAATCTGCAGTAGAAGGTGTTAAGGTTGTTAGCCATTCGGCTTCTCTTCAGGGTGCTGGGATGGACTCCTGTAGCTGGGGATGTGCTGCAGGCCTGGTGTAGGGTTGCTGGCTAAGAAGCTGTTTTTAAGCTTCTCCCTTCAGTTCCTTTTACCCTGATCTTCTTGCTCAGCTCATTTCTGCCCTGCTTGTACAGGGCCCAGCCCCTGCTGCTGTAGGTCTCCTCCTTGGTCCTTCTTGGCGCAGCTTCTTCAGAATTGGAGTGAACCATGGTTTGTTATTATTGCATTTGCAAAAGGTCTTAGTCTGCCCACACAAGTCTGCACAAAAACTTATGTATGATGTCAGTATGTTCATTCAAATCGGAAGTTGCAGCTTCAAAAACACTCCAGTCTGTGCAGTCAAGGCAGGATTGTAATTTGTCCCAAGTGCTTGGTCCACTTCTTCATAGTTTTAAGTTAAGTTCTTCATAGTTTTTAAAATAAGTAAAATTAAGTAAGTAAAATTTATTTATATAGCGCTTTTCACAGATAAAAATCACAAAGTGCTTTACAACACAGGAAATGGGAATATAAAAACAATATAACAGTAAATAAAACAATGTAAAACAATAAAACTATAAAAACAGCATAAGAAGAAATTAATCAAATGCTTTTCTAAATAAAAATGTCTTCAGCTGTTTCTTAAAAGAATCAATGGAGTCCGTGCAGCGGAGAGACAGTGGAAGAGAATTCCACAACCGTGGTGCCACAGTCTGAAAGGCCCGATCACCACGAGTTTTAAAACGAGTGCGCGGTACCACCAGCAGTCCCTGATCTAATGACCTTAAAGCCCGAGAAGATGAATTTGGTTTCAGCAGGTCAGATAAATATTGAGGAGCTTGACCATGTAGGGCCCTAAAGGTTAGAACTAAAATTTTAAAATGAAACCTAAAATTTGCAGGCAACCAGTGAAGGGAGGCCAAGACTGGAGTGATATGCGATCTTCTCTTGGTGCCTGTTAAGAGACGTGCTGCAGCATTCTGCACAGTCTGAAGACGATTTAAGGCTGATTTGTTAAAACAAGTAAAAAGGCCATTACAGTAGTCTAAACGAGAAGAAATAAAAGCATGAATAATCATCTCAAGTTCAAGCTTTGATACCATTAGTCTGAGTTTAGAGATATTCCGTAAATGATAAAAACAGTTTCGGACCAGCTGCTTAGAGTGCTGCTCGAGCAACATCAAGCTGACAAATATGACACCGAAGTTTCTAAGGCTTGATTTTACATAAGGGTCTAAGAAGCTGATATGCTGCCTGATTTCTTGGACCATGTGGTCTGGAGCAATAATTAGAGTTTCTGTTTTATCAGAGTTTAGTTGGAGAAAATTGTCATATAACCATTTGTTGATTTCTGTCAGGCAATTACTTAAATTAGACAATTTATAAAACTCAGACATTTTGAAGGAACAGTATAGTTGGATGTCGTCAGCATAGAGATGATAGGAGATATATTTATAGCGCTTAATAATTTGGCCTAGGGGGAATACATAAAGTAGAAAGAGAATTGGACCCAGGACAGATCCCTGAGGTACCCCACACGGCAAAACTGTTGATTCTGATGTGACATGGTTCATGCAAACAGTAAAAGATCTCTCAGACAGATATGATATAAACCATTTTAAAACATCACCAGTAATCCCAAACAAGTTCTCGAGTCTGTTTATCATGATACTGTGATCTACAGTGTCAAAAGCAGAGCTGAGATCCAACAGGACCAGCACTGTGTATTCTCCAGAGTCTGCTGCCATCAAGATATCCCTAGATACTCTAAGTAAGGCCGTTTCAGTGGAATGCAATTTACGAAAACCAGACTGGAAAGTGTCCATAACAGCATTTTTATCCAGGAAATAGTTAAGTTGTTCTAGTACTTTTTCTAAAATTTTCGATATAAAAGGCAATTTGGATATTGGCCTATAACTGTTAGGAAGAGATGGATCCAGCTGGGGTTTCTTTAATATTGGCTCAACAATAGCTTGTTTAAAGAAGCTGGGGACTGAGCCAGTATGAAGAGAAGTATTTATCATTTCCACAATACAGGGGCCAATGGAGTCAAACACACTATTGAAAAATGAAGATGGAAGGACATCAAGGGGGCTTGAAGTCTGTTTTATATGACAAAGCAGGCCTCTGATGTCTTGTAATGTAACAGGAGTAAAAGAGGACCAAGTATCAGAGGAGAGCAAGTTGAAAGTTTGATATTGAGAAGATGATGGAGAGATATTAGACCTGATGGCAATGACCTTATTTCTGAAATAGTTCATAAATTCATTGCATTCGGACGTTGAGTGAAATGGTGCACAAGGAGCATCAGGAGAAACAATACTCTTAATTGTTTTAAACAAGAATTTAGGATCTTTCTTTTTTGAAGCTATGAGGTGTGAAAAATACTCTGTTCTGGCATTTTTGTTGTCATTTAGCAAGAGGATAGATTCTTTAAGGTGTAACTTATAAACCTCAAGCTTGGAAGCCTTCCACAAACGTTCTAGCTTGCAACAATATCTCCTGAAATTACAAATGTTTTCATTTAACCAAGCATGAGATTTCAAACATAGGACAGTACTTTTTGTTAGAGGTGCAACTATGTCTAAAATAGAATTACACTGGTTATTAAAGGATGAGACAAGAGAGTCCAAATCATTGTAAGTAATTTCAGCGTCAAACATGGCAGAGAACCTTTTGCCGGCGTTCTGGTTTATGATTCGCCTTTCAATTGTTATTTTGGGAGCCGGGGGATCCAAATAAAACGACAAGTTAAAATATATGCAGCTATGGTCACTCACATGGACATTTTCCACACGAATATTATTTATATTTAAACCCAAGGAGAAAACAAGGTCCAATGTGTGACCCTTTACATGTGTAGGGCCAGAAACATGCTGCATAAAATTAAAAGACTCTGTGATAGTCATGAAGTCAGCAGCCATATTACAGGATGCATCATCAATATGAAGGTTAAAATCTCCCAACATTACCACCTTCTCTAATTTAATAATAGATGATAGGAGGTCGTTAAATTCAGTTAAAAAGACTCCAGCAGGGCCAGGAGGTAGGTAGATTAAAATACAATAAAAGGTGTGCAAAGAGCCGACCTTGGTCATCTGAAGTTCAAATGAGGTAAAAGAATCCGAGTTCATCAGTCTGCATGTGAATCTGTCCCGGTGCACAACAGCGGGACCTCCACCACGTCCCGAAAGACGTGGAGTTCCGACGCGGAGCAGCCAGTCGAACAAATTTCCTTCAGATGTATATAATCCATGTTTTGTTGCCACGTCTCAGTTAAACACATGAAGTTGAGAGATTCCTTTATAAAAAGATCGTTTAAAATAAACGATTTGTTTGTGATTGAGCGAGTGTTGAGCAGGGCAAAGCCTGATTGAAGACGTTTGGTTGGTGCAGTCAACAGCTGACTGCAGTGGCACTCGAATTAAACACCTGTGCGCACCTCTACACCTGTTACGCCGGGCGGGGACTTCAGGGCTAGCAGAAGCTAATATCCATAGTGGTACATCACCTCTGCCATCAAAACGGCGGTCGAAGGAGGGACGCCAAGTGAACATGGGGCCATCAGACCATAGATTCCGAGCTGGGAACTGAAGTGTAGCGTCAGCACCAGGTGACAGTAGATGAATTGGTCGTAGGCACCGGGATTCTTCCCACATCCAAGAAGCTAATCTTCGGTACCTTCTCAGTCGCACCTGGACACCGGCCCTGGTTCCCCTACTTCTTCTTTTCTTCGTGTTAAATCCCACCGATATGTTCGGAAACATGCACTCGGGTGAGGAACACACAAAGGGTGGAGGGAAAAATTTCCTGTAACTGTCCCAGCTGTCAAAGTAGCTCTCCATTGAATCTTTGATATACAACATCATGCCCCGATCATAAGTATTGGTGGCAGAGACAAAATCAAAACACAGGACGGTAAAAATAATATTGCAAGTGACAATAGCGGCTAGTATAAAACTATACCAGCCTGCTGTACTAGCGGCACAAGCGGCAAAGCCAAACACAGGCGCCGTCTTTGTCCCTCTCAAATGGTAAATGGCCTGTATTTATATAGCTCTTTACTAGTCCCTACGGACCCCAAAGCGCTTTACATATCCAGTCATCCACTCATTCACACACACACACATTCACACACTGGTGATGGCAAGCTACATTGTAGCCACAGCCACCCTGGGGCACACTGACAGAGGCGAGGCTGCCGGACACGGGCCCTCTGACCACCACCAGTAGGCAACGGGTGAAGTTTCTTGCCCAAGGACACAATGACTGAGACTGTCCAAGCTGGGGCTCGAACCAGCAACCTTCCGATTACAAGGCGAACTCCCAACTCTTGAGCCACAATCGCCCAAAGTATTAGTGTACTGGCCTCGTAGAACCACTTTCTACTATCCAGGAGTTAAACACCTCCACACAAAAGTCACTGACGCCAGAGTGGGTTTAGACTTTGCTTTATATGGCAGGTATGAAACTGTAACAATAAAATACAGTGTAGATGAGTGAGAAATTAAAATAATTACTTGAGGAGCTGCGTGCTAATGTGCTAATGCGCTAATGCTAACACCAAACAACTGTCTACGAACCATAAATTAGCACGCGTAATACAGCATCTAATTAACTGCTCTTAATCAACATAAAGTGCCAAACAATAATGCATACTCACAGGGAATGCCTTTTTATCAGCCTTTCACAGCATAAATCACACCACAGATCACATTCAGTCGATTGTCTGATTCTTTCTTACACTTCCCCTGTTCGCACACGGACCATGCCTTTCTCTTAAAGGGCCAGTGCACTAACCAAACAAAACAAACATGTACAAATTTGACAACAGTCAGAACACTCCCCGCCTGGTATCTTAGGGATACCACAACAGATATCTAAACATCACTAGATAACAGAAAAACCATTTCAGAAATGGGTCTGTAATAAGTCTTAACATTTCCCTTGGAAGCAACTCTAACTTCGGCCTTTCTGATGATTCCATCTTCACTCGCAACTGTCTTTTCGATTACGCCCATTGGCCACTCATTTCTTCTTGTTTGTTTGTCCTTGAGGAGAACGACATCTCCCTGTTTAATGTCAATGTTCTTGTGGTGCCACTTTTGACGAATTTGGAGGCTGTGCAGATATTCCTTGCGCCATCTGCTCCAGAAAGTGTCTGCAAGGAACTGAACCCGCTTCCAATGGCTTCTGAGCATTTCTTTGGGCCCTACATCATCACAGATGGTAGGTACAACTCCAGTCTTTTGTGTCAGCAGCATCGCCGGTGAGAGAATGTGAGGATGTTCTGGGTCTGATGATACTGGCAACAACGGTCGTGCATTCAGTATAGCTGTGACTTCCGCAAGAAATGTGGTCAAGATCTCATGAGTGAGTTGAACACGGCCAGTTTGCAGCAGCATATTATCAAGTATTCGCCGTGCTAAACCAATCATCCGTTCCCATACTCCCCCCATGTGGGAAGAATGGGGAGGATTGAAAACCCAGGAACACTTCTGGTCCTGCAGAAAGTGTTGCACTTTGTCTTTCTCTGGTGCATTAGTGGCCATCTCTTTGTGAGCACCAATGAAATTAGTGCCGCAGTCCGAGCGCAGTTGTTTTGCGGGTCCTCGGAGGGCGAAGAAACGCCTCAGTGCATTAATGAAACTTGAAGAGCTCATCTCCTCCACTACTTCAATGTGGACAGCCCTTGTACACAGGCACGTGAATAATATTGCCCATCGCTTTCTGTTTGCTTGTCCCCCTCTCGTTCGCCTTGTAGTTACTTCCCATGGGCCAAACATGTCCATGCCCACGTAAGAAAAGGGGGGCTCAACTTGGAGGCGATCTACGGGCAAATCACTCATTAATTGCTCCTCAAACTTCCCTCTCAGCTTCTTGCATGTCACACATTTACTTATGACTCTGCTAATGCATCCTTTCCCTCCTACAATCCACAAGCCACTTTCTCGGACAGCACCCTCTGTAAAATGCCTGCCTTGATGGCTTACTTTCTCATGGTGGTGGCGCACAAGGAGGGTAGTGATGTAGTGACTGCCTGGCAAGATAATTGGGTTGGTGTCTTTTACTCCCAGCCCCGCGCGATTAATGCGACCACCAATTCTTAGCAGATTGTCACTTCCAATCACAGGGTTTAGTTTTACCAGCGGGCTGTTTTTTGGGAGGTTCTGTTTTTCAGAGATCTGCTTTATCTCATCTGCATATGTTTCAAACTGCACATTTTTAATGATCATTGTCTCTGCTTGATCTAACAGTTCTGGGGTGATGGCCGTTTTACAGATGTGCCATCCTTTACAGTTTGGCTCAGCATTTGATTGTGAAAAGCATTGTGCGATGTGAATCAAGTTTGACATGGTTTTCCGAAGTGAGCGCCATGTGGAGAAACGCTCCCAACGTCCTGAGCCCAAAACTCCCTTGGTTATGTTAGTGCAAAGTGTCTTTACCTCTGGGCGCACCTCCGCGTCGTTGTCTGGGTCCAGCAGTTTGTAATCAGTCTGCTCTAGATGGATGTATGAAGGGCACTGGAGAAACGCTGGACCTGTGAACCATGTCGTGTGTTCTAACTCAGCGGCTGGAACTGATCGTGAGCCGTGGTCAGCAGGATTCTGGTCGGTTGTAACGAAATGCCATTGCTCTGGAGTAGTTGACTCTCTAATACGACACACACGATTGTTTACATAGACATAAAAACGTCTGGATTGGTTGTGAATATAACCAAGAACCACCTTGCTGTCTGTATAGAAACTAGTTTTGTCTATAGGGTGATCAATCTCTTCACAGATGACCTCTGCCATTTCAACCGCCATTACTGCAGCGCAGAGTTCGAGCCTAGGTACAGTGAGCTCTGGCTGTGGAGCGAGTCGTGCCTTACCTAGGGCAAACCCAACCTGTCTTGCCATCCCCAGTGGTGACCTTGAGGTATGAAACTGCACATATTGCCTTCATGGACGCATCTGAAAAGACACAAAGTTCTACACATTTAGCCTGTGACAGTGACATCTTAGTGTAAGTGCGTGGAACGTTGACTTTGCTGAGGCATTGGAGGGACTGTTGCCATTCTATCCATCTGCCTTTCAGATCCTCTGGGAGAGGTGAGTCCCACTCTGTTGTCTGTAGCGACAACTCTCTTAGAAGCAGACGTCCTCGAACGGTGACTGGGGCCAAAAACCCAAGCGGGTCAAACACACTGTTCACAGTTGAAAGGACTCCTCTTCGTGTGTATGCCTTTTCAGCATGAGGAATGTGGAAAGTGAAATAGTCCTCCATTATATTCCACTTTACTCCAAGACTGCGCTGATCTGGGAGTTCATCCTTGAACAGATCCAGATTTTGGAGATCCTTGGCTCGGTCTTGAGGTGAGAATGCGTCTATCACTTCAACCTTATTTGATGCTATTTTTAAGAGGCGAAGGTTAGAGTCTGCTAGCATGTCTTGTGTCCGTTTCAGGAGGTTGATAGCATCATGTTCGTTGGGAACAGACTTTAAAGCATCATCCACATAAAAATCACGCTCAATGAAATGGCGAACATCTGACCCGTATTTGGCTTCTCCCTTTTGCGCGGCCCTCCTCAAACCATATGTGGCCACAGCAGGCGAGGGGCTGTTTCCAAATACATGCACGCACATTCTGTAATCCACGAGCTCTTTCTGTGGATCGTTGTCCTTGTGCCAGACAAACCTCAGTACATCTCTGCAGTCCTCACGCACCAGGAAGCAATAGAACATCTGCTGGATATCTGCGGTTACTGCGACTGGATGTTTTCTGAACCTCACTAGCACACCTAATAGACTGTTGTTCAGATTAGGTCCTGATAACAGCACTGTGTTGAGCGACATACCTTCAAACTGCGCGCTGGAGTCAAATACCACTCGGATTTGTGACGGCTTTTGAGGATGGTACACTCCGAAATAGGGCAGGTACCAACACTCTTTGTTCTCTTGTACTGGGGGTGCGATCTCCGCGTGCCCATTGTCCAACATTTTCTGCATAAAGTCTATTAGGTGAACTCTCATTTTTGGGTTTTTGTCTAGAGTTCGTTCAAGTGACTTGAGGCGACTGAGTGCGTAGCGGCGATTGTTAGGCAGCAATGCTCTGGGCTGGCGGAACGGCAGTGGAGCCACCCAGCTTTGTGACTCATCTTGGAAACACTCATTGTCCATGATATTCAGGAACTGCAGATCTTCCATGGAGGGTGCAAGCTTATTGTCGTTCTTGGTCTGGCAGAAAACATTGTTTCCTATTGTTCTGCTTTGTGTTCTGTCCTTTATGTTTGAACCACCAAGTACTAAGTGTCGATTTAAGAGACTGGTGTCTGGCTTGACAGTAAAGTGGCTTTCGCACGGGGAAAAATGAGTTGGCCTTCCATCCGATAGAATGTGAGTCTTAAAGGTGGAGACTTGGGAAGGCTTATGAGTATTGCCTAAGCACACATCTCCTATTATCACCCAGCCCAAGTCCAGTCTCTGTGCGTATGGTGCATTGTGCGGACCATTGATCTGACTGCGCACTTTATGAACTCTCAAAATGTCTCTTCCAAGCAACAGCAAAATGTCTGCACCACTGTCCAAGGGTGGTATTTTGTGTGCTATACCTTTGAGGTGACTGTGTGCATAAGCTGCGGAGGGAGTGGGAATTTCCTCTCTTTTGTTGGGAATCATGTTGCACTCAATTAACATGGGCAGCTGAATAGCGAGGGAGCTATCGATTGCCTCTATCATATACCCAGAGGCTCTTCTGCCAGAAGTGAGACCTACGCCACTGCATGTCTGGAGGGTGTATGGCTCTGCCTTACCGTTAACCTCGAACATGTCAAAAAACTCGGAGCGTGCTAGTGAAACGTTACTCTGGTCATCTAGCATGACATACATTCTCTGGCGTTTACTAGGATCGTTGGCAGGATAAACGTTAACCAGGCATATTTTTGAGCAAGATTTCCCAGAAAATCCTTCCCCACATACCTCAGTGCAACTTGAAACAACGGCAGTCTCTTGTACTTCTTGTTTCTCCCCGCCGTGACTTGCTGGGGGCTGAAGAGCTTTGGAAAAGCGAGGAACATCTGAATGCAGAGCTGCTGGATGCTTATCACTGTTACATTCAGAGCATTTGATTTCTGCTTGACAGTCGCGAGCTACATGTTTGTTAGAGGCGCAGCACTTGAAACAGATGTTGTGTTGCTTTAATATTGCCTTTCGTTCCTGCATTGGCTTTTCTCTGAAACCTCTGCACTGTTGTAAGGCGTGAGGTTTGTTGTGCACAGGACAACATTTGTCCGGTCCTTCCTCAGATATGGCCGTGACATTGGTTTTATGCACTGAAACTGACCTGCGGTTGTTGCTGTAACCATCTCCAAGCTTGTCCCTTCTAACTCCAGAGTTGCAGGTTGACAGCAGATTGAAGCTTGGGTCATTGCGTGCCTTTGCTTGTGTCTGTATGAACTGTAAGAAGAACGTGAATGGAGGGAAGGTCACCTTGTGCCGCTGCTTGTAGTGTGAGCCTTCCATCATCCACTTGTCTTGTATCCCATACGGCAGCTTATCCACAATGGGAGCAACACCTCGCGCCGTATCGAGATAGGAGAGTCCATGCAAGTACCCTTCTTGTTTTGCTGCATTTATCTCCTGCAACAGATCACTCAGCTCTCTTAGTTTTTGATTGTCTCTGGGCCCTATTTTAGGAAATTGATCAAGTTTGGTGAAAAGAGCACTTTCAATGGCTTCTGGCGACCCATAGATTTCTTCTAGCCTCTCCCAGATTAGCTCTAATGCCACAGCTGGGTTTGTTATGTTTACAGCTTTAATGCGATGTGCATGCTTGGTAGATTCTGGGCCAAGTGATTTTACAAGGAGGTCGATTTGTTCAGACGCCCTAAGCTCTAATGTGTCAATGGCGTTGATGAAAGATGACTTCCAAGATAAATAGTTCTCCGGCTTGTCATCAAACTTGGTGAGTTCAGAGGTTAACAGCTGACTTCTCATTAAATATTTGGCAAGCTCATTAGAGTCCCTAGAGGAATTTGGATCTGGAGGGTAGTACCGAAAACGTCCAACAGAGGGCGGTGTAAACCCTGGTGAGACATGGCTGAGATGCTGCTGATAGTTAACAGAGTGTAACTGTTGTCCTTGCCTTTCAGGTGAGTAATGTCTTTGATCAGGGGGTCTGACGGAGCCATAGTCCTTTGGTGCTGAGGGCAGTTCATCCGGTGACATGTCTGGTGGCTTAGATCGATTTGCATACTCGCCTTTTTCTATTTTGACGTCCTTTGATTTGACTGAATCACTGCGTGCCTGATGCATATTGACATAGTCTGTAGTTCGCTCATGAGAACTCTGTGTCTCCTTTGGTAAGCTCAGGTGCTCATCACTCATGTCAAAACTTGCAACAGCAGACTCCAAGACAGCTGCTTCAGCGGCTGCGGCCTCAGCTTCACTTTCTTTTGCTAGAACATCAAGCTTTGCATCCAATTTGGCTCTTTCTACTTTAAATTCAACTTCTTTCTTTGCAAACTCAGCTCTTTTTTGGGCAGCTTCAGCTTTAGCGCGGGCAGTAGCGGCGGCTAACATTACACTTGCAGTGGAAGAGCAGCTAGATTTCTTTGAGGTCGTGGATCTTACTTCATATCCTTCTTTCTCCATCTTTAAGCTGATTGAATGTGCATTTATGCTGACTTGGTGTCACTGCGTCTGTCGTGCTGGTCTGGATACAGCGTGTAACAATGCAGTCTTCATCGTTGTTGTAGGGTGTCCCTTTTCACTGTACTGGCCTCGTAGAACCACTTTCTACTATCCAGGAGTTAAACACCTCCACACAAAAGTCACTGACGCCAGAGTGGGTTTAGACTTTGCTTTATATGGCAGGTATGAAACTGTAACAATAAAATACAGTGTAGATGAGTGAGAAATTAAAATAATTACTTGAGGAGCTGCGTGCTAATGTGCTAATGCGCTAATGCTAACACCAAACAACTGTCTACGAACCATAAATTAGCACGCGTAATACAGCATCTAATTAACTGCTCTTAATCAACATAAAGTGCCAAACAATAATGCATACTCACAGGGAATGCCTTTTTATCAGCCTTTCACAGCATAAATCACACCACAGATCACATTCAGTCGATTGTCTGATTCTTTCTTACACTTCCCCTGTCCGCACACGGACCATGCCTTTCTCTTAAAGGGCCAGTGCACTAACCAAACAAAACAAACATGTACAAATTTGACAACAGTCAGAACAATTAGTCATTCTATTGCCACGTAGATATATCATAGACAGATCACTGAAAAAAATAGCTGTTACAGACGTAGTAATGCTAATGAGAGGAAAGACCAAAGCATAAGCCAAAACAAGTCAAAGCTGGCCGACAGTTTGAACTGACTGAACTAGCCTTTGTTCAAGTCCGCCCTTACTTCCATGTTTTTCCGGTCGCCAGCACCACGGTGTGAAAACTTTAAAATGGACCCAAAAATGTCGCTCCATTTTTTGTACACTTTTAATTCTCTTGGAGCTAGAAAAACGTTGTCGTCGCCGGCATGTTTTGTACCTTAAGCTCATCAGAGACAATCATATGCAGGTAAAATAATTTCCTTTAATCTACACGCATTTAGGAATTACTAGTTTCATGGATAATTTCAGTGGCTGAATGATTGTGCACATTTACTGTTTCATATAAAATGTGTAAACTAAATCTCTTTGAAACTTATAGAAGAACATTTTCTATTTCTAATTATTTTCTATTATTCATTTGATCCTGTAACTTATTTGTGTGCATAGATAGGCTGTAAAAATGTCACAAAGCTGAAAACATTGTTATTTTTGAGTTCACAAAAAAGCTTAGTTACACAGATAAAGTGTATAAAATTTAAGTCTTTTCACAGCTTATTTGTATATTTTACTTAAGCTTAATAATCAGAATAATGCTTTGATCTCTTCAAATGAATGAAATCATACCTTTCTACAAAAACTGTTTATGTTGTTCTCCACCTTTTCCTTAACCAGACCAGACCCTTGTACTGTAGGATTAACCTGAGTGTCCCAGTCCTGGACCGTTTTTTTTTTTTAACCAGGGGGATCCCAGTCCTGATTTTTGTTGATGTATTATAAATATTCTTGTTTTATTGTTTTTGTTATTTACTTCATTCTCATTAAATAAATCTCCATTTAAAATTGTTCAACGTTAGCGTTATGTTCATACATGTTAAAAAATACCTGTAAATAAAATGAGTTCAGTGATAATTTATTCATGACATAAAACTTTAGTTTAATGCAACACATATAACAACGTAACAAATATATCCAAATAAATAAATGTCCTAATGCATAACTCATTTTGGAACTAATCTTTCAAGTATTGAAAACAGTCTGTCCATCCTTTCCCTGTTCTCTTGCGCTCTCCTGTCCTCAGCCTCTGTCTGGGTGGCTGTCCCCCTTCCTCATCACTTTCGTTTTGGTCACCCGCTGCTACGATTGGCCCTGGAGTGTCCTCAGGGAGAGAGGAAATTAGGACAGGAGGCAAATAAATACAACACAACAACTCTTAGTAGTTGTACATTTATTAACATGTGTTCTTAAAAATTATCTTCTTGATAACACACATACATACTTTGTATTTCTTTTTAAATTATCCCATTTCTTTCTGACCTCCAAGGAGGTGACTTTCTCCTGAAGGCCCATCTTCTCCAGAATTGTCCTGATCAAACAATAAGAGAAGAGAGAAAACTATGGCAACTATGTTAATCCCTAAATCCAAAAGTTTTCGCAGTAGAACATAAGAGAAATATCGTCTGGACATCGCAGGTTCTGTACAGCATGAGGGTTAATAAAACCGTAATCTTATGAATATGATATGTAAATTGATTTATTCTTGTACCTCCATGCCACAGTGGCCGAATTCTTCACCCCAGTGCAGAGGTGATCATTTTCTCCTCTCATTTTAATAAATTGAGCCGTTTGCTTTTTGTTCCCTAAAACATATCACCAAAAGGTTAATTCGGAAAAATCAAAATTGACTCTAAAAGTGTATTCCTCTCCCGCATTACCTCCCTCTTCGTCCACGATTGTTATAAGAAAAATTCTCCTGTGTGACCCGCAATGAATCATGGGATATGGTAGGCCACCAAGGATACACCCGACCTATCCTTCAAATCTGGGGAAAAGTAGGACGTATTTGTCGCCACATTTGGAGGACTCTTCAAATTTGGAAAGCTTTCGTCGGGTCACTGTGACGTAATTGCCCAAAATTGCGGCCCACAAATGCTACCCCTGAATTTGGACACAGCATATGACTATATTAGAGACTTGTTTTGCTACAGAAGGAATCAGGGCTAAAAGATAACCCAGGTATCATAATGTAGGCATGAAGGAGACCTGTCTTCTGCTATAATTTGTTTTGATGATCCACATAAGCCTGGAATACCACCAGGCATACCACCCTTTAGAGCCAAAACGTATAAAGTGACATTAACGGCATAACTGCATTAACGTGGCAAATCTCAGCACTAATTTTTAAGTTATCTCCAGTGAATTATTAGCAAACAGATTGCACATTTCCTAAATTCTTGTTTGATAGTTTAATTGTTGTCTACTGTTTATTTCTCAGGTCTGATCACCACAACCTCCAGGAAACTGGACCGTGAACAACAAACAGAGCATATTTTAGAGGTAAGGAAAGATTTGTAGCTTTAGAGATTTAGAGATGAATGAAAAATGTTCAGCACCTGCAAGGTGCAAGGCTCCAAGGTGGTTGGTGCCAGTTAGGGTGGTAACCCCCAAAGCAGATGGTGGACAGGGAGCCATCAGGCTGAAAAAAAGAGTCCGTCGGACTTGATTAGCCTGCAGGACTTCAAAATCAACCAATGGGTACCAGCAGGCCAAGTGGAACACAGCTTGAGCAGTGGTTGAAGCAAAAATTTGGTTTTGGGAAGAGTTTAGTGAGGCCATGGAACAAGACTGTCAGACTGCCTAGAAGTTAGTGCCAATTTCAACTGAGGTGATGAAAGGCTCTAAGTGTTGTAGAGTTTTCTTAATTGACATGTCTCTACAATGTCACATGAAAATCTCTGTTGGTACACTCAGGGTACGTACGGGTGCTTGAAATCCTTGAAAATGCTTGAATTTTAATGTTGTCTTTTCAAGGTTTGAAAAGTGCTTAAATTTCAGATGTGGTGCTTAAAATGCTTGAAAGTGTAACTGTATTTCATTCACAATAAATAGCTATCTGATTGAATAGTTTTCTTATCAGGTAGAGAAATAAAATGAGTCGCAAAATGTAGAGGAAAAATTTCCCCGCCTGGGCTGCCTTGCGCCTCTGTCTGTTTCAATATGTGACCCCGCCCCTCCCTCAGACAGTCGGGGATGAGTGCGCTAACATACCTGTAGGTTGCTGTTTTAACGAGTGTTTGATGGAAAACAACAATGGCGGAGTTTGTGCTCTCCAGTCGCATGATAGGTGAGTGCTAGTAAATAAATTTTCAGTACGTGTACGTTACATATGCTATTGAAAAAAAAAAAAAAAATTATTTTGCTAACTATCAAACTCTCTGGAGAAATGGTTGAAATGCACTGAGTGTGATGCAGTATGGCAGCGCTATTATGGAATATGCTGTGAACTTAGCTAACATTACTTAGCAGTGATATGAGTTAATTTACTCAAGTGAAAGCTTTAAACATTAGCCCGATACATAACTAGCCAACTTAGGCTTTCTGGTTAACCCTCTGGGGTCGACGGACCTAGAGTCTCCATTTCAACTTGGGTCGAACGTGCAGACTTCAAACTATATACCAGTGTTTAAATTGTGTTTATTGGCCACGTAAAGCCAATGTTTTTTGTTTTTAATAAAACGGTGGCGTTTACTCCAGGAAGAAACGGTAAAAACGGCGTTTTCTAAAGAGAGCGCTAGCAAACACGCTTTGCTTGTGAGTGTGTCAGTTCTACTAGTGAATGTGACAGATGCTGCAAAAAAGCCACCAAAGGCAGATTGCAGTGTAAACCCTGAGTGACACAGCTGCTGTCAGTACCTGCAGGTTTATCCCTGTGCTGTTCTAATCTGTGTTATAGTGGACACAAACTATTTTTTGGAGTTGCATAAATAATTTTTGTGCCTTCTTATTTGACGCAGAACGCCTGATTGTTCTGTAAATATTTTGAAATGGTTATATAAAAAACATCTGAGCCTTGGCTGCATTTTTAGGTAAATAGTACCATATAACTTGTATGTTATTTATGTTTGCAAAACTTGTGCATATTTTTAAAAATGTATAATTTCTATTTGCATTTCAAGTTATGAAAATGATTCGTTAAACATGCTTGTGGTTTTTACAGTCAAAAATATCACTTTCTACTCGTATTTTAAATTTTGTCTGAATTTAGATAAAATGTGCTGATACAGTATGTCAAAATGAGAAAATAACAGATTGGCAAGATAAAAGTTTTTAAAGGTGAAATATAGAGGCCAAATCAAAAGTAGTCAAAAACGGCCAATTATATCCTGGACCCCAGCTTTTTTGAGTATTTGAAATAATGGTAATATGAGGGATCCATATGGTCACAAAGAATAGCCTCTTGTTTCTGTGCTACCAAAGTTCCCCGGCTTTCATTCAAAATGTGTTTATCGTCAGCACCGACACATTAAACTACTTAAACATTATGAATGTCTTCAAGCTCACACCGAGGCCTGTGGGGCACTATCAGCCACTGAGACAGTACACACATTTATATGTGCATTTGTATATGAATATTTCATACTGTAAGGCTGCCTGTTTATTTAAGGGAGATGAACAAAATACATTGGAATTGTACATAATAATATCACAGATGATAAATTCAATAGATTTTAAGTAGATACTTGTGCATTCTTAAAGTCTTATATGTTGAATTGAACTATGTGATCTGTTCAAAGCCTCCCAGTCAGTGCTGTTCTCCATGCCTGTCTGACTGTACATGATGTTATTTGCACAAACACTTTAAAGGTGACGTTTAGGACTTCAACAGTAATACAGACAGCAATGTAGTTAGCAATAGAGCTGAATTTGACCCTAAAAAAGGCGTATGAACCCTGTATACTATATTGGCAGACCGGTTTGGTGGTTCCCATCTTTAAGGAAGAGGACCGGCAAGTGTGCTCCAACTATGGCGAGGTCACACTCCTTAGTCTTCCCAGGAAAGCCTTACCAGGGGGCTGGAAAGGAGAGTCCGTCTGTTAGTTGAACCTTGGATACAGGAGGAAAAATGTGTTTTTTGTCCTGGTTACAGAACACTGGACCAGCTTTTTTACCAGCTTGAGGATATCTGAGGGTGTGTGGGAGCTTGCCCAACCAGTCTACCTGTGTTTTGTGGACTTGGAGAAGGCTTTCTACCTCAGAATATTATTTGGGAGGTGCCTGTGGAGTATGGGGTGTCTGGCCTGTTGCTGTGGGGCATTCGGATCTTATTTAACCAAGAGCTAGATTTGCATTGATGGCAATAAGTCAGACTTGTTTCCAGTGGGTGTTGGACTCCAGCTGGCACTGAAGTGGTTCATAGCTGAGTGTGACGCGGTGGGAATGAGAATAAGCACCTCTAAGTCTGAGGCCATGGTCTTCAAAAGGGTAGAGTGCCCACTCCAGGTAAGGGATGAGTTGCTGCCCCAAGTGGAGGAATTTAAGTATCTCGGGGTCTTGTTTACAAGTGAGGGGAGAGGGGAGCAGGAAATCAACAGACTGAGGCTGTGGCTGGAGTGATGCAGATGCTTTACTGGTCTGTAGTGGTAAAGAGAGAGCTGAAAGTACGAGGCCAATCCCAAAAGTAAGAGCCCCAATTTTTTTAGAAATACAAAAAACTGTTTATTTCCCATAATATTTACATAATTTTAAAGCTAAAGACTTATCTATTTTTCTACATAATCGCCATTTCGGTTGATGAATTTTTGTAGAAGCTGTGGCAGTTTTACAATGCCCATGTCATGCCTGCTCACTGCTGCAGAATCGCCTTCTGAACAAATGTTCTTTCAACTTTGGGAACAAGTGGTAGTCACTGGGTGCGAAGTCCGAACTGTAGGGTGGGTGGGTGATGAAGTTTTGCAGGAGAGCGACAGTTTGACGGGCGACCTGTGGACACACGGTGTCGTGGAGAATGCTTGGACTGTAGGAGAAAGCCAGAGTACCTGGAGAGAACTCACGCAAACGCAGGGAGAACATCCAAACTCCACACTGAATGACACCGGGCTTATGGTGGAATTGACACCAAAGGGAGGACCTTCTTGTTGTGAGGCAACAGTGCTAATCTCTGTGCGACCGTGCTGCCACAAATTGCATTATCTTTAAATGAAAAAATTAATAACTTTAAAACCTGTAATTTAAAAGCTTGATTGATGTTGGAACAAATGAATTCTTAAGGCAATTCAGCCTGTATTTTGGGACTATCCTCTGCTGGAAGGCAAGAGCTCATATAAAGAACATGTAATGCGTCTGACAGAACCCGCTGGGCCTGTCTGATTCCCGACTGGTCATAAATGCAGGGGTGGGAAAAATCTTCAGCCCTCCCAGTCACCTTCATGGCAGACCGCACCAGACACAGCAGATTAGATTTTGCATGCACAGAGGAATTGCCATACCATGACAGGGCTCTAGAGTGCGACCAATTTGGTCGCAAATGCGACCAAATTTTTCAGTGGTGCGACTAAAAAATATTTGGACCAACTGTTTGGGTAACAAAAAAAAAAAAAAAAAAAAATCTCTAACTCTCCGTGTGGTCAACAACAGACACATATTATGCCACTGTCGTGGACTAAACCAATCAGAGATAGTCAGGGGCGGCACCTCTCTGATTGGCCGTGGTCCAGTTGAAAATGCAGGTGGAAGAGGGAGGTGAGTAGCTTGAATAAAGCGATATTGATTCATTAAATCCTGAATTGACTTTTAAGTATAACTGTGTTTTGTCAGAAACGCCAGATTCTCAGATTAAAGCTCACAAAACTATTTCAACAACCACCACACAGCAAATGAGAGCAGGTACACTGATTCCACACAAAGACGTAAACACAGAGCGGACCCGACACATCAGAATCAGCTTTCTCTTTCTCGGCTTTCTCACCCGACAGCACGTAGACGGACACACCGTCAGGGCTCACCGATTCTGATGCGTCGGGTCCGCGCAGTGTTTACGTCTTTTTGCGTTGATTCTGAGCTGCAGGTTTTGTCTCTCTCCAGCAGCAAAAGAAGCAGCAAACTACGCTTCATATTTGATAAATGTCATCATGGAATCACTGCTGTTTTGCTTCCACCACGATAAAAATCACACTTCATGCACAGCTCTCTTTCTCTGTACTTCAAGAACAGTTTCCCGTCTCAAATCTCTGTTTTCTGCATTATCCATTCGCTTATTACCCACCAGTCTACCGTTGTTTGCGCTATCGGCCGCTGTCTTTTTCTTTTTTCTTTTTACTTTTTACATAAATGACCTCGGACAAGAAAGCCTAATTTCTGCTGTTCAATACTGACGAAATTTCAACTTTTTAAAATTATGCGAAATTACAGAATATTGCAGAATATTTAGGCTATCTGCTATAAAAAGCCAGGCCAGAAAAATCTCTTTCATGTTTTTCTGTGTTTTATTCTCAGTTACTGTGACACAAAGGCGTCAGCTGTGATGTTCGCAATTCTGATGAAGTCTCACATGTATCAGTACTGATAAATGATCAGAATTATAATATTTACAGAAGTGGATGTAGCTGTGGGTAATAAGAAAAGATGAAAAGAACTATTGATAACTTTTTTGTTAAGTTAAGGCCTGATCCGTTTGAAATTCATAGCCAGTGTCATCAATCTTTGAATGCTGCCCCCCCCCAATAGACTCGATGGTTATCTTCACTTTGTGATGTTACGTCCAGTAAGGGTATCAGAATTAGACTATTGAATTGTATGTGCTTTCTTTCACTGACATCCAGTTGTTGACTATTAGCCTATTTCAAAATGTATTGCATTGAGTTAAAATACAAATACAAATACCTTTGTTTGAGGACAATTTTCCCTAACTGGAGCTCCTTAAATTTTAATTGAAATGCTACCCATAATAATGAGTATGCCTTGGTTTGAGTAATGCTTTGTCCTGTAGTCCATATCAGCTCTTTGGTCTGCAATACCAGATTATTCACTGAGCACTATCCTAATAGCTACTGTGTCTCATCTATGAATGCTGACTGATATTCTTCTGAGATAAGCCCAAGAACAGTTGTGTCATCAGCAAATTTAATAATGCTAGATGTGAAGGTGTACAGTGTATAAAGGAGAGCACAACCTCTAAGAACTCCAGTCTTCAATGTAATGGAAGGAAGGAAGTGTGGGGGGCAGGTGAGGAAGGTGGAGGAAATTTGACATATTGAGTCAAAAAGTCCTTGATGCAGGTGTGGATGGTTGGGACAAAGCCAGTGTGTTTTCTGACCAAAATATTTGGGATGATGGTAATAAAGACAGTTCTAAAGTCAACAAAGAGCATCCTCTAGTTCTGTCAGTGGTCCAGATGGCTGAAAATGGAGTTGCTATGGTGATAACATCTTCAGTAGACTGTTTAGCGCTATTTCTGTTCTGCTAGATCGCACCTGCTGTACGTACTCACCTGCACAAAGTGCAGTATAGTGAGTCAGGATGTTTGATTAGAAGCCAAGAACAAAATATTTGGGTTGTTCTTTGTAAATATTTCAAACTATGTAATAGTGACTGCATATCAGATATTTTGTCCCAACAATGCTTTATCTATCCAACCTCTTCTAAATTTCACTCTGGCAGTCACTTAATTTTAAAACTAACTATTGGTCTCAATAAGCTGCACTTTCTAATTGTGAGGGACCAAGCAGCCAAGGCATAGAGGACACAGGCAAAAAAATGTCTTCAAAAAGGGTTTTCTTTATTTTAACCCTCAAAAAGTTCAAAAATGACAAAATTCAAAAACATAATTAGCAGGCCCATAAAAGAGGCCACCGAATATAATTCTACAAAAAGTAATTTCCAGAAGGTTAAACAAAGTGGACACAACTTAACTCACAAACTGACCTAATTACAAAGACACATGAAGGTAGCTTTTATAGTGGTTTGACCAAACCATTTTCACACAATAGGGGGGAAAACAAAAACACATTAATATTAACTAAGCACAGAATAACATAACTAAACCTAAAATAACCCTGTTCCTGATAAGCACATGGTCTGTCCTGCTGAGCAGGCAGTTTGTTCTCAGAGTCCTCAGCCACGCCTTTTGCCCAGACCAGGAAACAGCCACCACCCAAAACCAGGTAACTCAAAGAAAGAGAAACATAATTAATATAACAAAACATTTTTAGGAAAACCACACAATGCTACTATGTGCGCACCTGATAATATCAGTTAGGTTTAACCAAATGATTAATGAATTATATTAATGAAGAAAACTGCAAAACAAACTAATAAAGTGAACAAATGGAGTAATTTACCCATGTGTGGCTGATGCCATCACACTAATAAATGTTTGGGGGACAATCTCTACTAGAACAGCATGGTTGCTTATGCGTCATGAAAGATCAAGAACACTGTATATATTTTTGAACAAGCCTTTCTGCCCATACAGGTGTTGGTGTCAGATGGTGGCCCTAATCCCAAGCAAAGTACTGTTTGGGTGATAGTTCAAGTCCTGGATGAAAACGACAACAAGCCTATATTTCCTGAGAAGGTGTATCAAGTCAAACTTCCAGAGAGGGAGCGTAGAAAGAAGGGAGAACCAATCTATCGGGTGTTTGCCTATGACCGTGATGATGGGCCAAACTGTGACCTCTCCTACAGCATTGTGGATGGCAATGAGGATGGGAAGTTCTTCATCGACCCCAAGACAGCAGTGGTATCTTCACGCAAGGCCTTCAGTGCAGGGAGCTACGACATCCTGACTGTATGGATTTTTTTTAAAAAATTTGTTAAACATGTCTGCTCTGTGAGTTAAAGAACATTTAAGTCCAAATCATAAATTAATCGCTTAATCTTTGGTGTGAAGGACTTGTTTGAGGCAGGTCTGTCCATTTCTACAATCTGGAGAACATATTCTCTGAATCTAGGGAATGTGTGTAAAAGATTCATTGTGTGTTTACTTTTGTTTTTCTTGATGATCTTGATTTTAGGAAATGCTCTTTAAAAATATTTCTTCATCATTAAGGTTGCCTGAACAGCACTCAAAATAACAGAGTTTGGTGCTTATTTAATTCATGCACACTGATTTTAGTTTTGTTATCTGGCTTCTGACAAAAGAATAGCATTCTTCAAAAATGCTGATTGAAGAATGGGATGCCATCTCACAGCAGTGTGTGACCAAGCTGGTGACCAGCATGAGAATAAGGTGCCAGGCTCTTGTGGCTGTGTGTTTTTTTTCCACATGCTCCTGAGTCCCCATTTAATCTAATAAAGAATTCCAAACAAGAGTCAATAACAGAATAAGCTGTTTGGAAGTTTTTCAAGGGCACAACCCATATACTCAACTCAACTCCTAAACCCACAAATGCATTTTCCTTACAAATGTGGCAAGGGGAAATAAATATGCTTTCCGATGCCTGTTTATTGTGACCATGGCAAGAAGTGTTGTTACAACAAAGAAATAATCAACCAGCATACCAAAACAAATAAGGAAATCTAAGTTTTAAACTTGTGGAAGGTCTGTATTTGATGCCAGCTAAAAACCAAAAACACAGCAAACACGTTAACGTTTAAAGCGATGAATACTGTGGACTTCAAGAATGGCGTGATATAGTTGTGGGGTATATTGTATCATAGCATATGGAAATATTTTAGTCTGCAAAAGACCCTTTGCCTTTCTTTTCCTCTATGTTCAGATCAAAGCAACAGACAATGGACGTCCTCAGAAATCCTCCACAGCGCGACTGCACATTGAGTGGATCCGCCGACCACCAGCTCTCACTCTACCGCTGATTTTTGATGAACCATTCTACAATTTCACTGTGATGGAGAATGACAGGGTGGCTGAGATTGTGGGTGTGGTATCTCTGCAGCAGAGCTCCACCCCTTTGTGGTTTGACATCACAGGTAAAATGTCCCTGTAATGGAGTATGCTTCGTAAACCACTTGAGGGTTTTGTTGTGTAAGGAACGGTGTGCTCAGGTTTGATGCATGTTGTGTTGGTATAAATGAGGTACAGCTCAGACACAGTGGCCTGCATGGTATGTTCTCCCCATCCCAGTTACCATAGTGACAGCTTCTCAGATCCCAGTTCAAGTAATCTGTTGGTAGTCTAATATGAATTAAAATCAGGATGAAACTTAAATTAGGTACATTTGTTTATTTTTCTCTCTTTGTTTTAAAAAAAAGGATTGTTTCATTAAAGTATTCACAGCTATATTTACTAAGCAGGGCAATTTAATATTATGCTGCTATCACAAAACAAATGTCAACTGGAGGGGAGTGATCAACTAAAACTGTGTTAATTAATAAACATAGTTTAGCCAAGTTCATTGCAGTAACAACCCGCATTGTATCAGAAGCAGCACAAATTACCAGATCAAAAACAATTAGACTTTAGAGAGTGAGTAATGTATTTAAAACAAACCAACAAACAAAAAAAGACCGTATTTGTACTCTGACAGGTCTCTAGCTGTGATGTATTGTTGGCTCCAATCAGCCCAAAATATATAGATAAATGCGACAGGGCATCCTGTCCTACTCTGTCCTACGACAGACATTCCCACAATATACTTTTTGTCTTTCTAGTCAGTGTACATTAACCTGGAGATACCTTCTGACTTGTGCTTCTGGCTCTCCTTAGCTCTTCCTCTCTTTGTATTTTTTCTCTGTTTTCTGTCCATGTCACTCTCACTTCAAACACATTTTTCTCACTTCATTTGTGTGTAATGATGGTTTCTCATAATCTGGAACTTAAAAAAATGTGTTTTAGTTATTTAGGAAACAATATGAAAAAGGTAAATGTTTTTTTTTTAAAAAAAAAAAAGGAAAAAAAGGATAACACATAGAATATTTAGCATTACAGCAGCACAGGTAAGTCAACTGAAAGACCATGTAGTGTGTGTGAGTGTCATGGGTATATGTGATCATCACTTGTAAATTTGACAAAAGACACAGACCAGGAATCCCAGCTGATGATGCAATAAAAAACCCTGCATTTTCATGTTATTTCCAATGTACAGGGTGGGTCATTTATATGGATACACTGTAATAAAATGGGAATGGTTGGTGATATTAAAGTCCTGTTTGTGGCATATGTGAGGGGGCAAACTCCTCAAGATGGGTGGTGACCATGGTGGCCATTTAGAAGTCGGCCATCTTGGATACAACTTTTGTTTTTTCAATAGGAAAAGGGCCATGTGACACATCAAACTTTGTCACAAGAAAAACAATGGTGTGCTTGGTTTCAACGTAACTTTATTCTTTCATGATTTATTTACAAGTGTCTCTTTGTTCACAGCCATTGACATGTTGAAGAGGTTAACACGTGAGGAGCGGATCGAAATTGTGTTGATATCTGGTGAACGCAGTAACCGGGTCATTGCAGCAAATTTCAATGCAAGAGACCCTACGAGACCACCCATCTCCCATGCTAAAGTTAGCAAACTGCTTGCTAAGTTTCGTGAAACTGGTTCAGTGTTGGATTTGCCAAAATGTGGACGCAAGAAAACTGTCACTAATGAAGAAACATCAGTGGCTGTCCTAGCTTCATTCAGCAAGAGCCCACAGCGTAGCACTCGCCGCATGTCACTGGAGAGTGGCATTAGTCGAACATCCCTTCGGCAAATATTAGCTACTCACAAATGCCACCCTTACAAACTCCAGCTACTCCAGCATCTCAACTAGGATGACCCAGACTGGCGCACAGAATTTGCAGAATGAGTAAAACAAAAATTGGAAGAGGACCCTCAGTTTACGCAGAAGATTTTGTTCAGTGATGAGGCAAACTTTTATGTGAATGGTGAAGTTAACAAACAAAGCCACTGCTATTGGTCTGACACTAACCCACATTGGATGGATCCCTCCAAGACTGTTGGAACAACAAAAGTGATGGTTTGGTGTGGTATATGGGGCGCAACGATAGTGGGTCCATTCTTCATCAATGAACCCATTCGGTTTTTCCAGCAAGATGGTGCACCACCACATTAGGGGTGCCAGGTCCGAGCATTCCTAGATGAACAGTTTCCTGGAAAGTGGATTGGTCGTCATGGGCCAGTTGAATGGCCCCCAGGGTCTCCCGATCTGACCCTTAGACTTTTATCTTTGGGGTCATCTGAAGGCAATTGTCTATGGTGTGAAGATACGAGATGTGCAGCACCTGAAACTACGGATACTGGATGCCTGTGCTGGCATTTCTCCTGTGGCGTTGCTATCAGCGTGTGAAGAGTAGGAGAAGAGGGTTGCATTGACAATCCAACACAATGGGCAGTACATTGAACACATTTTACAAGTGGTCAGAAACTTGTAAATAACTCATGAAAGAATAAAGTTATGTTGAAACCAAGCACCATTGTTTTTCTTGTGACATTATCAATAAGTTTGATGTGTCACATGGCCCTCTTCCTATTGAAAAAAACAAAAGTTGTATCCAAGATGGCCAACTTCTAAATGGCCACCATGGTCACCACCCATCTTGAGCAGTTTGCCCCCTCACATATACTAATGTGCCACAAACAGGATTTTAATATCACCAACCATTCCCATTTTATTACAGTGTATCCATATAAATGGCCCACCCTGTACATTATTTTAACTTCATTAACTTCAAGCAAAAAAGCATTTTCTGATGGATAAACTACACGCATAAAATATACAATTTTGCCCCAAGTGATCATCCAGTAAACCTTTCAGCTTTTCTAAATACATGTTAATATCAGACTGGGTTAAAAGCCTTACAATTTGCTTTGTAACCTT
Organism: Neolamprologus multifasciatus; assembly: GCF_963576455.1. NCBI lineage: Eukaryota > Metazoa > Chordata > Actinopteri > Cichliformes > Cichlidae > Neolamprologus > Neolamprologus multifasciatus. The sequence goes on along the minus strand of NC_140452.1, from coordinate 40,097,398 downwards.
TTTCAGACTGATAGATGTCAGTAGCTTTGTTTCTCAACTGTTTCTTCAGATAGTGGTATGACGTGTTGCTACTTGAGACCTTAACGTACATCACTTTGTAGGACAGGTTCTGTTTAATTTCTGTGCTTGATTCATCAGTAATCAGACCTGAGTGTGTCTAATGAAACTGAACTCAGTGTGGCACAGGAATGACGGACCTGACCACATAGTTTGCTCTTTTTAGCACTTTTTATTCAGTTGCTGTTCTCACAACACTCTGTTGCAGCTTTTCGGCTACACCCCACACAACAACCACAACCTCAGGTCACAGCAAGTCTTTTGCAGGGGAGGCATGATGAACTGATGGAGCTCCGGTGTGTCAGCCTCCCCTGCAGCCATACCATAACACCATGCCCTGCCACACTGTGGTTAATGATAGTTAATTCATGATTTAACAAGGGAGGCAATTACTTTTGCACAAAGAGCCAGGTAGGTTTGGGTGCCATATAATGTCATTATGGATTAATAAAGTATTCTAATTCTGATGGCCCGTAATAAATGCAATCATCATTTAGTGACAAATATGCAAAAGAATAAGGAATCATGATAAAGGCAAATACTTTTGCACAGCACTGTATAAACTTAGTTCTTCTCCTTTCTTTTGTCCTCCCCCTGGAGGCTCTCTGACCTTTCTGTCTCACCTCATCTTTCCTGTCTCTTCTCAATGCTTCATGCTCATAAGGTCCCAGGTCTTTCCGTGAGATGTTCTATATTCTGCAGAGCACTTGTGGCAGGAACTGTTCCTCAGAAGGTATCTCCCTTCCACTACTGCTATTTTCTGCCTTCTCAGCACCCTATTTTCATTATTTTTCTGTCATTCTTCTTTATTTTACTGTTTTTGCACCAATGATGCACCCCTCTGCCTGTCATCTGTGCTTGTGGTGCATGTGCTATAACTGATTAGTTGGATGTGGCTGGTTTTTCGAATGTGCGCATGTGTGTGTGTCTCTATCTGTGTATGTGTGAGGCAGAGAGAGAGAGATGGATGGACTGTTGTAGCCAAGATTAGTTGAAGGGATGCAGGTTTAGTAAAACAATACAAAAAGGGAAAAAAACAAAAAAAGTTTCTCCAACCTTATAAACAGTACATTTGCATAATGACTGAAACTAGCCCACTGAAGGAACAATGGACTGGAAGCACAGTTCCTTGATCTTTAATATGCAAATTCTTATGACCGTTGATGAACAACTACTGACCAAAGCCCATTGATCAAAGACCACTGATCAATGGCCATGAGTACCATTCACAGTAAGTTGGGGAAATGGCTGCAATTACAGCATTGTAAAAATGGTGAAAAATCTACCCTCAGGCCCCCTCCACATTTCAGAGATGGTCTTTCCCTTTTCACGTAAATGCCCCCCTTGACTCCAAATGCTCAAACCAGCGTTCCTCCCTGTCCAGGATGTGTACATCCTCATCATTGAAAGAGTGTCCACTGGCCTGTAGGTGCAAATGGTGTGAGGAGTCCTGGCCTGACGAGGAAGCTCTTCTGTGTTGTGCCATCTGCTTCACTAGAGGTTTTTTGGTTTCGCCGATGTATAAATCATAGCAATCCTCCTGGCACTTAACAACGTACACTATATTACTCTGTTTGTGTCAGGGGACCCAATCCTTAGGGTAGACCAATTTTTGGCACAGTGTGTTTTGGGGTTTAAAAATCACAGGGGTGCTGTGTTTAGAAAAAATGCGTTACAGCTGTTCTGATACTCGTGACAGCAGTTGTCCTTCTCTCTTGGATTGGCTGGAGCTTTCTTTAGGTGACTTCCTAGCTTTGACAAATGTCCAGCTGTCCAGTAGTTGTTGATCAGTGGTCATGAGAATTTGCATATTAATGATCAAGGAACTGACTTCCCAGCCCATTGTTGCGTGGGCTAGTTTCAGTCATTATGCAATGTACTGTTTATAAGGTTGGGGAAACCAGCAGTCAGTTGAGACTGAAGAAGTCACTTGGATGAGTGACGAAATATTTTTCCTACTGAAAATGCTACGTCCAGATGAACAGAATCAGCCTTTTGGGGTTTACTTACCTGGATGATTGAGAGAGCATCAAGACATCTTCAATGCACCACAATGGTAGCCTGATATCAGACAGAATTGTCACATAATATTAAACAGAGGCTGTCAACTCAGCTGTATAGAGTGGGGAATCATAATGAAGCAGTTCATTTTAAATTGTAGATTTAAGCTGTTCTTCATATTTTGGGCCACCAGATGCCACAAAAGAGGACTGTGGTGAAAGGCTTTGAGTAATGATCGCTTTTTTCAATATAGGCTTCAATGCTCCAGAAAGCTTCATTGGGCCATTAATACTAACTTGGGTGAACTAAAGGTGAGCCATTTATAATGGCCGATGGCAAAGTACACATAGGTGAAGCATAAAGTTCCAAATAAAGCAAAAAGCAGCAGATGGCTGCCCCTCCCTGAGGCTGGCTCTGCTGGGGGTTTCTTCCTGTTAAAAGGGAGTCTTTCCTTCCCACTCTCACCAAAGTGCTTGTCCATAGGGGTATTCTGATTGTATTATATAACTGTATTAATGTAAGATCATTTTCCTTGCCATATAAAGCACCTTGAGGTGTCTGTTGTTGTGATTTGGCATTCTATAAATTGAATTAATTTGATAAATAAACAATAACAACAGAAAACTAGAATGATACTCCCCCCCCCATCCCCAACACAGATTCAGCTACTCTGTCCCATATGTTTCTTTGTTATACCTGCATCTCTCCATTGCTTCCCCCCCCCCCCCCCCCCCCCCCACTGGTCTTTTGCTTAGCCTCTTGATACCTACATTCACCCATTCACCACCGGCTTGCTATTGTTCTTACTTTGCTTTTTTTAACTCTATTTTTCATTCTCATTTAACCCCTTCCTGGGGTAAAAGACACAATATACAACAAGCAAACAAAGCTGAGGGTTATTCAATACACATCATAATTATTAAAAATAAGAATTAAATAAATACATTTGTCAACAAATTATGAGCATTTAATATAATACTAATTAATACTGTTCACCTTTCTCTACATGTTCACTGTCAGTCCATCCCCTTAATCTTTTTCTCTCTTTTGATTGCACTTTGATTGTTATTTGTGTCATTTCTTATATTTTAATCTGGCTGTTTGCAGAATGGAGGGATGGCCTGAGGGCTAGCAAACCTTCCTTAGAATCCAGCCGCTCTGCAAGTCTTTTTGCCACTGAGGCAAGAAAATGTGACAGCAGTGCCACTGCCATCTCCCTCACTCTCCCCAGACTGAGTGAGATCTTCCTTTTGATGTAACATCAATAATTTTGATTACGCTATTTATCTCTTTGTGGTAAAATAGTTTAAAGGAGACTAGATAACTCTTCCTCTAACACTTCATTCTTGATGAAAGGTGGAGCAGGATGGTGACAAAATAGGATTAACCAGAGAGAGAACAGGAGTGAGGGTGTCTTTAATCACTCCACCACTGTCAACAACTTGATACAATTTGTGCTGTCCAGAAACATCGCCACTGCATTAGTCATTTGGGAGATTGATTCCATACCTCCATACCCAACCAACTCACCCACAGCCACGTTATAATCCCCCACTGAGCAGCTGACAACTAGAACCAGCTTCATGGCATGATTGCTAGTCAGCTGCCCCCATTTCCCAACACCCTAGTCCACCAACTTCACAAAGCAAACAAAAACTAGGAAAAATAGCCAAAAACAAAAATAGATGAGAAATTTTTTGCAATAACACACTCAAACTGCAGCACACTCTAAGCAAAAGGGAGGGGTACTACCAGCATGGAAAGTGTTTTTGCTTGTTGCTTTAGTGTGTTACTGTGATTTTTGCTTCACATTGGCATTTTATAGCATATGCTGTATATTATATATTATTATATGTAATCTGTGGTGTATAGGAGTTTGTGATGTGTGTTTGTGTGTGATGGAAGAGCTTAAACCTGTCAGCAGCCATCCTTTCCTCCTCTGCACTATCACAAACTCTTAGGCAATGGTCTCTAGTTATGTTCTCTTCCCTTATCCCAACACTGCACTGGTTAATTTACTGATTAAGATTGTTAAAAAATCCCCAAAAAACAATTCATGCATTTCAGGACTCAGTAACGCATGTTTTACATGACTGGAACCCACTGATCCACAAAATAAAATTGCGTGGTTTTTGTGTTTATTCACATATTCATCATAACTCGTGTGCATTCAAAGTAGGTATGATCTGCATTTTTTGGCCATCCTTTCTTGCTTGACATTTGTACTGTGGTGCAGGTGGGAACAGTGACAGTGTGTTTGATGTAGCGAAGACTGTGGGCACCATCATCATTGCCAAACCTCTTGATGCTGAACAGTGCTCCTTCTACAACATGACAGTGCAGGCTACAGATGGCACCAACACTGCATATACCCAGGTACCACTTTTCCTTTATTTCAGCGTTGCCTACAGTTTGGTACATTTCAACTGATTTTGTAGCACAGTCTTGTATCAAAACGTGGAAAAAATTTCAAAATGTGCACTTTATTGCCTTTTAAAATTGGAAAATATTCACCAGATAGGAATTGGTACATATGACCAGATAGATAAAAATCATGTTTAGGGACATGAAAATATTTCAGCTAAATTATTTACATGTAAATTCATGGAACAGAAAGATTGTGTGATACATTGGGGTGGCTGCAGCTCAGGAGGTAGAGCAAATGTGTAGGAATGTTAGATAGAAAAAACAAACAAAAAAAGTTAGATAGCATTTAGGTAGGAAAAGCAGAGAAAAAGTGCTTGTATTAATGGGTATGAATGGGTGAAAGAAACATGTTTTATAAAGTGCTTGGAATGCTCCAGTAGAGTAGAAAAATTCTATATAAGAACCAACCCATTTACCAAAAATGTCCAGTAATGCAAACCAGTAAGTTAGAGGTTGTGATTATGTCACCAGTTTCCACTCCCATCATGTTTGTAATGACAAGTGTAAGTTGTAAGAACTTTATTTTACCATTTCACTGGGTTTGCAGAGGATAGGAATGAAAAGAACAATTAGTGTTTCTATTCAGACTGGTCCCCTTATTTAGAAATACCTTCCATAATAATTCTGACATTTGGATTACAATAGATTCCTTAGGCAGGGTGGTAGACAAACGTGGAGTCCTGGGCCTGTGTATCCTCAGTAATACATTCGTTTTTGGGGATGTGGAAATTCACCTCACTGGTGGGGAAGGAATCTGAGCAAGTGCAGGACATGGAATGCTACCGAATAAATATACCTCAGTGTATAGCAAGGGTTCTGGAACCATACTCTTGGAGAATGGCTGGACTGTAATCATTTTCTGGAGTGGCCTGTGGTGAGAGTAGCTGGGTGGGTGTGAGGACACTCACAAGTCCCTGGCTAAAGACCACCACCACATTACCTGTGCATGCCCAGAACAATAGTTCAGAATTCCCAGCCTTCTTTGAGTCTTTAGTTAGTCTGTCTGGGGAATTCATAGTTCTCCCAAGAGATTTCTTCAATCATGTGTGCAAATATGGAGCTGGAAAGGTGTGCTTGGGAGGAATAGCCTGATAAACCAGTGTAGTTTTTTTTTTTTATTATTGGACTTCCGTCATAGGTATGGGTTGGCCATAAAAAACACCATGTTTGAATCTAAAGTGGTGTACTTGGTATCATAGCACCTTATGCCAAATTTCAGTGATCTGTTTTTTTTAAATATATATTATCTGATCTGAGGTCATTTGTTTTGGACATTTGGATAAGGAGAAAGAGCTATCAACTCATGACTATCTAGTGATGAGTTGGGTCAGTAGGCTAGGAAGAATGCCAGAAAACAGGTATATCTAGGGCTGTGGCTTGCGTCAGACAAATTGCCTATGTCTGAGGCAAGCCACAGCCCTAGCCCACCCAAACTATCTTAACTGCTCCCTCTTCTGAGTTCGCACTTGTGGGAGGAAGCCGGAGTACCCACGCAAACATGGGGAGAACATGCAAACTCCACACATGCAAACTCATTAGTAAAGAAGGAAAAAAAATGCTAATGAACCAGTGACAAACTGAACATCATCAAAAACACAAAGAATCAGTGTAGCCACCATGCTGCCCAGGCTGAATTATCAATTGGGTGTTTTTAAGGAAAAGTAATACACCATCAGGCTACATTTTGGAAAATGACAAAAAGTGAGGGGAAAAGTGGGCAGCCTTGTCTGGTGCCCTTCTTTGGATTGAAGCTTTGGGATGTTACATAATTTGTCCTAACAGATGCATCCGGAGAGCTGTACAGTATTTTCACTCAATTTATGAAGAATTAACCAAATCCAAATTTGCTTAAAACTGCTAAAAAAAAATTCCAATTTACCCGGTCAAATTCTCTGCGTCTAAAGAGACAACTTTCAAATTTGTAGTTGGAGCAATAATCTATTACATTACATCTATTACATTAATTAGTCTGCTTTTAGTGACCTCCAATTGACGTAACCGGGTGTCATTACTGCCTACTTGAATTATAATTTTACTGAATTTATGTTTACCCTTAGCCAGCAGATTTAAATTTCCCTCAGTGTCGCCTGCTCCGGCACCTGGAAGACAATTAACTATGGTTGGTGGTGTCTCTAGCTTCACATGTCTAAGAACAGACAGGAGTGTTGCCAAGTGGGGAAAAGCAGTTAAACACATGAACAGGTCGGTGGTGTACCATGGGCTTCTGTTTAGGACTGCGCTTCCTCCTCACCGTCACCCAGCCATCCTGTTTTCCCAGCTACTGGGGACAATCTGCTGGGAGACAGCTGGCAGAAGCCACGCTACCTTCGGCTGCACTGGCTACAGGGGCCTGGCTAAGCTACAGGTTTTTCAAGGGTGCGAATTTGAGTCTTCAATTTATTGATCCTGACCTCCAGAGCTGCAAATAGGCTACATTTATTACAAGTATCATTAGTGCTAAAGGAGGCCGAGATGTGACTCCCCTCCCTACTGCTCCCTGCAGGCCATTGCTGCCTCCCCCTGGAAGTGGGTACTTGGTGATTCTTGGGGCTGCTCACAGTGGCTTGGGACATGGCCTGCTGGGGCCCCTGTTCTTAGTTTTTGCCAGGATTGGCCAGCTTCTGACATGGTCAGCTGCCAAGAGGCCATTTATGTGAAAAGAGAAAGACCATCTCTAAATCAAGGAGGGGGCCTAAGTGTACCTCTTTCACTATCATACAATGCTGTGAGCTATTCCCCAACTCTTTGTAAATAGTACTCATGGTCATTGATCAATGGTCATGACAATTTGCATATTAACAATCATGAAACTGACCTCATGACCCATTGTTAATCAGTGGTGCTAGGTTTGGTTATTATGCGAATGTACTGTTTATAAGGCTGAGGAAACCTGCAGTCAGCTGAGATTGAAAAAATCAATTAAAAGAGTGATGAAACATTTCTCCTACTTAAAACAATATGTCCAGGTGAACAGAGTCAGCTTTCTGTGATTTCCTTACCTGGGTGATTGAGTATGCATCAAGACATTTTTTGATGTTTTTCAGGAAATAAGACCAGTTTAAATTGTTCATCTCCTCAAGTTTTTACTAACAATTACTTTGGTTGATTACTGCTGATTGCTGCTCATTTGAGCAAAGCACATATGCCTACAATTACCAACATGCACGTACACATGATGCCATTATATTTGGAGATAATTTAAGGGAAAAATTGTGTGCTTAAGATTCAACTCAAAAACCACTAATATGCAGCTTTCAAAAATTCTGTTGTGGGAATAAGAGGGTGGTGTGTTTCAAAAAACAATTTTGAACTGTCAAGCTTTAGTTTAGTTGCAAAATCTTTAATTCTGAGTTATATAACTCTGAAGACGTCATTAAGATGAACAGTTTATATCTATAATTTTAAAGTGTGTTCTTTCTTTCCTTTTTCTCTTGTTAATGTCCCTCATGTTCCAGATTCACATTACTGTTATGGACAGCAATGACAATGCTCCCATCTTCTTCCAACCAACTTATGATGTCGTTGTTTCTGAAGATACACCACCTGACACTGAAGTGGTCCAGGTTCAGGCATCTGACCGTGATAAGCATCACCAGTTGACCTACTCTCTGCAGAGTTCCATAGACCCAAACACGATGGGTCTGTTCCGCATTCATCCCACCCAGGGCACTATCTACACTACTCAAAGGCTTGACCATGAGGCCTGTGCACGACACATTCTCACTGTGACTGTAAGAAATACTTTAATCCATGAGTTATTTTTGGTCTAAAAGTCTGTATCATAGAATTGTATTCATCATACAGATAGTTTTCCTGTTTTAATTATGCAAGCACACAGTAGTCCTCTGTTTGGGCTGGACCTTTTGGTGACATCAGCAGACTAATTACATGGTTTACAAATTACACCATTCAGTAAACCAGTATCCACATCTCACTGCATCATTAGAAGTTACATATCTAATTTTTAAACTACTACATAACACGGGAGAAATATGTGTGGTTAAGGAAAGTGAGGGAGTAACAGTTCTAGTCTAATGACTTGTTTTTGTAGACATTATTTTGACCTTATCATATATCTTCACCCTATATATATCATTAAAGAAAATATTTAGGTTTGTTTAATCATTTTCTCCACAGGTAAAGGATCAAGAATTCCCATACAGAAAAGATTTGGTCCGTGTACTAATAGAAGTGGAAGATGTAAATGACCACGTACCCATTTTTACCAGTGCTCTGTATGAAGGCTCAGTATATGAGTCAGCAGCAGTGGGATCAGCTGTAGTCCAGGTGACTGCCCTAGACAAAGATAAAGGCGAGAATGCAGAGCTACACTACTCTATTGAAGCAGGTAAACTGTGGCAACTGAGTACTTGCTCCTACATATGTACATGGTTGGAACGTTAATTTGATATTTTGTCTATTATTGTTTTTTATTTTTTATTTTTCTCTTCAACAGGCAACAGTGGAAATACATTCCAAGTTGAGCCAGTTTTAGGTGTCATCACTGTTGCGCATGAGCTGGACCTATCCAGCATAGGCCATTATATTCTCACTGTCAGAGTAATTGACAGTGGCTCCCCCCCACTTTCCACTACCACAATAGTGCGGATTGCTGTCACTCTATCTGATAATGCTGGTCCAAAGTTCCCTCAACCTGAGTACCAGACTGAAATCATGGAGAATGCATTGGTTGGGACCTCTGTCAGTACAGTCAGTGCTGTCAGCCAGTCCACCCTCAATTATGACATCAAGCAGGGCAATACCAATCATGTTTTTCAGATAAATCAGTATAGTGGAGTGATTACTACTCAAAAATCGCTTGATTATGAGACTACAACTTCTTACACACTGATAGTCCAGGCTATTAACATGGCTGGCATGGCCTCCAATGCTACTCTGTTAATCCAGGTAGTGGATGATAATGACAACCCTCCAGTGTTCCAGGAGCTTCACTACCATGGGAGTATTAGTGAGGCAGCACCAATTAACAGTGTAGTCTTAAACTTAGATGGTTCACCTCTAGTAATAAAAGCCACTGATGCTGACCGTAACCAAAATGCACTGCTGGTATACCAGATTATTGAAGACACAGCAAAAATGTTCTTCACCGTGGACTCAGGAACTGGCTCCATCAGAACCATTGCTAATTTAGATTATGAAACCTTTACTATCTTTCATTTCCACGTACATGTGAGAGACAACGGAACGCCACAGTTGACAGCAGAAAGTCCAACTGAGGTCACAATACAAGTGATTGACACAAATGATTCCCCACCTCGCTTCACCCAGAGTTCTTATGAAACAGTCCTGTTACTCCCCACTTATGTTGGAGTTGAAGCACTTGAGGTTTCAGCGACAGACCCTGACAAAGACATCACTACAGAGCTTATATACTCTCTGACTGATGGAGAACTGCAGCACTTTGCCATCAAACCTTCAAGTGGAATTATTGTAGTCAAAAACAACAACTTTTCCAAAGAGCGTTTCCGCTTCAGTGTCAGAGTTTCAGATGGTAAATTCTCTAGCATGGCTTTGGTGACTATACTTGTCAGAGAAGCTCTAGACTCTGGTCTCAGCTTCACCCACAGTATTTACTCTTCATCTATTAAAGAGAATATATTGAATATCACAAAGGTAGCTGTGGTCAATGCTATTGGAAACCGTCTGAATGAACCACTAAAGTACAACTTGTTGAATCCTGGTACACATTTCAAAATTCGCCCAACATCTGGAGTCATTGAGACCACAGGTATAGCATTTGACCGTGAAGAGCAAGAGTTCTATGAACTGGTGGTTGAGGCAAGAAAGGAGCATGACCCTCTCCATGTGGCTAGAGTCGTAGTTAGAGTCCAAGTTGAAGACATAAATGATAATGCCCCTGTGTTTGTTGGACTTCCTTATTATGCAGCTGTTCAAGTAGAAGCTGAACCAGGATCACCCATTTTCAGGGTCATGGCAGTAGATGGTGACAAAGGAATTAATGGGCAAGTATCTTACTATCTCAAAGATGACCATGGTCATTTTGAAATCAACAGGCAGACAGGTAGTCTCAGCCTCAAGAGGTCTTTTGAGTCTGATTTGTCCAATGTGGAATACCGAATGGTGATATATGCCAGAGACAGTGGTTATCCACCCCTTTCATCTACAATAGAGTTTCCCATCACTGTAGTCAACAAAGCCATGCCTGTTTTTGCCAAATCATTTTATACTGTTGCTGTGAATGAGGATGTAGCTGTGCACACACCTATCCTTGGCATCAATGCCTCAAGCCCTGAAGGACAAAGCATCATCTACACAATTGTTGATGGAGATCCATCCCTACAGTTTGACATTGGTTTTGATACCGGAGTCATAAGTGTCATCCATGCTTTGGATTTTGAGGCAACATCATCTTACCACCTGACTGTTAGAGCCACGGACTATCTTACTGGTGCCCATGCTGAGGTTGATGTAGATGTGTTTGTCCAGGATGTCAATGATAATCCACCTATCTTCCAGAAAATGACCTACAGGGTAGTTTTATCTGAAACAGCCATGATTGGAACGCCAGCACTCCAAGTAGTTGCCACAGACAAAGATTCAGAGAAAAACAATGTTGTCCGCTACCAGATCTTCTCAAATTCACGTAATAATACAGAGTACTTTCATATTGACAGTAGCAGTGGATTAATCCTGACAGCTCGTATGCTAGACCATGAACTACTCCAAAAATATGACTTTATTGTCAGAGCAACTGATAATGGTTTTCCACCACTGAGTAGCGAAGTGTCTGTGACAGTCATGTTGAATGACATAAATGACAATCCTCCAGTTTTCAACCAGCTGCTCTATGAGGCATATGTGAATGAGTTGGCAACAAGGGGTCACTTTATAACCTGTGTCCAGGCATCTGATGCAGACAGCTCAGATTTTGACAAGTTGGAGTACAGTATTTTATCAGGAAATGAAAAAAGGAATTTTGCAATAGAAAAAAAGACAGGGATAATCACTCTGTCCAGCCACCGTAAGCAAAGAATGGAGCCTGCCTATAGTCTCAATGTTTCAGTATCTGATGGGGTGTTCACCAGCACTGCACAGGTTCATGTAAAAGTGTGGAGGGCCAATCTGCATAGTCCAGTGTTTGGACAGAATATGTATGAGGCGGAGCTAAGAGAGAATGCTGCTGTGGGAACCAAAGTTATACAGGTAGGTGCAGTAAGGATTCATTAAATTATACATTAAAAAGAAATAACATTAAGTATATTAAGTAGCTATAAAGTATTTTTCTGAATTGACAAGGGTGATCAAAATTTTCATTTCAGGTCAAGGCAACAGATGCAGACCCAGGAGAGTTTGGGCTCATAACTTATTCCTTTGTGAATGATGTTGGTAAGGACAAGTTCAGCATCGATGCAAATGGTCAGATCTACACCACAGAAAAACTTGATCGTGAGGATCCAGCTAACAAAGACATTGTTCTCACAGTGGCGGCCCAAGATTTAGGTGGACAAGTCTCTTACTGTACAGTACAAGTTACTCTATTGGACGATAATGATAATGCACCTTGTTTCCATGCCACAGAGTATCGAGCTTCAGTGAAATCTGATGTGGCTCAAGGTTTTTTGGTGACACAGATTCAGGCCCATGATCCTGATCATGGCATTAATGCTAAAGTGACATATTCACTTTACAGTGAGGCAAATGTACCAGTGGTAGACATTTTGGAGATAGACCCGGACAATGGATGGATGGTGACTAAAGGCAGTTTCAGCCATTTCAGAAACTCTGTATTATCTTTCTTTGTGAAGGCTGTTGATGGAGGAAATCCAGTCAGACACTCTCTAGTATCTGTCTATATCCATGTTCTTTCTCCAGAGACTTTTATTCCATCCTTTAGCCAATATCATTATTTATTCAATACACCAGAGAACACTCCTATTGGTTCAGTCATAGGAACAGTTCACCTCAACGCTCCTCTTGAATTTACATCACTCTCTACTACTTTTGCCCTGGTTAATGGAGAGGCTGGTGAAAACAACCAAGATGGTGTGTTTGTGGTGGAAAAGCATACTGGAGTGATCAAACTTGATAAGCCTTTGGACTACGAGGTGATCAAAGGATACTACTTCAAAGTCACTGCCACGGCACAACAGGCTAAGCTTGATTCGGTGAGTTGTGTTGAAGTTGAAGTCAAGATATTGGATTTGAATGACAACAAACCAGCTTTTGAGGCCAACTCATATGATACCACCATTATGGAAGGAATGCCAGTTGGAACCAGAATCATTCAAGTTCAAGCAAGAGACCCAGATTCTGGAGCAAATGGCCAGGTAACATATAAACTTGGTTCATTAATCCAGTTAAAAGAGGATTCAGACACACTGGTCAGCACTTTTAGCATTGACAGCAATACTGGTTGGATCACTACACGCAAAGACCTGGATCATGAAACTAGCCCCTCGTACACTTTTACAGTGGTGGCCTCAGACCTTGGGGAGACCCTGACTCTTTCCAGTATAACCACTGTCACAGTTTCATTGTCAGACATCAATGACAACCCTCCCAGGTTCATGGAGAACCACATCTTTGGTTCTGTTCAGGAGAGTGACCGCCCAGGAGAGGTTGTGGCTGTGCTGATAACTAGAGATGATGATAGCTCTGCCTTCAACCGTCAAGTCAGCTATCACATCACTGGTAAGTCCCAAGGCAAATATTTTTTACTGCATTGTTAAGGAATAACAGATAGAAAACAGAAAAAAACTTAAATACATCGATTAATTAAATCAACAATTGACGTTAGGTAATTCAATTCAGAGCACTTTATTTTTATAGCGCCAAATCACAACAGCAGTTGTCACTAAGTATTTTACACTATTTTACACTTACAATAACAGACAGAGAAACCTGCAACAATCAAGCGATCTCTCCAACCCCTTTTTGAGCAAAAACTTAAGTAAAATGTATTTATATAGCACTTTTTACTGAAAAAAATCACAAAGTGTTTCACAGTAAAAAAAAAAAATAATAATAATAAGAATGTAAAATAAATAAATAAACAAAATTTAAAACAAAATGCAAAACAACAACAATGAAGAGAAGCAAAAACTGGAGTGATATTGATTTTCTGTTGGTACCAGTTAAGTCTTGCTGCAGCATTTTGTACAGTCTGAAGGTGATCCGAAGCTGTTGTTGAAAAAAATCAAATGACTATTATAATAACCCAGTTGGGATAAGAACAAGGCATGAATAATCATCTCAAGTTCAGCGTTTTAAACCAGTAGTTTGATTTTAGAAACATTCCTTAGATGATAAAAACAGTTCTGAACCAGTTGTTTGGAATAAAATGGTAAATGGACTGTTTTTTATATAGTGCTTTGCTACTCTGAGCACTCAAAGCGCTTTACACAACTTGCCTCATTCACCATTTCCCACAAGCATTTTTTTCTATGGTCTTTCTATCCAACACTCACTCATGCTCCAATGGACGAATTAGAGACCAACTCAGGGTTAGTATCCTACCTAAGGATATTTGGCATGCACACTCGAGCAAACGGGGATCGACCCACCAACCTTCCAATAAGTAGGGGACTGGCTCTACCACCTGACCTACAGTCACCCCTATGATGATGCTGATGCGACATTGAACTGTCAAACATAACACAACCATTTGGTGGTAATGGGAGGAAGACAGGACAAAAAACACATTGTGGAAGAGAGTGAGAAGTTAATAATAGGTAATGAGTAAATACAGAGTGGCGTGTAAAGACAGTGACTCAAAAAGGTGAGTGAAGAAGAGACACCTGGTGCATCATGAGTTCCCTAGTGCAGTATAACTAAGAGAAGATTCAGGCTGAAGGTGAAGGCTCTGCCACTCATTTTACTTTTAAAATATCCTAGGAACCACAAGTCCACAGTGTGGCAGCAAAGTGCTCCATTGGGGTGATACAGAACAATGAGGTCTTAAGATAACCTTTAAGAAACCTTATATGTGGGAGGAAGGATTTTAAATTCAATTCTGGGTTAAATAGGGAGTCAATGAAGAGAAGCCAGTATTGGGGAAATGTACTCTCTCTTTCTAGTCCCTGTCAGTACTCTTGCAGCACCATGTTGGATCAGCTGAAGGCTTTGTAGTGAGTTTTTCAGGCAAGCTGGTGAGGAAGATGATGAATGTAGTTACCATTGACCAACATCATGTTTCTAATGTTTCTCTGGCTCTTCCTGTAAAGTGCAGTGGTGTTTTTAAGCTTGTCCGGTTCATTGTCAATTTGTACTCCAAGGTATTTATAGTGCTCTCCACAATGTCCACATTGACTTGAATCCACATGGATTGAAATAGGGGTCACTGTTTCCTGGTCTGCCTAAGGTCCACAATCAGTTCCTTGTCTCGTCTTTGTCATGGTGGCTGCTAGTATTTTTATAGAGCAACAAACCCTTATTTCAGGCTAAATGAGGATTTTCAAAATTGGTGAGATCCCGTTTTCTCTCCAGCTTATGGGTTATCTGCATCAAGCTGCACGTTTGAGAGTTATACCAGGGAGTCAAGTACTTCTGATTTGCGGCTTTTTAAGCCACAGTATCCAAAGTTGTAAACACTGACGATGTTTTCTCTTTTTTTTTTGGTCCTACATAAGGGTGAACCATGGAACCAGTTAGGTTTAGGATTATGTCACAATTTGCTCACACATTGGGTGGCACATTATACTAGCAGCAATCATAGCAGTGCTAGTGCTATAATTACTTTGTGACTGTGACAGAATTTTAAAATTCAATTGGTATCAAAAGATAGTAGACTCTTACTGTGGGATTCAGGAAACAAATACCATCTTTCAATGTTTCTTGAAGTCAGCCTGGGATATTCTTTGTATGAATAAGGTCCAAATCTGCAGATCAAATCTAAAATATTCATAAATTATTATACAGTATGGATAATGATTGCTCTCCAAGTGCATGTCTGATTAAACAGAGTGATTTGGCTGATCAACGGGCAGTGAGCTACAGGAAAAAACAACATACTATAATTAGATACATTTAAAATTCATTAAATCTCCTTAACCATAAATCTTTATAGAATATGCAATTGAGTTATTATTACTTTCCGTAATTTTGCCAATCTTGACAAATGAAATAGAATTTCCTTTATATAGTGCCAAATCACAACAACTGTTCCCTAAAGATCCTTTATACTGTAAGGTAAAGAACCCTAAAATAATACAGTGAAAACCCCAACAACGACCCATAATACCATAAGGCAGAGCCTTTGGCTTATGGGCCCTTCTTCTGTGTAAGACGCACCAGTTTTGATTCAGGAAATGGACACCTTGTCGACTTTAAAGACTAGGTTTAAAAATTGGTGTGATTGTAACCCAGGAGGATAGAGCAAGTCATTTACTAATTGGAAGTTTGGTGGTTCGATTCCTGGTTGCTTCAGTGTGCATACCAAATATCCTTGAGCCAGATACTAACCCCTGTGATGCATGCACTGGAGTGTGAATGTGTGTAAATGTCAGAAAACACTTAAGCATAAGAGAAAAAAGTGCATGTATGAAGAGGAATAAATTAAGTATTTGTATAAAGCCTTTTTGAGTGCTCAGGTAGAGCAGAAAATCGTTATATAAAAACCAGTCCATTACCAAAACTTCCCTTTTGCTAAACAATGTAGTTTGAACTGGATCTGGTGACACTGAATCTTTCCTTTGTTACACTGCAATAGGCTTAGGCTTCCCATGAGTCACTATTTCATGATGCAGTATTTCTTCCTCAATCACCTTATTCACTCTGTGTGATTGTATGTAATTTCTGCATCATCATGTAATTTCAAATGCAACATTCAACTTCAAAACTTTAGAGTCAGCTCCTTCACTGCTTGTATCTGTTCATTGTCTAGTTCAGTCTGTTGTCGTTGTGGACTTGTACTCTTATGTACACCACACTGACATTCTGTCTCAGGATAGTCATGGACCATCTAGTTGTACTCTTTCGGAGGTTGGTCTTTCTCTGGTCTTATACCCATTCAAAAGCAGAACCATTCCACAAACTCTTCTACTAATACTCTCCTCCTGCATATCACACATATTTTCACCCTACTGCATAATCATCTGAATATTTCTGTAGAGGGAGATCCTGGAGGTGTACTGAAAGTCTGAAGTGTAATAAGTGAACAGGAATTGAAACAGTGCAGCCCTTTCTGGAGCTCCAGTACTATAAATCACAATGTCAGATAGAGCACTGCCAAATCTTACATACTTTATACTGGATGTGATTACTGACATTTCCTGTGTTTTCTCCCTGAGTGACACTGGTTAGATTGTATTGAAAAGCTTTTGTAACCCACATCAACTACACTGTCACATCCACGCGTTTAGGTGTAGATGATAAATGTGCTGTGTGAATGTAGGTGTGACTGGCTGAGTAAGGTCTGCAGTAGAAAATGGTTGAAATTTTCAACTGAATAGAATGGTGCTATAGAAGTATCAGGTTTTTTTGTTTAACATAATCTGCCTTTGGATCCTCTTCCACACGCTCCATTCCTGACACAACTTTAAAAACAAGTGGCCTCTAACTTTACTTGATATTCTCTGCATCAAACTGTAAAAGTCAGCAATAAACCCACAAACAGCAGCTGATAGCAGTGTCATTCTCTCTGTTGTCAGCCTTTAATACTAGTTCTTATAGTTGTTTGTTTCCCAGAAACTTTATATGCAAGTGTCTAATAATGATGCTTTAATTTTTTGGGGGGGTATTTAGCCTAACCCTCAGCCCCTGGCTGTATGTGATACACCAGCAGATTAAAAAAAAAAAAAAAAAAACCCAAAATGGATATGATTGAATTCTGACTGTTCCAGAGAAGTCTTGGGAAGCTGCTCAAGTCTTGAAGATCTGCACCTACGCAGTTTGAAATTACAGACCTAAGTAATTAACCTGTTTGGAAATCAGTCTATGGCTGTGGTTGGCTACTATTGGCCACTATCTGCTTCCCCTAGCGCAGAGCCTTCTCCAATTTGACTTTTATCTGAACTGCATTTTAATGAAATAAATTATTTTAATTGGGACTGACTTTCTTCTTCGTCTGATTGCACACTGTTTTTCTTTAAATTTTAAACAAAATATTCAAAGCCGTATATGCCTTAATCCCAAATCACCAGATAAATCATCTCTTATTAACACTTTTTTTTAACTAGTATGCCAAATAGGTTTGTGGGTGAGAAAAGCTAAACTCTTACAGTCCAAGCCTGGTATCTTTACAAAAAGAAATTTAAAGTTTTTATTTATGACTTCAGTCAGATTTAACTGGGGTCGTATTACAATTCCAATTTAGCATGGAGATATTTCCATTGGCCATTCTCCTACATAAGAGAAACCAGACGTGGGCTACTGCGAGAAAGTCTGACTAATGACGATTGGCTATGTTTTCGTTTCGTAATTGGTTCAATGCCTCCATTAGGAAGGCAAATGCTCATACCATCAAGATGGTTTCTGAACAGTCACAGCTAGCTTTTGATTGTATACAGTCACAGCTGTGTCAGCTCTGACTGGTATTAAATACAAATACAGTGGGGCAAAAAAGTATTTAGTCAGCCACCGATTGTGCAAGTTCCCCCACTTAAAATGATGACAGAGGTCAGTAATTTGCACCAGAGGTACACTTCAACTGTGAGAGACAGAATGTGGAAAAAAAAATCCATGAATTCACATGGTAGGATTTGTAAAGAATTTATTCGTAAATCAGGGTGGAAAATAAGTATTTGGTCAATAACAAAAATACAACTCTATACTTTGTAACATAACCTTTGTTGGCAATAACAGAGGTCAAACGTTTACTATAGGTCTTTACCAGGTTTGCACACACAGTAGCTGGTATTTTGGCCCATTCCTCCATGCAGATCTTCTCAAGAGCAGTGATGTTTTGGGGCTGTCGCCGAGCAACACGGACTTTCAACTCCCGCCACAGATTTTCTATGGGGTTGAGGTCTGGAGACTGGCTAGGCCACTCCAGGACTTTCAAATGCTTCTTACGGAGCCACTCCTTTGTTGCCCGGGCGGTGTGTTTTGGATCATTGTCATGTTGGAAGACCCAGCCTCGTTTCATCTTCAAAGTTCTCACTGATGGAAGGAGGTTTTGGCTCAAAATCTCACGATACTTGGCCCCATTCATTCTGTCCTTAACACGGATCAGTCGTCCTGTCCCCTTGGCAGAAAAACAGCCCCATAGCATGATGTTTCCACCCCCATGCTTCACAGTAGGTATGGTGTTCTTGGGATGCAACTCAGTATTCTTCTTCCTCCAAACACGACGAGTTGAGTTTATACCAAAAAGTTCTACTTTGGTTTCATCTGACCACATGACATTCTCCCAATCCTCTGCTGTATCATCCATGTGCTCTCTGGCAAACTTCAGACGGGCCTGGACATGCACTGGCTTCAGCAGCGGAACACGTCTGGCACTGCGGGATTTGATTCCCTGCCGTTGTAGTGTGTTACTGATGGTGACCTTTGTTACTTTGGTCAAAGCTCTCTGCAGGTCATTCACCAGGTCCCCCCGTGTGGTTCTGGGATCTTTGCTCACCGTTCTCATGATCATTTTGACCCCACGGGATGAGATCTTGCGTGGAGCCCCAGATCGAGGGAGATTATCAGTGGTCTTGTATGTCTTCCATTTTCTGATTATTGCTCCCACAGTTGATTTTTTCACACCAAGCTGCTTGCCTATTGTAGATTCACTCTTCCCAGTCTGGTGCAGGTCTACAATTCTTTTCCTGGTGTCCTTCGAAAGCTCTTTGGTCTTGGCCATGGCGGAGTTTGGAGTCTGACTGGTTGAGGCTGTGGACAGGTGTCTTTTATACAGATGATGAGGTCAAACAGGTGCCATTCATACAGGTAACGAGTGGGGGACAGAAAAGCTTCTTACAGAAGACGTTACAGGTCTGTGAGAGCCAGGGATTTTCCTTGTTTGAGGTGACCAAATACTTATTTTCCACCCTGATTTACGAATAAATTCTTTACAAATCCTACCATGTGAATTCATGGATTTTTTTTTCACATTCTGTCTCTCACAGTTGAAGTGTACCTCTGGTGCAAATTACTGACCTCTGTCATCATTTTAAGTGGGGGAACTTGCACAATCGGTGGCTGACTAAATACTTTTTTGCCCCACTGTAAAACCAAGGTCATGTTGTTCTGAAATAGAAAGTGCATGCCTGCAGTACTTCACTCTCTTGTACCCGGCATTTCTATTGAACCTGTGACCTCATACAAATACTTGGGTGTTTGTGATTGGTGATAATCTTTCCTATAAGCTACATATTGCTCACCTGTTAAATAAACTTTTTTCTTTTTTCCAAAATCATTGCTAATTTGTGTTTCACTTTCACTACAAGGAAAAGGCATCTTGCTACCAACTTTTTACCCCTCCTAACTGGCTCAAGACTTAATTACATTGAGTGTTGCATCAGTTTGTACAGAACTTGGAAAGAAGACATTCTTCTTTTCTGCCCCGTTTTTGTGGATTACATTACAGAAGGACTTACAGCTCTCTCAGTAGATTTCACTTGCAGAGTTTTCCATTTGATCGACCTTTGTTGTTATTATTTATTTTATTTTATTTTCAGTTGTTACAGACGGGACAGACATGACTGAGGGATAGGAAAGGGAGAAAGAAAAATGAAGGAAAAGAAAAACCGATAGGAAGAGGGACAGTGAGAAAGGGCACTTAAAAAGAGAAAGAAGAAAAAAAAAATCTCCTGGATCACCTGTTGAGAGAAAAAGAAGAGAAAACAAGCAAAAAAATAGAGCAACATACTAAACACAACACCATCACGTTAATCTAGCGAAGTGTAAACAGCAGTAAATACTAAATATTGAATGTTGTTGTGTAGCAAGCAGGACCGACAGTGCACAATGTGCTTGGAAATGGCAGCCAATAGAGGTGTAGTTTATGTCTATGAACAGTGAACACCCGTGTGCACACCTGTGTGGGTCAGCGCGCTTTTATTCAAGGTTTCCCCATGTAATGGTCTGCTAGAGGATGTAGAGAGCCATAGCCCTGTCCCCCAGGGCATGAAGCAGGCATGGAGGAGATCCAGGCCCCAGACATCCAGAGGCCCCAGAGTGCGTGAGCCCAAGGAGGACCACCGGAGGGGCATCCGTGCCACCCTCCTGGGAAGAGCTGAGGAGAGCCCCAGATGAGGGGTCACCCAGTAGCCACAGAGCAGAAGCCAGAGGGGGCTGCAGTGGCGTGCCCGCCGGCTCTGCCGGCAGCCAGCTGTGCCAGAGTGAACCGACCCGCAGGCCCGGAGGCCCGAGGGCCCCCTTTGCCCCAGAAGAGGCCTGACCGAGTAACAGGCACCAGGCCCCGCCAATTAGTCACCGGGAGTGAGCTGGTACATACCTGAGCACCCAGCCCTGGACACCAAGAACCACCAACGCACCGACCCCTGAGGGCATCAGTTACCGGCAGGGAGTGTGGTGAGGGGAGAGAGGTCTTTGGAGGGCCTGGGAGTTCCCAGAGAGGTGGAGTGTAAGACCCGACCTGACATATAGACACAGACAAACAGGCACACACAGACACAGACATGCATTCCCACCCTCATGCACACATATACAAATACTCAGCACTCACCCAACGAAGGGATAGACATACGTGGACACTGTACACACAATCACACTCCCCAAACAAACCCTATACCCCGGGATCAGGTACCCTTGCCCCTGGAGGGGGAAACGGCACCTAGACCCAGGAGATGTTGCCCTTTCCCCCAAGGTGGAGGCAAGCAGACCGCCCCAGGCTCCGCAGCAGCAGGGAGGCCCCACATCCCAGATCCCAATCGGACGGCCAACACCTCCTTCCAGCCCCCCCGCCCCGATGGCCAGCAGAGAACAGTGTGCTCTGAGGGAGGTTTGGGGTAGACCCCAAACCTCCCTCCTCTCGCTCATGTGTAGTGTTGCTGCGTGTTGTTCTAAGGTGCATTTAAAACTCGGGAGAGCATGGTGCTGCTGCCAGAGAGCAGCAGGTGTTAGCACGGCCCCTCCCGAGAACCCTCAATGTCTACATGGATTTAAAATTGAGAGGTGGGCACCAGCGCCAGAGGTGGGGTTGAATACACAGACTCTCCCCCACCTGCAGAGTGGACTCCTGCAAGAACGGAACAAACTCCCTGTCAGTTGAAGAGCCCCCTAGTTAGGCTGATGTGCCTCTAAGAGCAACCAGAGCCACTAACCAGGTTATGACCACAACCCCTGGGTTAAGCCCTCCAGGGATAACGTCCCTAGGGATTCTCCAAACGCCCTAAGCCCGTCCCAACCTCCACATCAACCAATGGCGAAGGCGGGACCAAACCACGACCCCCCCACCCCCGCTAGGTGATGGAGCCGATCATAGGAGCCCAGAGGGATAGATCTAATGTGGTGGCAGAGGCTGTCTCGAGACTAATGTGATCTATTAGATGGTTTCTATATCGGCTAGAATTAAGATTATTTTTATTTTTCCAGTTCATGAGGACCGTTTTCTTGGCAATGCATAGGGCAGTAAAAACCATGTGGACTGTATTAGTTTCTGTAGTGACATCATCCAATTTGCCCAACAAGCACACTAAAGGGGAGGGTGGAATTTTACATTTGAGACACTTTGATAAGTCTTCACATATCCCATGCCAAAACTTCAGCACTGGTGGACAGAACCAAAGAGCGTGGATGTAATTGTCTGGTGTATTGCCTTGACAGTGTGAGCAGTTGTTGGAAGATGTAAAGCCCATCTGGAACATCCGATGACCTGTATCGTGCACTCTATGTAGTATTTTGTATTATATTAATTGCAGACTGGGATTTCTAATCAATTTAAAGGTTTTTAAGCATATCTGAGACCAGATGTTTTGGTCTAAGCCGACTGACAAATCTGCTTCCCACTTTGCAATAGGAAGGGATATTGATTCATCTATTTTAGAAAGTGTTCTGTATATTTTAAAGAATAATTTAGGGGATTTAAGAGTAAGAAAATGTACCGCGCTTGGTGGTGTTTGCAATTCAACTTGACTGAGGTTAAATTTCTTTTTTACTATGGATTTAATTTGTTGATCCCATATTGTATAACTAGTCTGTCAAATGGAAGAAAGTCTGTTCCTTCTAATATATGTTCTAAGTATTTAATTCCTTTACAACTCCATTCTGGAAAATTAATCATATTATTGTTTTGTAATATGTCAGGGTTATTCCAGATAGGTGTATGTCTGCATGGGATTAATGAAGACCGTTATTTTTATAAACTCCCACCATGCTGTCAGAGAAGAGCTGATGTCGATGCTTTTAAAGCATTCATGTCTTTTGATGTTTGAGCTGATAAATGGTAGGTCTGAAATCTCTAGATTATTGCATAGTGCCTGTTCAACATCTAGCCAGGGCTCATCTAAGAAGGTACGTTTTAACCATCCTGAGATGTACTGAAGCCTGTTGGCTAAGAAATATTGTTGAAAATTAGGCAGATCTAATCCTCCTTTATCTTTGGTTCTTTGAAGTGTTTTTAAGCTGATACGCGGGGGTTTATCTTTCCAAAGGAATTTAGAAATATACGAATCCAGAGATCTGAACAAATCTTGTGATAGTTTGTTCGGGATCATTAAAAATAAGTAATTTATTTTTGGCAAGATTATCATTTTTATAGTGGCGACCCTTCCCATGAGTGATATGGGTAGAGATTTCCATCTAGTCAGATCGCCTTCTACTTTCTTTAGAAGTGGGATGTGGTTTAATTTAGTTAAGTCTGAAAGCTTAGGAGAGACATTAATACCTAAATATTTAATATTTCCAGATTGTAGTGGGGCAGAAGAAGAATTATGGAAGGAGCAGTTAATTGGAAGAACTGTAGATTTTGACCAGTTAATTGAATAATCTGAAACTCTTGAAAACCAGTTTATTAGAGTAATTACCTCAGAAAGGTTGGTTTGTGAGTTTTGGAGAAAAAGCAACAAATTATCCGCATAGAGACTGATTTTATGTTCTACGTTCTTACATTTTATGCCCTGAATTGTTGTAGCCTGTCTAAATGCCGCTGCTAGTGGTTCAATAAAAATTGCAAAACATGAGGGGGAGAGTGGGCATCCCTGTCTGGTGCCCCTCAGGAAACAGAAACTGGAGGATGTCTGGTCATTTGTTCTGACACAAGCTGTTGGTGAATTATATAATATTCTTAGCCAGTTTATGAAAGAGTTTCCAAAACCAAATTTGTGTAAAGTTGCAAATAAAAATTTCCAGTTAACTCTGTCAAACGCTTTTTCTGCATCTAGAGATAATATTGTGGTTTCAATGTTTTTACTGTATGAGTAGTCTATGAAATTGAGTAATCTACATGTGTTTGTTGATGAGTGCCTACCTTTTATGAAACCAGTTTGGTCAGGATGAATTAAAAAGGGGGTTATCTTCTCTAATCTTTTTGAGAGGGATTTGCAGATTATTTTGAGGTCTGCATTTATAAGGGATATTGGACGATAGTTTGAGGGAAATAAAGGGTCTTTGCCTGGTTTTAGCAGGAGACTAATGTTGGCATGTTGTAATGTTATATTTTTTACATTATTTGCATTTGATCTTTTACATTGTATATAATGTCTATTGATTTTATTGTTTATTTTAATATTTGTGTACAGCGCTTTGTGATTGTCTGTCTGTGAAAAGCGCTTAATAAATAAAGTTTACTTACTTACTTACTTGGCAGAATTCATATTTGGTGGTAGTCTGCCATTTTCCTTGATTTCCTGCAACATTCCGTGGAATACTGGTGCCAAAATTGTCCAGAATTCTTTGTAGAATTCTGCAAGGTAGCCGTCTGGACCTGGAGCCTTATTATTGGGCATACTTACCAGGGCTTCCTGGAGTTCACCTGGCGTCAGTGGCGAATCCAGTGCCATTGCTTGACTGTCTAGTAATTTTGGAAGAGTTACGTTGTCAAGAAACTGATCAATTTCATTTTTAGACGGGTTTATTTGTGGTGAATATAGAGTTTCATAGAAATCCCTAAAAATGTTGTTTATTCTTCCAGGGTCATATATTGTGTTTCCAGATAAATCTTTAACAGCACATATAGTTGTTTTTTATTTATTTATTTTTAACTGGTTAGCTAGAAATTGACCTGATTTGTTACTGTGTTCAAAATTCTGCAAGCAAAGTCTTTGTACTAGGAATTGTGTTTTTTCTTTTAAATTAATAATTTCATGTAATTCTAGTTTTGTTTTGCATATTTTGTTCATTATTTCTTTATCTTGGTCGCACGCGTAGGCTTCTTCTAAAGATTTGATGTTTTTTTCTAGTTCCTGAATATTTTTGTTTTCTTCTTTCTTTTTGTGTGATGAGAAAGAAATTATTTTATCTCTCATCACAGCTTTCCCTTCTTCCCATAGAACAGAAGCTGATGTTCCGAGAGTGTCATTAAAGTCTAAATATGAAGTCCACTCTTTTTTAAAATATTTAATAAAGTCTTCATCTTTGAGCAGCAATGTATTGAATCTCCAGTTTTTACTTGGTGTAGCGTTCTTCTTATGTATTAGTGTTAAAGATACAGTAGCATGGTCACTGACAGCTATAGGGTGAATCTCAGTGTCTGAAATATCACTCAGCAGTGAGCTGCTGACTAGGAAATAATCCAGACGAGAGTAGGAGTGATGGACATGTGAGGAGAAAGAATATTCCTTACTGTTGGAGTGAAGGGAGCGCCATGCATCACAAAGGCCAAAGTCGCTCATATACTGTTCGATTATATTTGTGGACTGCCAATTGCACTGAGTTCCTGTTGTGTTGAGCCTATCCATTTCTTCATTTAGTCCAAGGTTGAGGTCGTCTCCAAGAATAAGTGTGCAATCAAGGTGTTCAGAGAGTGCACTAAAAAATCCGTGGAAGAATGAGGATTCATCAACATTTGGACCATATATACTTACAATACATAGCTTTTTGTTAAATACTGATAATTTAATAATAAGGAATCTAGCCTCTGGATCTATAACTGTATCGAGTACTATAAAATTAACATTTTTATGTATTAAATTTGCTACTCCCCTTTGTCTAGAATTATAACAGGCTGCAAACACATTAGGAAACTCAGGTGTTTTAAGTTCGTTTAAACCTGTGACAGGCCTGTGAGTCTCTTATAATAAAACAACATCTGCCTGTAGTTTTTTAAGCTGGTTAAATATCTTTAACATTTTTTCTCTGGTGCCAGCTCCATTTACATTCCATGTGACAAACCTTAGTGTGCCCATAATTGTGTGTGTATGTCTAATGATGTACGCTGGGTGTTTCGTTTAGACGAAGAGAATGTGGAGACATCACTTGTTTGTAAATAGAAAGAGAAAACAAAATGTGTGGTGAGAGGCTCCATAAGTCTGACTATGTGTGTGTATATTCACTAATATGAACAAGCGTGGCTTGCGTGTGTGTCCTATAAGTCTGTGTGTGCTGTGAGGCTGTTGTAAATGTGCTGCCGTTGAGCACATGTTTTTTGCGTGATCGTGGTGAAATAGAGGGTGTTGTTTGTAGGTGAGTGGGGAGAAAAAAAACCCCACGAGAACAGTAAGCGACAACAACAAAAAAGAAAAGAAACAGAAACATTCCAATTAAAGCAATGACGGAGGGTGACGGTGTTATATCGGCTATGACATCATACTGATATTACAAGGTTAAACCCATGTTAAAGGAGAGAGTGTGAATGAATAAGAAAAGAGTGTAGCGGGTTCTTATCTGGAGTGCAGTCAATATAACCACGGAGTGGTGCCGGGGTCGCAGTAGAGCTGTCCGTCCACGTAGAGCCGGTGTTCCAGATCTACTGGCGTTTAGATCTAGTGGCGTTTAGATCTACTGGCGTTTAGATCAACTGGCGTTGGTCGAACAGATGTGTGGCAGTCTTGCGTTTCAGGAGCTGCTACCGACAAACCAGCAAAAAAAAAACGCCAAATGTGTCATCTGTGACACTTGTGAGGTTATCTCAAACACACTCCGTCAGTCTTGATGCTGTTGAACAACAAAATGTTTAAAAATGTGGCGAGTTTACCTGTTGATATCCTCATGCGCGACGCGATCGCGAAAACAGCAAACAATTAACACCACGCCGATGTTGTTCACAGGACAGCAGGAGTAAACGATCGGGAGACTCTTGTCGTCGTTATCGTCCCCCTCGCATGTTTTATTTCTCCAGTTTCAGCGTGTTTGCTTCACAACTAAAGCGTGCAGTTTACTTTGTGTGCACTAACATGGACTCGAATCAACCAGCGCCACCTCTGGCCAAGTGCCACAGCCTACAGCCAGATCGACTTGTGACACACATCTGCAGCACGTTTGAATTTGTTTCATGCACAGCACATTTGTACCTTTCAATTGTGTCTGTTTGTGCGTCATGCAAATAAACCTATGAAATGACACTAATATTTCACTAGTGTTGTAACATCACATGTCGTTAGAGTAGTCTGCCTGTGTCTTTTCTCTGCAAACAAACATTTTAGAGTTGGTTGTTATATACAGTCTGTATAAGTATGGTTAATCTAATGAACATTTGTAAGGAGAAGGCAGTTACTGTGAATGTACAGCAGGTGATTAGTAATAAACAGTCAGACAATGACTCTGACAATCTCATTCAATCTTGCAGATTGAATGCACCTTCTGCGGAAAGTGGTACCACACAGTGTGTGTGGACTTCCCCTGTGCAGAAGGCACAAATGTTGTGGGTGCTAAATAAACAGAAAAAATTGATCCCTGTTGTCTTTGCTTACTGATTGTTTTTAGTGTTGACAATCCACATTGCTGCCATTGCATCTTTCAACTTGTTTGTGGGTAGATTTGGATGTACCAGGGGTACCAGATGTGTCACAAGTTAATCTAGTAGTAGGCTATGGTATTTGGCCACAGGTGGCAGCAGTGGACTGACCTCCATTGGAGACTGCTCCAGCTGCTATGTGATAGTGGATCTGCTACCAATTGAAGATCATATGCAAGTTTTGGAAATTAACCCTTGTATTATGTTGAAAAACAAAAAAATGACGTTGATTTTGTTGCGGGTCATTTTGACCCGTACTGTGTAAATCCACTCAGAATTGTCAAAAAACTGCAATAAAACAATAGCAACTTTATTTCCCATGAGATAAACATGTAGAACACAGACATACAACAGTTAGATTTTCCATAACTATTTTACAAACAATTTGGTAAAGGTTGTTCGTTCTTACAAACACATTTCTTTTGAACTTGCCCAACGTTCTCAGTTTTTCAAAGTTCAACATTTTCAATTTTGTCCACATGATGGACAGAATGTAACTGTGTGCTTTCTGCAGATGTACTTCTTGCATTTCTCACAAAAAGTGCTTGTTTTCAAATAGGAATCTTCCTAACTAAGATTTAAAACAAAAGATTTCTACATCTCCTCCAGTCTCAAAAACAGATGACAAACCAATCGACACACCTGAGTCACTCACTTTCTTAAATCCATTCACTCTCACTGGCTCTGTTTATTACTAATCACTGTGTAACTGTGAACTGTGAATGAAATTGTCAGAGTCATTGTCTGACTGTTTAATCACCTGCTGTACATTCACAGTAACTGCCATCTCCTTATAAATGTTCATTAGATTAACCATACTTATACAGACTGTATATAACAACCAACTCTAAAATGTTTGTTCGCAGAGAAAAGACACAGGCAGACTACGCTAACGACATGTGATGTTACAACACTAGTGAAATATTAGTGTCATTTCATTCATTTCAAAGGTTTATTTGCATGACGCACAAACAGACACAATTGAAAGTTACAAATGTGCTGTGCATGAAACGAATTCAAACGTCCTGCAGATGTGTGTCACAAGTCGATCTGGCTGTAGGCTGTGGCACTTGGCCAGAGGTGGCGCTGGTTGATTCGAGTCCATGTTAGTGCACACAAAGTAAACTGCACGCTTTAGTTGTGAAGCAAACACGCTGAAACTGGAGAAATAAAACATGCGAGGGGGACGATAACGACGACAAGAGTCTCCCGATCGTTTACTCCTGCTGTCCTGTGAACAACATCGGCGTGGTGTTAATTGTTTGCTGTTTTGCTCGCCACATTTTTAAACATTTTGTTGTTCAACAGCATCAAGACTGACGGAGTGTGTTTGAGATAACCTCACAAGTGTCACAAATGACACATTCGGAGTTTTTTTTTGCTGGTTTGTTGGTAGCAGCTCCTGAAACGCAAGACTGCCACACCAACGCCAACCAACGTTCGACCAACGCCAGTTGATCTAAACGCCAGTAGATCTGGAACACCGGTCCACGGCAATGACGGCGCGGGAGCCTCTCTGGATGAAGCTACGTCAAACTGGGAACAGGACCTTGCGTCGTTCCAGGATCTCTTTGGGGAACTGGTCGTTCACGCTGAAGTCCATTCCTTTCAGCTCCCTGCCGCGACTCTTCACCTGTTCCTTCTGTTTGAATTGGCCGAATTTGGCCACAATTGGACGTGGTCTCCCAGTCGGCGACCTCACGGCCCCCAAGCGATGCACTCTTTCGAAGGCGATGTTCTTTACGGTGTCCTCCGGCAGCTTCAGGTGGGTTTTAATGAAGCTTTTCACCGTTGCTTCCGCGTCCTCTCCGGCAGATTCCGGAATACCAGAAAACACAAGGTTGTCTCGCATGCTACGGGCTTGTAGATCGATAACGGATTCTTGAATTTTTTTATTTTCTATGTTTAACTGGGTCACGTTATCGGTTAGAGATTTGACCGACTCCCGTAGCGTAGCAGTTTCAGCGGCAAGCGTTTCTGCTGGCTGAATTCCAGGGATTCTTTGAGAGATTTAAATTCCCAGTGTGAAATCTCCACCAGGGACAGCCTCGCATCAAAACTGGACAATCGCTTGTCGATTGACTCCAGGATGTCTGCAATGTCTTTGCCGGTGTTCTGACAAACCATCCTTCTTTGGCAAAACGTCCTACCATAAGTAGTTTATGCACATTTCTGCTGTCACAGAGTAATTCCAGCACCAATTTAAGTAGGTATGACGGTTTGCCACTTAACTTTGCCCCTCAGAGTATGCTTGTAGCTCATATGCATACAGCCAGGATGGTTTGCCACTTCATTTTACCCGTTAAAGTATGCTTGTAGGTAACATTCACAAAGGTAGCATGGTTTGGCACTTAATTTTACCCGTCAGAGTATGTGTGTAGCTGTCATTAACAAAGGTAGAATGATTTGCCACTGAATTTCAGCTGTTAAAGTACGCTTCTAGCTCATATTCAGAAAGGTAGGATGGTTTGCCACTGAAATGTAGCTATTAAAGTATGCTTCTAGCTCAGATTAGCAAAAGTAGGACGATTTGTCACAAGATTTTAGCAGTTTCAGTATGCTTGTAGGTGACATTCACAAAGGTAGGTTGGTTTGGCAGTTAATTTTACCAGTCAGAGTATTTTTCTAGCTAATATTCACAAAGGTAGGACAATTTGCCACTGAATTTTGTGTTGTGCGCATGCGCAGAAACAACGGGTAGGATGGTTTGCCAGGTAGAATGGATTCCCAGAACACCGGCAGGCAATGTTGTGCCGGGGGAGTCTGCCGGGCGACATCTATTCGATGATGGTGTCTTAATTTTGGCTGGGGAAGATGCACTCTGAGCCTTCTTCATTACTAAAGCACCGGTCGATGTAATCTTGGAGAGCGTCTAAACTCTCCCCGTTGTCCTCCAGGGTGTTAGACATGATAGGACGGATGTTGTTAGTTATATGACAATTGATTAGTTTATTTGGCAATACTGAAGCTTAAAGAAACTTTGTTAAATTCTATGCTACCATTCGCTTTTTTTCCACCATATCTCTGGCGTCTGACGTCACCTACAACATGGGTCGCTTACCTTTTCCCGTCACTTCCCTCGCTAATTTCTAAGTACATTTAATGACAAAGACACACACACGCTTGAACTTGACAATCTTGCTCTTTTTCTCTATCACATTCGCACACACGTACACCAATATCAGAATAAGATTGTTGATTGCATTTTCGAATTCTTGTGTTCCAGGTGTCTGTTTCTCTTACAAGCTTCTGCCTGTCCTGAAAACCAAGATACACAACAGTGCAGTTCAGATCATAATTCTAATTTCCGAAGCAGCCAGGCAGGACAGCCAAAAAAAGTTAAATAATTTAAAAAACAAAGAAAAAAAACAAAACAGTTTTTTAAAAATCAGCAACAGTATTATGGCACATAGTCACACGATGCAAAGTCTGAAGTAATAGTAGTTCAAGCTACCAGACAGACAACTTGCGTATCTTACACTCAGAGATAAAGACTTTATATAAAGGACCCGATGATTCCACAGGTTTATTTGGCAATAACTCTCACTCTCACATATGTATATACTTCTGTGACTATACACTTTCCAGTGGGCTCCAGCCCACTGTTCTCCACTCCAAACCTTACATACCTCTTCTGGGCCTCAGCAGCTACTGAAATAGGGACGGCATGGTTAGCATGATGGATCTCAGCTGTGCCAGGCAGCCTTCCACATCACTGTCCCCTGAACCCACTGCTCCGCCCCTCCCCTGCAGCTGAGCCACAAAACACACCCTGCCACAGCAACATGCTCATTATTTTGCACAGAAATGACAAATTAATGTATGCATAACACTAATGACAATTTTTAAATATTTATTTAATTGACTTTACTCTGTCAAAACATTTCAAATGAAATTAAGAATGGTGATGTTTATACCCATTTTGAACTTTAAATGTAGTTTAAAATTTGAACTTGACTTAGAATGCACAGGTTTTGACTTTGAACTTTGCCTTCAGCCACAGTGAAAACTAAAAATGACTTTACTGCACTTCAGATTTTACAAATGGATTCACAGCCATACTTAACTAATTTCTTGGCTGATTCTGTATTTAATTGTGTGTGCCGCCCAGGTGGGAACTATCGTGGTGTATTTGCCCTGGGTCTGGTCCAGGGTGAGTGGAAGATGTATGTAAAGGGCCCACTCGACAGGGAAGAATGCAACCTCTACAACATCAACGTCACAGCTAGTGATGGATTGTTTGTTTCCCAAGCAACAGTAGAAGTGACAGTGGTAGACACCAATGACAACAGCCCAATCTGTGACAAGGTGAGAAATAAAGTTGTGTATTTTTTTGTTTTGTTTTTCTACGTAACTGATTTGGCATAACTAGTTGTGTCCGTGTGTGTGTGTGTGTGTGTGACTGCAGGTTATGTATACTGCCTACATTCCAGAGGACCTCCCAGTCACTAGTGTTTTGTTGAGGGTTGGAGCTACAGATGCTGATATGGGTATCAGTGCTTGGATTCAGTACTCTCTACATGGTCCTGGATCCCAAGACTTCACTATTGACCCAGACAGTGGTATGGATGCAGACCAACTTTAAATACACACTTTTTCTCTCAATTAGCATGAATCGCAACTTAATCATACACAAGCCAAATGTCATCCCCCCGTTTGGCTCCATCACAATGTTTCATATCTTGTTTTAAACCTGTCCAGGTGAGATCAAGTCATCTGTGCCTCTGGACCGTGAGATGACACCTAGTTATCAACTGGTTGCCCAGGCTACTGACGGTGGTGGGCGGTGGTGCCGTGCTGTGGTGTATCTGACAGTAACTGATGTGAATGACAATCCACCTATTTTCACCCAGTCTCAGTACACCACCAGCGTCTATGAAGACACAGTCACCAAAGCTCTACTTACACGTATCCAGGCCATAGACCCTGATGAAGGTGATACACTAGGCAACTGTTTATATTATCACTACTACAAGTACTGCTTCCATTGCTAATCTGCATCACAAGAAACCAATTACTCAAGGTGCAACTAATGGAGCAACATCAAAAAAAAATTAGCAGTATTTAATATAAATGAGATACACAACATACCTAATTGAAATTTGGCTCTTTCTGAAGTGCTCAAGCTTTCCAGCACTCCTTTTGGATCACTCCCCGGAATTCTCACAAAAACACAAAAAATGTCAAAAATGTCATTAAGCATGATACAGATCATGCTTGCGACCTGATGTGTCTTCTCTGGGTTTGAACCATGAGGAAGAGTTTGGTCATGCTGAAAATGAAAGTTGGATTAGATTGACACAGAGGTCCTTGCTTGTGGACTGTTGTGAACTTGCTTTCATGAAGCAGTGTGAAAATAGCAACCTTCATGCTGGAAGGCACAAATCATTTCACAAGGAGACAACCTTTAAGGAAAAACCATTTTGAAATATTTTTATCAGCAGGGCTGCACATAAGTGGTCCGCAGGTACACATTCGCTGTCAAAATAAAAGACGCGCACCAGATAAGAAGTTGGAACGCGCGTTTGTGTACATAAGATGTTCTGGAGGAGGACAGACATTTGTTCAGAACTCTTAAAGCTGTCGAAGAAGCAAGCTCCACAAGCAATTACTTTGGTGTTCCTCCACCGCAAAAGAAGCGCGTATTCCCGGAAATTCCGAGAAATTCCGTAAGCAAAGTAATTGCTTACATCTTTAAAACATCGACATCTTTAAGAGTTCTGAACAAACGTCTATCCTCCTCCAGAACATCTTATTTACGCAAATCCGCGTTACAGCTTATCTGGTGTGCGTCTTTTATTTTGACAGCAAATGCGTACCTGCGGATCACTTATGTGCAGCCCTGTTTATCAGACATTTCCAGACACGTTAATTCAAAACCTGCATGAAGTGAAAGAAGCTAATGCAAAACCAAACAGTTCTTTTAGAGAAAAATAGTAACAGGGAAATGTTAATATAAAAGCTTACCTAATATACTGTAGTGCTAAAAAGAAGTTAAACTAATTCTATACAAATTTTGAAGTGCTTAAAATATTCAGTCTAATAGTTAATAGAGTTTTATAGAGGTTTTATGTCAGGCCATTAGTAAATAAATTTTTTATAACTGGGTATAAATCTCATATCGTCTCCTACAAAAAATAACAACATTTGGTAAGAAGACAAATCCAAGCACTGGCAAACGTGTTGTTTTCAGTATACTGAGGCCCAAA
Source organism: Neolamprologus multifasciatus (assembly GCF_963576455.1). Classification (NCBI taxonomy): domain Eukaryota; kingdom Metazoa; phylum Chordata; class Actinopteri; order Cichliformes; family Cichlidae; genus Neolamprologus; species Neolamprologus multifasciatus. The sequence continues at coordinate 40,063,945 of NC_140452.1, read as the reverse complement.
GCTTCACCCTTTTCTTTTGACATTGCTGTAGGTCCGGGGCGTATGGTGATCTATTCCCTGGCTGACTCTGCAGGAGGATTTTTCTCTATCGACAAATACTCAGGCATCGTGGTCCTGGAACGAGTTCTCGACCGTGAAATCCAGCCATTTTATCAGATAACAGTTTGTGCATCTGATCAAGGCTCACCACTCCCACTCTACTCACTGGTCAATGTCACAATTACTGTCCTGGACATCAATGACAATCCACCTGTGTTTGAGCGACGTGATCAGTTGGCATCTGTGCCAGAAGATGTGGGAGTAGGTACTGAAGTTCTGAGAGTTTACGCTGCCAGCAAGGACATCGGGACTAATGCTGAGATTACTTACAGTATCCGATCAGGGAATGAGCACGGAAAGTTCCACATTCATCCACTCACTGGTGAGTGAGGGACACCCTCTCACTTTGTGTAGGTGTTACAGTATTAGGCTGTGCTTTTAATTGCTCTTACAGTTTCTAAGATGTTATTTATCTGTATCTTTCTCTAACTTGATTTATATCAGCTTTCACTATGCTATGTTGACTCACAACATTATCTGTTGTTCTTAGGACCATTAAAAATCTGTCACAGATTTTCATCATAAGGTAGAATGTGCATGAGCATCAGTGAATATCAAGGCTTGGCCATACAAATTGCCCATCAATATTGTAATTATAACAATAATAATGATAGTTTATTTGTACTGCAATTTTAAAAACCAGGGTTACAAAGTGCTTTTCAGAAACAATGAAAAAAGAACAATCAAAGGATAAAAATAAGAAATCAATTAAACTATTTATGCAGCACTCAAGTCTAATCTTAAAATCAGAATAAGATACAATTCTAATTTAATATGGTTCCAGTTTTAGTGAGTAAAAAACAAAACATGTTATATATTTTAGGTTCTTCAAAATAGCCACCCTTTGCTTTGATTACTGCTTTGCATACTCATGGCATTCTCTTGATAAGCTTCATGAGGTAGTTACTTGAAATGGTTTTCCAACAATCTTGAGGACTTTCCAGAGATGCTGACAACTTGTTGGTCTTTTTGCCTTTACTTTGGAGTCTGTCATCCCAAACCATCTGGTTTAAACCCCATCATCCCAAACCAAATGGTTTGGGATGATGGGGTTTACGTCAGGTGACTGTGAAGCTCAGGCCATCTAGCAGAGCACTCCATCACTCTCCTTGGTTAAACAGCCCTTACACAACCTGGAGATGTGTTTGGGATTTGTCCTGTTGAAAAATATATAATGGTCCAACTAGAGTTGGATGTCTCGACGGACTTTGGTCTTGGTCTTCTTTTGGTCTCGGATCCCTCGGTCTTGTCTTGGTCTCGTTGTCTCGGTCTTGCTTTCTCAGATCGACACAGTGCTCGGGAGATTTGGAGTCAACCATCAGCGAGGCGGGGGGTGGCTTACTGGGCTTAAGCCCGGGTCATTTTTTCAGAAACCCGGGGTCTTTTGGAGTGTAATTTGTTTCATAGATAGATGCCTGACTGACAACTGTGTAAAACAAAAACTACACACAATATTCCAAGCAAATAGCGCACAGTCATAAATTCCCCCTAATTCTCGTATGATTTTTTTTAACTTTCATCAAATTTAGGAGTACATATACACTAAGTTTATTGTTAATTAATAAGAAAACTGCAGATGATTCCATTCTGAGCTTAAGAAGCTTCTGATAGGTTCGTAGAGTCCATGTGAGTAAATTGGTGGCACACCTGTGGTACACCTGTAGAGCCTTTTTCTTAGACATGGTAAAATCAAGAGATATCAACCAAAACACCAGGAAAAGAATTGTCGACCTCCAAGTGTGGCTCAATTTTGAATACAATTTGGGTGCCATTTGCAATTAAGAAATACAGAAAATTTCTCTCTTTACTCTTAAATTTAACAAATATGTTTTTTATATTTATCTAAAAAAATAAACATTTAGTCTGATTTGATGTGTTGGGAAGCACTAATGTAACAAAGTGTTCCGCAGGTTTCCTCTGTGGTGGCCATCTTGTTTTCCCAGTAAAGAGGAGGCCTGCCTCAATTGCACCTCTTTTATAGGCCAGTCTGAATTGAGAAGACTTTAGAGTATTTAAAGTGGGCAGGAAATGGATTGGGGACCATTTTTGAGAAGTTTCTGTCTGTATGTGCATGATATTGGCAAGAGGCAATAAAGGAAATTGGCAGCTGAAATGTGTGGCTTACACTGGCAACAACATGAGAAAACAGACCCCTGCTCCAGACAAACAAGAAAAAGATCCATATGAGGTGGATCTGTCTCATGTGTATATAGCCTACACAGAGGAGAGTATGCAGCAGGCGCTGATAAAACTAGAGAGGCCCAGGACCTCTAAAAGTAGCAAGCCATCAGGCTCCGTACGGTCTGCAGGTTCACAGTTTGGGCAGCGGTTTGATCCTTCTGTCGTCTCTGCTGGAGTTTAACTGTGAACATCTTGGGTCCAATAATCTGGACTGTTCATATTACAGAAAACCAAGGGAAGAACCCATATCTCCTCTTCACTGTGTGTGAATGTGTGTGTGAATGGGTGGATGACTGGATGTGTAAAGCACTTTGGGGTCCTTAGGGCCCCTTAAAGCGCTATATAAATACAGGCCATTTACCATTTACCATTTCACCTAAAGGCCCTTTTCCTAGAGTAACTACTCGGATCGACTCGGCACAGTTCACCACATTCTTCAGGGTTTTCCATTAGGTTACAGTACCTGGTTCAAAATCATCCTCATCAGCCATTGCTCCTTCAGGTGGTGGATCAGGCTCAATTGTTTGTCTGCCTTCTCTTTCTTCCATGTCAGCAAGGGGGCTTTTCCTTGTCCCACAGTTTCTTCCACGTCCTACACCTCTCATTTAGCATGTTTTCTCCTTCATTCACAGGCGTAACCAAATCCCACTCCTGACACCACTGTTACGCAGAGAGGTGTGGTGAGGGAAATATCAGACTTCTCTCTATCTTAACTGAAGTAATTGCTTTATTGCCTCTTGTCAATATCATGCACATACAGACAGCAACTTCTCAAAAATGCCCCCCGTGCGTGTGTGTGTGTGTGTGTGTCTGTATGTATGTATATATATATATATATATATATATATATATATATATATATATATATATTTGAGATAGAGAGAGACAGATAAACTTCAAATTTATTTGTTTTTAAAAAGCTTTAGATAATTCACTTATGAGTTGAGGTTAGGCAGGCCATTCCCATTCCACAACTGAGGAGCTCTAATGGCAAATTGGTTTACGTGTTAGGTGGGAACAGTTAGCAGGTTTCTGCCTTCGGATCTAAGACTGTACACAGGAGTGATTGGAGCTGCAGTCTCTCTATCAAAGTTTGATAGTTTATTGTATAAAATATTGCAATAGGTTAAGTAGTACAAAAATAGAGCATTCATCTATATTCATCTGTAAACCTCATAAGTACATTCTCAGTACTATGATAATGTCTAAAGCATGACTGAAATTCAGAATTTAGAGATGTTGTTCTGACATAATACTTCAGGAAAATGAGGACAGAGCATCTTCTCCAAGAGTTTTGCTATAAGTAAGTGGTCTGTAATTAATTTAGTCAGAAGAAAGGCCATAATTTTGGACGAGTCCTGTTGCTTCCTATTTATTCCTATCTGTCTATTCCCTCCCGCTCTGTTGATCTGCTATACAGTACACCGTACAGGAGCAGCACTTCTAGTAAATGTTCTAGCTGAATATTTACTTAACTTTCTCTCTCCTCTAACCAATGCTCTTAAAAAAATTCCACCATTTGGTTCGGGGAATATCACCACGACAGGCACCAACTACCTTGTGGCCGCAGCTCAGTGCAGCAGCTTCGGCAATGGAGGTGCTGAACATGGTCCATTCGGACTCCATGTCCCCAGTCTCCCTCGGAATGCTGTTGAAGCTCTGCCAGAGGTGTGAGTTGAAGATCTTGCGGACCGGAGCCTCTGCTAGGCGTTCCCAGCACACCCTCACTGTACATTTAGGCGCACCAGGTCTGTCCTGTGCTGTGTCCTGTGTCCTGATCCAACTCACCACCATGTGGTGATCAGTTGACAGCTCAGCCCCTCTCTTTACCCAATTGTCTAAAACATATGGCCTCAGGTCTGGTGATACGATTACAAAATTGATCATTGACCTGTGGCCTAGAGTGTCCTGGTGCCACGTGCACTTATGGACACTCTTATGTTCGAACATGGTGTTCGTTATGGCCAAACTGTGGTTTGCACAGAAGTCCAATAACAAAACACTACTCTGGTTCAGATCCGGGAGGCCGTTCCTCCCAATCACACCCTTCCAGGTCTTGCTGTCATTGCCCACATGAGCATTGAAGTCTCCCAGTAGGACAACGGAGTCCCTATGAGGAGCACCCTCCAGTGCCCCACCCAGGGACTCCAAGAAGGCTGGGTACTCTGAACTGCCGCTCGGCGCATAAGCGCAGACGACGGTCAGGACCCATTCCCTGACCCGAAGGCGAAGGGAACAAACCCTCTCATCCACTGGGAGAAACCCCAACATACCAGCAGCAAGCTGAGGGGATACCGAGATACCCACCCCGGCCCGCCGCCTCTCACCATGGGCAACTCCAGACTGAGACAGAGCCCAGCTTCTATCCAAGAGGCTGGTTCCAGAGCCCAGGCAATGCATTTAGGTGAGCCCGTATATATCTAGCCAGTACCTCTCAACCTCATGCACTAGCTCAGGCTCCTTCCCCATTCCATGTCCCAGTTGCCAGTCTTGGTAGCCAGGGTTCGGTCTGTCAGGACCTCCGCTCCTGGCTGCCGTCCGGCTCACATTGAACCCGACCTCTACGATGCCTCCTGGGGGTGGTGGGCTTGCAGGAAGATGGGCCCATGTCCCTTTTTTCGGCTGTGCCCGACCAGGCCCCATGGACCAAGGCCCAGCCACCAGACACTTGCCCTCGGGCACCCTCCCTGGGCCTGGCTCCAGGGCGAGGCCCCGGTAACCCTAAAAATAAATAAATATTGAGATATAGGTATAACTATGAATATAAAAGGACAACTATTTGTGCAACTATGTAGTGGTATTAAAAAGTGACACGGTGCATTAAGGTTTGATTAATTTTGTTCCACATGTGTGGGTCTGACCCAAGTGGAAGAATTACAGAGTCTGATAGCAGCAGGAAGGAATGATCTCCTGTAACGTTCCATCAGACAGCAAGGTTGAAGGAACCTATTGCTGAAACTGCTCTTCAAGTCATCCAGTGTGTTATGGATAGGGTGGGTGTCATTGTCCATGATTGCCAGCAGTCTTGTCAGCCTTCTGTTACTGATCACCTCCTCCAGGGTGGCGAGCTTCATGCCAACAACAGACTCGGCCTTCCTGATGAGTTTGTTCAGTCTGTTTGCATCCTTTGCTTTGATTCCTGCACCCCAGCATTTTTGAAATATCCTCATTAAAAAGAAAAGCAAAAGTAAAAGAAAGGTTGCATATTTCAAATATTTTTTAATCTTCTTTATTTTTTATCTTTATCTTCTTTATCTTGTAATATTTTTCATTATCAATTCAATTATTTTTCCTTGCCCATTGCCCTTGGTCTGGAGCTCCATTCAAGATCTTGGCTCATTGGGTGAGGATGATCATAAAAAACGTGGTTGATCTACCCAAAACTAAAGGAGGTGATTCGAGAATGACTTAATGTAAGCCACCGCTCCTCCATTTCAAAAGGAGCCAGTTGAGCTGGTTTGAGCATAAGGATGCCTCAATGACACCTGGTAGGTGGTGTGTTTCAAGCATGTCCTACTTAGGGTTACCCTAACCCAGGGCTTACTGGAGACAACAGATCTGTCAGCTGGCTTGAAAGTGACTTGATGTGGAAGTTGGAAGAGTTGGCCGGGGTAAGGGACTTCTATATTTAGACTGCTGCCCCCTGTGACCCAAACTTGGATACGTGGCAGAAATGGATGGATGGATGGATGAAAAATACTTAATTATGGTACACATGTCCTTCTAGAATTTACCAAATGTTTAAATGCCTTCTATTTAAGGGTTTTAAATAGGCTGTATAAACTATATAATGATGGTAAGTATTTATAGCAACAATATGAGCTCAGAAAGTAGAGCAGGTGATCCAATCGCTATAAGGCATTTCCCAGCCTCTCACAATCCGCACAAGACCTCCAACTGGTCAGTGCATTTGGCGGTGTGTAAGAGTGATTCGTTATTGATTGTAGGTATAGAATAAAATAAATGAAGTGTTGTGTGAAAAGGCAAATTTCGCTTATTGAGTCAATATGATTAGTAAAGCAATTTATAATCTCCCAGTTTGCTAACATTTTGAAATTCCAACCCATTACAAATGTCTATAATTATCTTCTCTTCCCCTTTCCCTTTCTCTTATTCAGGTGCCATTTTAGTTGCCCAGCCTCTTGATTATGAGACCTGCAGAGATTACTTCCTGACAGTAGAGGCTCGTGATGGTGGCACGCCCTCTTTGAGTGCCATTACTACTGTGAACATAGACCTAACAGATGTAAATGACAATCCACCCATGTTTAGCCACAGTGTCTACACTGCAGTGGTGTCAGAGGATGCCACTGTTGGCGAGCCTGTTGTTCAGGTATGTTTAAAGAATTAGTCAGGTTTTCGCTGCATGTATGTCTGAAGTAGTCGACTAGTCACTAATTGCAACTAGACTAATTTAATAGTTGACGCGTCGTTTGAAGTTTTGTAAGATCCTGAAAGACACAGGAATAAGTAGTAGGATTGAAGAGTGTAATAATGCACTAAAACGGAAGATGGCAGCAATGCATGTACAAGGATGCAGGCTGCCAATAAATGCCAAAGAAGAAGAAGCAGTCTCTGGTATCGTAGCTGTGTCCAAATTTAGGGGCTGCACCCTTCGGAGGCTGCATTTGTAGGCCGATTACATTACAGCAGGGGTAGGCAACCTTTCTGATGATGAGTGCCATCTAAAATTTCCTCAAAAGTCAATGTGCCATATGATTGCATTAGCAATAAATTTAATAACGCTCTGTATCAACAGTTACACACTATATAGAACAACTTTATAGTATTATATTTGTTCGCATATGTTGGCAGCTATCTGCGAATAGTTATCAGCTACTTTGAAACAAAAAAAAGACACTTTTTATTCATAACAAAAACTCCATAACAGCAAATGAACTGTACAACAGAAAATCCAAATGCTATTTATGGTCTTCTCACAACTATGATAAGAAAAATAAACTGGGCAAATATGGCATGTTTGTTAATACAAGGATACATGTTTATGTGATCTCAGGTCTCCCACTCAGAGACACAGGTCTCAGAGTATAGGCGCAAGTATAACTTGTCAGGTAGTGATGTCCAGCAGGTGAAAATGCAGCTCCATGAACACGCACAGCTATAGATTCCAGCTGCGTTTGTAGTTCTGCAAACTTTGACCCCCACAGAGTCAAGGTTGTCACTTCAATCAGCTGCATTTTGATGCCCTCTGTGTCCAGCCAGTTAATGTGAGGCAAAGCCAGCTGCTCATTAAAGCTTTCTGGTTTGATCAGAAAAGAGAACATTGGTCCATACACCTGAAAGTCACGGAAACACATTGCGAATTCTGTCTCAAGTCTACGGATGTATCCGTGTATTTACGTGGTGCTAATGCTGCGCTTAGCAGACAGCTCCTGAAGCTTTTGAGGTTTTGGAAATTTCAACATCACTTGCAAAAACTGCCAGCTAGCACGTCCCTCTCACCACTAAGTTATTTGTAGCCAATTACAAGTTGAATCTCGTAGTTGGGGTTGTTAGCTAAGATACCGTCATTAAGAAGCGGCACAACTTATGTGTCTATGCAAGCTAATTTGCGATGCACTGCTAGCCCGGCCATTTATTATTTAATACACCTTCTCAGATTAATTCACTGCTTGTCACACCCAGGGCTGGACTGGGGAAAAAAAATCAGCCTGGGCATTTTGACTAGAGACCAGCCCCCAGGTATTATAGGAAAAGCCATAAACTTAGCCATAACTTTGGCTGTAAGATTCAAATAACTATTTAATAAAAGCTAGACATTTTAAATGAGAATAAGAAAGAAAAGTATTTCTTTGTGCCCCCCTTTCCCTGTTAATGCCCTACCTGGCCCCCCTGGCAAAACTTTGCTAGACCCGCCCCTGCACAGTTACCAGCTGTCAGCTACTTAGAAAAGGATCCTCGTGTTATTTGTCTCTCAGAAACAGTTCATAACTTGCCTTCAACTCATTCATGTCACCTAAAAGTTAAACTTGTTTCTCCATCACAGCTCTGGTGATTCAGTAAGGACATCTCCTGGTTTCATCTTCATGTTTCCCTCTCACCAGATAACCAAACCGATATCATGACCAGCAGCTTTACAGCTGTGGCTCCAGCAAACATCAGCTGATACTAGAAAGTAATATTAAATAAATTCTAACAACAGCTGATCAAGCTTAAACGTGCTGCCGTTGTTTAGCGCGACATCCGCTGGTTTCCTCTTTCTGGCGCAAAGTGGGAGATAAACAAACAAGAGAGACAGGACTTCCGACAGAAAAGACGATCAGTTGATCATTGATCAGTTTAATAATTGAAGTAGCAACAGGAGAGGAAGGGGGTGAGAATGAGAGAAGAAGAGGCCGCTGCAGCGTAAAGACGCGGAATAACTCCAGCTTTGTGTCTTTTTCATTGTAGCTGAAGTACGGGACAAACTGCATTCCTTTTCACCTCAATACGAAATATTTTCTCTGAATACGAGACGATTCCCTTTTTTAGGGGACGGTTGGCAACTCTAATAATTAACCTTATGAAGAAAATAAAGTTCACTATCAGTAACATCATAGCACCCACCCAGCTGTATAGAAACTCCGTCATGCTAGCTAGTACCCAGCACAAAAAAGTCAGCATAACAAAAATAAACTACACCTAAACTTGGTTTATATCTGACCCAGATAGACTGCAGGTCATAACTTCTTACCTGAAGTTCAGTTCACCTGACACCCAGACGGCGTCCGCCTCGGGCCGCCTTGTACTTTCCCTCATCCACCTGCTGGCCTCCACCACTTGCTAATGTTACGGAATCTGTGAAAGCTCCGCGATAGCCACCACAGAAAGTAACAAATAACGACCCTATCTAAAGCCCAGTAACTATTTACGCATTCCTGATTTTGGCATAATAACTAGTTACCGTGCTCTTTACCACAATAATAACGTACTTGCTGTAACGCGTACTTAATAACGCATTAGTCCCTACACTGGTCACGACTCACTCGATAAAGCCTATCATTCAATATGAGAAAGCACGGGTAGGTCCGCTCGGCTTTAGGACGCACCAGGTGACCATCAACTACTATCACTTGGTTGAAGGCTGAGTATAGGGTGTCGTCCTGTATGGCTTTCTTAGCCCTTGGTAGCTGCTGGTTAATGTCCTGCTTAAGTGCGTTTAGCTCTTCTTTCATAGTTTTATTAAAATTGTCCTTAAAGTAAGCCAGGGTCCGACTTTAGTTTGGCCTTTAAGTTACTGATTTGTCAGCCGATTACCTTAATTTCCCCATGTAGGGACCAGCAAAGGCTGCCACTTCTCCACCGCCATGTTCCCTATTCATGCTAGCATGAATAGGGAACTCAGGGAGCGAGCCTGAGGGAAAAAAAATAGGGAAAAAAAAAAAAGAGAAGTTGTCAAATCAAGTATTTATTTGAATTTTAGGGGGAAATTCTGCTCTACTATCGGGAGTTCAGGTTTAGTCAGCCATCTCGCTCTAATGCCAACTGGAAGCCACAAAGCAGCTGTTCAAACGTCATCACCCAGAAAACTGTCCTTTTGAGGCGTTCCCACTCTGAATAGTGAGAGATGAGCTTGTTTAGTGGATATTAATGCACTTCTGTAACATCCATACTCATTACCTCTTTGATTTCAAAATATTTTTTCTGTATTTCTGTAATGATTTTGACATTTTAACATTCTGTGAAAGGACGCTGTTTTTCACAGTATAGAATATCGTATAGTATATACTGTATATACACATATACAGTATATACATGGCTTTTGGACGCCACTACTAGTATGAAAAGAGGAGTTTTTACTCATTTAAGGTGGCTTTTCATTTGCACCTTGTGATACACTTGTTGCAAATCTGCTTCCCTTTGGCCAGGGTGCTCTGTTCATTCTCACATTAACATATGATTTTGCTTCATCAGCATCCTTAATGGTGCCAAACAAAGGATCTGCAGCTGTTTTCGCTTGTCTGTTTATGAATCTGATCAGATCTGTACACTTTACTCTCCTTCTACTTGTTTCTTGAATGTCAAAGGCAGAAACTCTGCACATTTCTCTCATTTTATATTGCAGCTTCCACACAATAACTCTGAGATTAGTGGAGTTCTGAATCTTTTGTAGGTGACTGATGTCTTGTTACAACCACTGAGAAACAGGGAATAGCTATGAAGAGCCTTTCCATCATCGTTTAATGTGTGGCCAGTTGAATGCTTGGTTCATGTTGGCAGTTGCACTTCTCATTTCTTTACTATAATGATTAAACAGCAAACTTCTGGCCTCACTGTAGGCTTTATGTGCTGGCAACTTCTTACCAAATCTCTGGGTTTAACTCCAATACACTTTTCAAGGTAATGCAAACTGTCACTGCCCTGGACACCTTGACCTGGCTTCCTGAGGATAGGAGTCACTGAGGTGGCTTGAAGCTGGAAGCTGTTCCACTCCTGACTCCAGCGAACAGTTGATGTCAACTGTAAGAGGGCACAGAGCAGGTAGACATGCTCTGACCAATGTTGTCTGCATGGGGTCCAGGGTGCATGTGGAGGATGTGGACTGAAAGACCCACTTGGTGACCTGGGAAGAATTCACAGACGAAAAAGAGGAGAAGTAGCATGGAGTTAGATGTGCTACGGGGAATGCCGTCCTGAAATTGATGTGCAGGTGCCAGAAGCTATTGATGGATGGAGTTAATTTTTCTTGGAAAAAGTCCAAAAACGTATTGCAGAGGTCAGTGACACCTGAAAAGAGAGGTGGATCAATGGGGTGAAGTAGTTGGTTGATGGTGGAGAACACCAATCTGGGATGATTTTGCTGTTGGTGAGTGAGGGAAGAGTAATAATGAGTCTTGGCCTGAGAGAGAGCTGCTTAATAGGACCTCACATGGTCTGTATATGCCTCAAGGTGGACAGTGAGATCAGACCTTTTGTAGAGCCTCTCAAGTCGGTGGCCGGTGGTCTTTAGGTCACAGAGATGCGAGGTGAACCATGAGGCAGGGAAGGTAAAAGAGGCGACCCGAGTTTTATGGGGGACAAGACAGTTGAGGCTGCTAGATACGGCCGCATTATAATGGTTAGCAAGTGTGTCAACCATGTTGATGGGTGGGTCTGAAGCCAAGTGGGTTGCGATCAGATTGTTCAGGGCCAATGTACTGACAGCCTTAAACTTCCTGTATGGTATGCAATGGTACATTAAGTGCGCAGCCTAGGTACAGGAACAATAACAGAAAAGTACACACCAAGATAGTCAGAAACAGCAAGGTTCAAGCACTTCAGATTGGAAGTGGTAGTGTTGGAGGAGATAACTAGATCCAGCATGTGACAACAACAAAAACAATAGCAACAAACTTTATTTATATAGCACATTTAAAAACCAGTGGTGTACGAAAGTGCTTAACAAGAGGTTAAGATGAAGTAACAGGGAAGGATGAAAGCTATGGGCAAAGTACCAAACATGCTAGCAGGTTAAATGGCATTAAAAACACAGAAGCAAAAGAAATGCATATAAAAGCATAAAAGAACAATATGTGTAAAGGATAAAACAGTCAAAAATGTAAAAAATGATTAAAATAGTTAAGAATAGACCAAAGATAGAAATAAGCATTAAACTAACTAACAAACAAGCATTAAATGGTAGAAAAGGCGAGGCTAAATAAGTGGGTTTTTAACCGCAATTTGAAGGATTGAATGGAATCAGACTCGTGGATAACAATGGGGATGTTATTCCATAGATTGGGTGCAGCCAAGGCAAACGTCCGGTCACCTCTATAGTCTTCAACCGGGATCTCGGCTGTACCAAAAGTGACTGAGAAGATGATCTTACTTGGCGCTATATTGTTAATAACTCGTAAGTTGAGCAGCAGGATTTTGAATTGAATGCGATACTTAATGGGAAGCCAATGCAAGTCGGCAAGGACAGGGGTGATAGAGACACGCCGCCCACTACCAGTAAGGAGACGAGCGGCCGCATTCTGAACAATTTGCAGTCTATGGAGAAGAGTAGAGTTAAGACCAAAGTAAAGGGAGTTGCAATAATCCAACCTAAATTTCACAAAGGCGTGGATAAGCTTTTCCAGGTCTCTATGCGGGACATAATGTCTGGCCTTGCTAATAAGACGCAATTGATGGAAGCAAGTTTTGACAACAGAAGACACTTGCTTGTTGAGATTAAAAGAGCTATCCAAAAACACCCCCAGGTCACTAAGAGTGTCGGTGAGGAAACTATCAGAGGAACCAGAGGCACCACAGATTTGGCCACGAGGGATACTACTGTCAAACACGATGATTTCAGTTTTCCTGTCATTTAGGATGAGAGAGTTACCTGCGAGCCAATTTTTGACCTCACGCATGCACTCACAAAAACCGTGTAAAGACATAAAAAGTCCCACCTAACTCAGAGGTAACTGATGATCCTTTTAATATACTATGTGAAAGAGAGAGTCCAGAAGTCACAGAAGTGTCATTGGCGGACAAAGACCTACTGGAGTCGACATACAGTAAATGTTTAAGTCACCAATTAGGAGTGAGGCTGGAGACAAAGAGCAAAGAGAGGTGAAAATCTCAGACAACCATGACATGACCACAGTACAAACTTTATGGGGGCGATAGATGAAGATAACCTGGAGCTGTGTTGACACAGCCAGGGTGACATTAAAACACTCATAATAGGTAACACGCTGGATCTTGTTTTCTCCACCAACACTGCCACTTCCAATCTGAAATGCCTGAACCTTGCTGTTTCTAACCATCTTTCAGTCCACATCCTCCACATGCACCTTGGACCCTTCAAAGGAAGTCAATCTTGCTGTCAGTAATGGTATGGTGGATTAGCATTGTTTTATTGTTGAGCATTCAACGGCATGAAAGATGCACTATTTGTAGCTGATGATGAGACAGATGTGGAGGAAATGGTGCAGTCGATGCAAGTAACTTGTCTTAAGCTGCTCAACTAGTGGTAGTGGTAGTGTCATTGTTGTTGACTGGAACACCTGCCAGACAGAGAGAGAGCGACATTGTGCCAGTGCCTGTTAGACAGTGCAGAAGAATGTTCTGGACAGACAGCCTTATTAAAGCCTGTATTAAACCTTTTAACGATTTTTTTAAACTTCATTTGGCCTCTATCCTGGTTGTCAACCTGACGCTTTAAACCCTATCAGGTCTAGTATTATGTTGCCTCTGGTGGAACAGTTGACATCCTTTTGAAAGGCTGATAATGTTCTCTTCATGCAGACACAGGTAAATTCAGAAGTAATATAACAGTGGAATACTGGGCTAGCAGGCATTGTACAATTGATTATTGAATGTGCAACAAATTAACACGAGAAGTAATATGACTGCATTCCAGCAGCTATGAATCCCATATTTGGGCCATAGAAATGCTACTTCATAGAACCATGCCCAATATTGCACCACTTATCTTCTTGTCACTCACTAAATTATCTAACCCCCTAAAATGTTTCGAAGCCAGACCAGGCTGTTGTTGCATTTTGGTCTGTGAGTCCAGTCACCTTTCCATGGAAAGGTCATAATCAGTGTTCTAATCGTATAATTTTTTTCGCCCGGTGAGATTTTTGGACACCCTAGTGACAAGGAAGTTGAATAGTCCAGCCTAGAATTTATAAACCAGAAACATCCTCTGACACATGTTTCTGATTTTGGCATTATGGTGCTCATGAAAGAAGTCAGTCTTAATTATTATTATTATTATTATTATTTAAAGGACACTTTATTGGTCAAAACGACTACAGGCTTCCTCAAGCAGTACAAGATGCCATGGTAATGCCATTTACTGTAAGTATCTGGTTAGGCACTCTTTCTGAGAATTCTAGATGCCAAATATGATAATTTCAGTTTTGTCCTAATTTCAATGTCCAGAGTTAAACATCATTAAGACCTTTATGGCCTTAGAGCATCCTTGTAGTTTTTTTTGTGCCATCTGGGATTTATAGATGAATTTATAAAGATAACTGGGTATAATTGAATAGCAACTTACATGTATGTGGTGTTTTCTGATAGTATTAAATAAGGTAATAAGAAAACTATCGATCCTTGCACAGAACCCTGTTGAACACCATGATTAACTGTTTGTCTGAGAGATACTCATTAAATTTACCAACTGAATCTATCAGAAATGATTAAAACAAGTGCTATGTATTTCTTTTATTGCTGAAGGTATATTGTAGTCTTAGCAAAATGTTATGATTAACTGCAGTGAATACTACACTGAGGGCTAGCAGGACAAACACAAAGATGAGTCCACTTTTAGAAGCCATGCAAGGATACGTTGAGGACAAGTTTAAATCAGGACTAAAACAAAAATAAACTGTTCCTCTGCAATCATCATATAGCTGATACACAATTATTTCAAGAGTTTAAGTTACTAAAGCCTCATCTTTTCCATATTGTATTCTTCAGTATATTATAGAAACCTCACTACAGACAGCACTGCAATTGTTACCCAACCAAATATGTACTCTACTTAGTGTGTGTTTGTGTATGTGTGTGTGTATTTACAGCTGAAAGCAGATGATGTGGACAGTCAGCTGAATGGAGCCGTCCTCTACTCCATTGTCAGTGGAGACAGACACAACCAGTTCCTCATTGACCCACTCAGTGGAGTCATCAAGGTCAACAAGCAACTGGACCGTGAGACAGTGAGGACACACTTCTACATAGAAAAACATCCACTTATCCTCTGTGCAGTTTGGTTTGGTGAAATTATTGGAGACAGGCCAATTGCGTCATTCATTATTCCTTATTGGGTCTGTATAGATTATGATGTAGGCTATGTGATTGGCTGACACCATTACCTGTTTTTTTTATACTTGTATTTGTGTACTCTACAGTTTGACTCCCCAAACAACAGTTAGCTGTTGAGTTTCTGTCTATGAGTTGAGCCTGTCGTGGCAGATGGACACCCCCCGAGCCTGATTCTGCCACAGGTTTCTTCCTGTTAAAAGGGAGTTTATCCTTCCCACTGTCACCAAACCGCTTGCTGATTCTTGGTGTTTTCTCTGTATTGTTGTAGAAACTTTGCCTTACAATACGAAACACCTTGAGGTGACTGTTGGGATTTTGCACTATATATATATATCTTACTTCTTGCTACAATGTACAGTTAAATGTCTATGGATATGTCCTTCTACATGCAGCCTGTAGTTTTCCCTGTCTTTTTTGTGATCATTGAAATGCTCCAACAGTAACTTCTTTCGTCTCCTACAACCTACACTGAGTCAAGGGGGGCATCAGGGTCTGCCCCTGCAGAAATCCACTACTAGCTCCTTGATTTTCCTCGCATTGATCAGGCGATGGTTCCGCCGGCACCTGTCCACAAAATCCTGAATCCACTGTCTGTACACTGCTTGACTCATCTGTGATGAGTCCTCAAGGAACTTTTTTAGATGGCAGCCTAGACGGTTGATGGAAAAGTCTGGAGTGTAGAAAGTGAACAGGAATCGTGCTAGCACAGTTCTTTGCAGGGCACCCCGTACTGCAGACCAGGCTGTCAGAGATACAGCCCTGTGTCCTCACATACTGTGGGCAGCCAGTGAGTCCAGTATCAACTGGGACAGTAAGTGGTCTGCTCCTGACAGCCCCAGTATGTCCCTCAGAAGTAAAATGTATCCCATGATGCCACACAGTTGGTCTATGCAGTACCTCAGGAGCCTGGGGCTGATGTGATTCGGACCTGCAGCATTTCGCATCTTGATTAGGGCGATCGTGGCTCAAGAGTTGGGAGTTCGCCTTGTAATCGGAAGGTTGCCGGTTCGAGCCCCAGTTCGGACAGTCTCGGTCGTTGTGTCCTTGGGCAAGACACTTCATCCGTTGCCTACAGGCCCGATGGCGCCTGTGTCCGGCAGCCTCGCCTCTGTCAGTACACCCCAGGGTGGCTGTGGCTACAATGTAGCTGCCATCACCAGTGTGTGAATGTGTGTGTGAATGGGTGGATGACTGGTTGTGGTTGTGCTTCCCTGGCCGCTGTGTCTGTGGTGATGGTGTTCGCTCTGTGTTGTAGCGTCCTGATGACACCCAGTTTATGCTCCAGTGGATGATGAGAGTCAAACCTTAAATACTGATCCATATGCGTAGGTTTCCGGTACACATTAGCTTTTAGATGTCCCCCATTACTGATGGAAATCTCACAGTCTAAGAAGGCTAGCCTGCCACTTTTCATATCCTCCCTGGTGAATTTGATATGTTGGTCCACCGAGTTAATGTGATCTGTGAATTCTGGAACATCCTGAGATTTGATTTTCACCCAGGTGTCATCCACATACCTGAACCAATGACTTGGTGGTGTTCCAGGGTAGGATAGCAAAGCCCTCCTTTCCACTTCTTCCTTGTACAAATTAACCACGATGGGTGAAACTGGGGAGCCCATGGCATGCCCATGTTTCTGACTGACCCTTGTATGTGAAATAGTTGGAATAAACACACAGTTCAAACACACTTGGTTGGCTCTGAGAGTGGTCCTGTTGCTGAGGTTGGTGTCATCCTGTAATCTCTTACGAACTACCTCCAATGCTTCCGTGACTGGGATGCAAGTGAAGAGAGATGTACATCGTACGAGACTATGGTTCCAGTCTCCAGTATTATAAGTTAGACAGCACCAGGGCCTGTTACACTGCTACATGTTGTTTGGTGACATGCTGCAATACTAAAACGCAAAGAATGTGTGTTTCATTCATATTATGTCAGTGGTTGAATGGCAATAAAGCTGAGTCTGGGCCTGAAAAAAATAAAATAAAAACTTTGATGCAGTCAGGTGAAAACTTGTTTTCACAGCAGATTTTTGCTTATGCTGCCAGTGCTGTCGGTTCTGTATCTATACAGTTATCATACATATATGAACAGACAATGCCAGAAAAAAAATAGCTGTGTTAATTTGTTCCATACCTGCAGAGTCTTAGCTTTCATGGTCATCCATCTTTAACAGCTGATTAGCTAACTATGAGCTGGTTTGTTATGGATTGGATCCATCACCACATTGTACTTAATTTATTTGAATAAAAAACACATGCACAAAGCGGTTCTGAATTTGAGCTGTTTAATGTGTTGCATCAAAATGAAGGAAGACATGACTCTTTCTGACATCTTAGCTCTTTTCTCACCCTTCTTTATCTTCCCTTGTTTCTTCTTCATCTTCTTCTCCTCTGCAGTGGTTTAAGATTTCAGAAATGTTAAAATTCGTATTATAAAGTATTAATGAGGGCAGGCTGTTTGAGCATGCTCAGAAAGGGAGTGTATGGGTGTGTGTGGGATCAAAGCTTTTGGCGTTCTGGTGAAAGCGATCTTAACAGAAGCTTTACAAAGTCGAGGACCCTGAGGATGTATGCTAAGCACGAGGAAGGAGTCTGGTGACTAGTAAGTGTCAGTACCACAGTCCAGGATGAGGCAACCAACATCCATGAATACATCAGGCCCCAACCGACCGCGGGCTCAGTGAATACCTCAGGCAGCAGAAACCCAAGAAAGAGGAAGAAGAGGAGGAACCAACATTGAAGGACAGACCCCTGCATATCCAGAAGTCCTGCCAGTGGCTGGACAAAGCTGGACTAATCATGGCAGCACAGGAACAAGCTCTGGGCACAAGATCCATAGAGGCTGAGGTCTGTCACACCAGGCGAAACCCCAGGTGCAGGCTGTGTAAAGATGCCCCTGAGACAATTCAGCACATAACAGCATTGTGCAAGATGCTAGCAGGCAGGGCATACATGGAATGCCATAACCAAGTGGCCGACATAGTATACAGAAATATCTGTGTTGAATATGGCTTGGAAGTCCCGAGGTTAAAATGGGAGACGCCTCCAAGGGTGGTGGAGAATGACCGAGCTAAGATCCTGTGGGACTTCCAGATACAGACGGACAAAATGGTGATGGCTAACCAACTGGACATAGGAGTGGTAGACAAACAGAAGAAGACGGCCATAGTGATCGATGTAGCGGTTCCGAATGACAGCAATATCAGAAAGAAGGAACACAAGAAGCTGCTACTGCAAGGTTAATTGTGTTAATCCCAGAACCAGCACAGCTGCACTCGGCTTAGTCACTGGTGGACACCGGAGATGAAGGGAGCCGCCAGTCCTGAAGGAGTCTTATCATGAAGGAGTCTTAGCAGGCCTGTGGGACTTCAGAGGCAGCAGACAGGTACTGGCAGACCCAGGGGAGTGCAGCTGTGCTAGTGGCTGATGGAAAAACTCTGGTGTGGCAGGAGTTTGGAGACTCTTGGTTGCCTTCAAAGCGGTTCTAGCAAACCGTCAGACAACTCAGAAGGGGAAAGCAGTATTCTAAACACACTGTGTACAGTGGTGCTGACCTAGACAGGGGATTTAGTCAGGTGGTGGAATGAACACGTTCAGGATCTACTCAATCCAATAGTCACACCTTCTATAGTGGAATTTTGTTTTTCATTATTGGTTTTTGTAGATGATGTGTTCTGTTGGCTTCATCTAGCTTGCACCGGAACAGTTTTTAGCTGAGTATGAAGCAGTGGGGATAAAAATTAGCACCTTCAAGTCCAGCCAAAAATGGGTTGAGTGATTTCCTGATCGAGTACAAATAAATAAATTCATATTAAAAAAATGTTGAATAATAGATTTTCTTTTGGTGTGAAATTTGTAAATGTGTCCAAATCTGCTCATGTGCCTGAATGTAGTTATACCTAGGCATGGCTCAAAAAGTAGAGGTAAAGACACTTATAGTCAAGAAGAAAAGGCCAGATTTGAATTCCATTGAAATGTTTGGGAATTTGAAACTAGCTGAATGAAAAATGAAAACTTCACTGTGCTGCTACAAAAGTGGATTTTCTGGCTTCACCATTAGGCGCCAATGCTTCATTCCTGATTTGTCTGGATATCTTCTGTTGTCTCTTTCCTTGTAGGTTCCCAGCTACTCACTTGCCATAAGAGCTTTGGATAGTGGAAGCCCTGCCATGTCCTCCACTGTGATGGTAAACATAGACATTTCTGACATCAATGATAATCCACCCAGCTTTTCACCGGCCAACCTCTCTGCTGTCATACAGGTAATCTGAATAATCCTCACAATCTTCAGTTGAACCCAAATATAACAATATCATGTAATAATTCAGGTGAACTATAGTACTTAAATTCCTAAGTCAGTACTTTAAGTACGCCTGTCCCCTCCCCTATATCAGCATCTCTAAAAATTAGGCAGTGAAAAAAAGGAAAGCTTACAGTTGCTGTGAAATCTGATATTGCGACACAGGCCAAGCATATAAAAAAAATTCTCATCTCTATTTATAACTGTTATGAGCACAGATACCTACTTCATTTCATTTTGTCATGTTTCTCATGAAGAATGACATTATGAATGACCCTTGAACCTGAAATAGTCTATTAAAAGACTATACATTTGTTTTATTCTGCTGGAATGTTGATTACACTCCTGTAGATTCTTTTTCAGATGTGTATTTTTCATTTTATTTTAATTTTAATAAGATTTAAATTCAGATTAGGAATTATGACTGAACGTGAAATGCATATAATGATTCATCGTCTTGGCTTCCCTTGACCAGGAAAACAAGCCAATTGGTACCAGTATCCTGCAGTTGTCAGTCATTGATGAGGACTCCTCTCAAAATGGCCCACCCTTCGACTTCCGTATCTTATTGGGAAATGAAGGGAGGGAGTTTGTGTTGGAAAAAGATGGGACACTAGTAGCCAATCAAGTATTCAGAAGGGACCTGGCAACAGAATATGTAATTCAGATACAGGTAGAGTCAAACTGTTGCTTACACCACACAAAGTTTTTTCAGTCATTCTTCTCTACTGTCATACTATTGTAAAAGATAGTGTTTTACGTTTTAAGCAGTGATGGGAATAACAGCGTTACAATTACTGAAAAACAGCAATAATTTGTGTGGCATCTTATTGAATGCAGAACAGCTGATGGTTATGTAAATAGTTTGAAGTGGTTATTTAAAAAAGGGGTAAAAGGTGAATGGCTGCAAATAGCTTTGTTGTTTGCAAAACTTGTGCATATGATTTTAAAATTGGCAATTTATATTTGCATTTAAAGTTATGAAATATGATTCATTAAACATGTTTGTGGTTGTTACAGTAAAAAATATAACTTTTTCTACTCAGATGTTTTTTGTCTGATTTTAGATCAATTGTGTTAATACAGCATGTCAAAATGAAAACATAACTGTAAATTCAGACACGTTAGGTGATGCTAAAAAGAATGATACCAAACAAGGCAAAGCTTTTAAAGGTGAAATGTAGAGGGAAAATCAAAAGCAGTTAAAATGGGCAATTATACCTTGGACCCCAGAGGGTTAAACATTTTATTTAAAGTAACGCAATAGTTACTTTTCAAGTAATTAATTACTTTTAGAATATTGTAACTCAGTTACTTTTTTTTGAAGAAGTAACGAGTAACTGTAATTAATTACTTTTTCAAAGTAACTTGCCCAACACTGGTTTTAAGTTCAGCAAACTTTAGCGAAGCATGTATCTACCATTGCTGTGTCACAATTTGGCCACAGTGCCTGCTGCTCAGCAAGTTCTACATTCTTCAGTTTAAAAAAATGTTGTACCTTGCTAAAAAAAACAATTAAAGCAGCAATTAAAATGGTATATATTCATGTTTGTCGAAATTGTATTTAAAATGTTAGAGCCTGTTGGCTGAGGTACATTCTAGTGGTGAATTATTTTGATAGGCTTTTCTGTCTGTTGTCTATATGTCTACTGCTATTGTTAAAAAGGTAGAAATGTCAAAAAATCTATTTTTGAAATATCCTCATTTAAAAAAGCTAAAGTAAAAGAAAGGTTGCATATTTCAAATATCTTTTAATCTAGTTTATACTTTTAATATTTTTCATTGGTTGTTTTTCTACTTCTAACTTCTGATCTGACTTTTCCTGCAGGTGACAGATTCGGGGAAGCCTCCTTTGTCATCCTCCTCTATACTCACAATCAGGGTGATTGAGGAGAGCCTCCATCGACCAGTAGCAGTACCACTGGACATTCATATTGTTACTATGGAGGATGAATTTCCTGGTGGTGTGATTGGTCAGCTACATGCCACCGATGCTGACCCTTATGATGTTTTGACTTTTGGTCACGCTCCTTCAGCTCAGCGTAGTCTCTTTAAGATTAGTCCTCATGATGGAAAGATCATAGCCCTGGGTGGTTTGGATGCAGGAAGGTACTTTCTTAATGCTAGTGTCAGTGATGGCCGCTTTGCTGTTCCTGTACCCGTAAGTGTGCATGTGGAGCAGGCAACACCAGACATGTTGCGTGAAGCAGTGACAGTGCGTTTTGAGAGAGTGGCACCACAAGTCTTTGTGGTGTTGTACTTGAAAAGCATGTTAAATGTGCTCCAGCAGTCTGCTGCTACTCAACAGCAGGACTCACTGCATTTGCTAAGTTTGCAGCCAGTTGGAGGGACGCAACAGCTGGATATGCTCATCACCATGGAAAAAGCAGGTGGTGGATACTTTAAAGCAGCCTACCTCACCCAAAAACTAAGTGCATCACGGCGAAACCTGGAGGAAGTGCTTAGAGTGTCAGCTATCCTGGATAAGAACTGTTCTGGATTAGACTGTCGTGGGGCTCAGTGCGAACAGAGCATTGTCTTGGATTCACACAATCTCGCTACATATAGTAACCCACGGGTCAGCTTTGTCTCACCTCGCTTTCACCGGACCTCACGCTGTACATGCAATGGTAAATCAGAATTGTTTTTCTTTGCAGTCTTGCCTTAGACTACATGTAAGATACCTTTTTTGTGTATAGCGCTTTGTGACTGGTAAAGTTATCCAGTTGCACTGCAGCTTAAGTTAAGTGGAGTGAGCTGGATACTTGCTAAACTCCCCTTGATGTCTTTGTTTCTTCTATTTTAATAGTGTCTTACTGTGAGTTTCATTAGGATAGTTTCTCAATAGTTTCTTAATTTCTGTCCCTGTGTTTTGTGTGCATGTGTGTATGTATGACAGATGACAGCTGTTCTGTCCTGTCAGAACAATGCGAGGACCAACCCTGTCCACCAGACATGCAGTGTGTTTCAATAGAGGCCAATAGAGGGCGTTATGCATGCCAGTGTCCACAAGGCAAACTTGGAGAGTGTGCAGGTACATATCTCAGCAAAAGAGAAACAATCCAAAGTCAGCATGAAAGTAAAAAATGCAAGAACAACAAGTAAAAAACTAACTGTAATGTAACTCTAGAGTAATGTTTAACATTTGTTGTTGTTGTTTTTGGTGCAGGACATTCATCTTTGAGTTTCTCAGGTAACAGCTACATCAAGTACAGACTCTCTGGCCAGCTGCAAACAGAGTTGAAACTGAGCCTGAGGATCAGAACACTGCAGAGCCAAGGAATTATCATGTACACACACACTGAGCCCTGCACTGTGCTTAAGGTACATTCACACATATTACTGTAGTCTTTCCACCACTGCAAAGGACATTTTATTGAAAGTCATTTGTTGAAAAGTAACCCATCATATCATGTCACAGCATAGCATATCATATCATTAACAGAAGCCTAAATCTTATGCTACTGAGCTCTGAGTCGTTAAAATAGTCTAGTCTTACTACATTTAGTAAACTCTTTTAAATTGAGTTTTTCTATGCTTATGCTTTATTTGTTCATATTATCACTTTGTTTTTGTTCAAATTGATTTAAACTAATTTTACTTTTTTGTATTATCTTAAATTCAGATTTGTTTTTACTTAAAACTTAAAAAAGTTTGTTCATATTGTATTTTATTTTACTAAGTAGCACGCCATTCCACCTATTTAAGCTATTTTAATGTATGTTTGTCATGTTTACCTTAGCTGCTATAATCTTATCTGTGTTTAGAACCTGTCATGCCGTTAAGTCCAGGTCAAAGTGTTTCACAGGTGATTGACAAGCCAAATAAATAATGTGTCATAATAAGAAGATAAAAATAAACTGAAGAGAAAAAATCATTAGATTAATTCATTATTTGATTAAATAAATGAAAATTTAAAACAATCTAAAAGCAGAGCAAGAGTGTAAGATAAGATACATGAAGATGGCGGTGTGCAACGTCACAGTGGCTCTACACTCTTTTTTTCCTTTTTGCGTGTTTTTTTGTTAGCGCTAATTTCACTTCTGTTTTTAAGGATATATAATATGAAAACTTTACATAAAACATCCCGCAAATATTTCAGAACAGAAGTATTCGGAAGAGAGGCGAACAGTTTAAGTCTACTGAAAACTGAAACTGTGTCTCTGTTTTAACAGAGACAGAGTGACACTGAAAACTCACTAGATCATGACTTCAGCCTCAAACACTCCCAAACAGCCATGGCAACTCATGGTATCATCACTAAACATCTGTAGCAGTTCATGGTACAAAAGGCTGCATCATGGCATCGCTTCGAAATGCAGCAGAAAGTTGTGACAGCACCACTTTGGAATGTATCCTAAACAGTCATCAATCACAAATGCCACCACGAGTTATGGCATCATCTCAAACATCTAAACATCACCCTTAAAGAGTTACAGGAGCTTGTGGCTTGACCTCTAATGGCAGGTCATAGCAACTGATGGTGTCACTACCTCAGGGGTCAGCAACCTTTAAGACCCAAAAGGCCATTTGGACCTGGTTCCCACACAAAAGAAAACACTGGGAGCCGCAAATATTTTTTGACATCTAAAATTAAGATAATACTGTATATATTGTTTTTTACTTTTATGCTTTATGTGAACAACTAAGGTGTGTTGCTTATGAAATCCATGAAGTGCTACAGAGAAAATTACATTTTATTTATGTAATTAACACATTTTGAACTCTTAAAGAAATATAACAAAAGGAAAGCTGAACTAAAATGATCCATGTAGCAAACAAAAACTGTTGTGAGCCGCCACCCTTATATCGCCTTTGGGCTTTTGGAGCCTCGACCTGACTTTTAAAAAATAATTGGAAAAAAAGCACTATGCTGCTAAAAAATGAAAAATAGATATTTGCAAAATTCTGCCTAAATATGTATTTTACCAGGTTAATGTGCGTGGCCGGGTGCGGTCTGCAGCACCGCTGCAGGGGAGGCGGACGCACCTGAGCGGCACCTGCAATCACGACTCGCCACCTTAACGTCTGTGCTATCTCTGCTGTTGTTGGTATATGTGAGCTGTGAGCTGAAAAGCTACAGCCGGCTGTATGAGTACAGCAACAGTGTGTGAAAAGTGGTCAATAAAGAGATGCTGTACTTTCATCTTTACGCAGGACTGTAAGCTGTCATCTGTGAGGCGTGAGCGGTGTTTGTTTTTAACATAGTTCACGGTGGAGAAAAGCTGCTGACAATGTGGATCCGAAGATCCATAACTGGCCTACCTGGGGTTGAAAGTCTCGATAAATGCACGGCGTTTCGGCGGGTACACCGGCTTCCGCGAGTGTGACGCTTATTTTGAGCGATGAAAAAATAATAAAATATAATTTTATTTGTATATTACAATGTCACAACAATCTTCCAATTTAGAACTACAAGTTAAAAAAATAACTAACAGAAATAAAATACACTTCAGCTAAATACTTCTAATTTATTTTCCCAAACCACGCGGAGCCGCACTATAAGGACTAAAGAGGACTAAGACTGCACGACCTGTACGACTACTAGGTGCTAATACCACACTTTAGCAATTGATCCAGAGAGACAGCTAGCTCATAGGATTGCAGAACTCTCAGCAACTTTATCTCCTGCTACTTCTCTCTATTATAAACAAAATGGTTCAACTGAGGTTACAGATTGCTACACATACTTTGAACCAGGAATGTTGCATTCTTTTAATTAGAGACCTAGCTTCACTCACTTCTATGGCTATCAAGCAAACAAGCCACGCATTCCGGTGTCAGGACAGAAACTCATGACAAAAAAAAGACTCTCTAGAGCAAAAGACAGGGATTATGCATTTACATACACAGTAAATGGCGCATAAATGCAATGCAATATCTGACTGTTAAAGAAAGACTATTTTATCTTCATTTTATCCTCATGAGTTTGCAGTCAACACGACAATGTCAATGTATAGCCCACCTGATGTGAATGTTAGTATAGTTCTGATCCATCTATGAATGAAATAACCAAGCAGCAAAACATCATGGAGCAGTTTATATTATAAGTCGATATTTCAGTGATAGGGCTTTAAATTATGACTCAGAAATAAGGTGGTAAATTAAGGTCGAAATAAGAAAGCAATAATATGGAAATAGCACATTAATACCACTTAATTACCAAATTAATATCCATGTAGTAGCCAACTACCGTTGATACATATTATTGATTAGGGATGGGTATTGATAAGATTTTCACGATTCCGATTCCATTTTCGATTCTGTTTAACGATTCGATTTTTTATCGATTCACTTTTTAAAAAAAGGAGAACATTAAGTTCGATTAGCTTAGAACTTTGTTTTATATCTTCTCTTTGAACAAGATAGAAATTTAGGAGTAACATGGCCTTACAAACCCAACAGTGAGATCTTAAGAGATCCACAGCCTACAGCTCTTCAATGGGGTGTCACAGGGTCCCCAGGAAAAAAAAATTGTAAATGTAAAATAATAAAATAAATATTCTTCTGTAGCAATAACAAAGTATAACATAAATTATTCAGTAGCAATTACACAAGAATATCCAGTAATGTCCCTGCCTACAATTAAACACATTCACTTACTGAAAATCATCTGCTGTGGCAAATGGGTGCAAGCCTTTGACCACAAACTGAGTCACTGCTCGGTGACATTCGTCTATCCTGGCCTGAAAGGAGACGCTACCGGTAGACTGCAGCGAGAACTGCCAGCATCTGAGCCAGACTCTGTCTGTCTGTCTCATCATGGTCACCTAAACGCACAGTAATGGCAGGTTTTGTAATAAGGCAGATCGCGCTAACATAATATGCACTGTTAATTGATTATTTACCTGCCGCATTAACGGGAGAGGACGTGCAAACGTTACCGCTGCTGCTGGGTTGAGATTCACGAGTCCGGAGCAGAATTAAAAACACGACATTCATTTAAGGTTATCGCGTGTTTTGTGAACAAATGCTTTTGCATATTCGTAGTGTTTCCTTCCTTAAATGAAATATCTACTTTGCAAGTATTGCAAGTTGCCCTGTTGTCATCCGTTCTCGTAAAGTATAACCAAAGTTTTGAGCGTTTGAGCCGCTTACGCGCCATGTTTCCTGCCAGGTAAATGACGCTCCACAACGTGGTGACATCATTCGGGGCGACTGGAATCAATAAGGGAATCGTTTGCAAAAATGGCAAACAATTCCAAGGAATTGAAACAGTGGGAACCGGTTCTCAACAAGAACCGGTTTTCGATACCCATTCCTATTATTGACACACGGATATAGCTGTGTAATATTACATTGAAATTCATGTAACTGGGTAATAATTGTACCAAAATAGGAACTAATATTGTGGGGAAAAAAAACATGAGTATGGGGCAAAACCAGTTAGCAATAGTATAGTTATATTTTGCTAACAATAGAGAATTTTTATATACTGCTTTGTGGTAGTATTTTTGTAATAATAAGGTAATATTGGTTGATGCTTTAACATATTACACTATTATTATAATATAACCCTGGAATTATTTTGAAGGTAACATTGTAACTAATATGTGAATGGTGTGACCTATAACCTATAAAAACATTTGGTAGTTTCTGTGTAATAACCAGGAAACAGGACTACAAAACCTGATGTTTCTTTCTAATTCCATGTTGAGAGCCTATTAAAGCAAACTTTAAGAAGTTATGAGTCATTATTACCATTAAAGATGAACAGTGGTTCATGTGTATTTGGACTAGTCAAGTCCAAACTGCAGTGGGATTGCTGCTAGTACTGGACTTGGTATGTGGCTTCCTACTAAAATTTTAGTGGTAAAGGCTACAAAACCTGAAAAAAACAAACAAACTGTGATCAACCATTTTAATAGGCACACAGAGGGATTATGCATTTAGCCAGCCAGAGAAAATAGCCAGCCACAGATATGCCAAATAAATTTGCAAGGTATGCAGGTGTACCTAATATAGTAGCTGGGCACATGTAGTAGTAATGTGATAGCGGCACACTGACAAATTGTTCCCACAAAGTTGGGAGAATGAAATTGTTCAAAATGTCTTGGTGTGCTTTGTATGAACCATTAGGTGGTCTTTTCACTGGAACGAAGGGACTGAGCCCAGCCCCTTAAAAACATCCCCACACCACAATCCCTCCCCAAACTTTACACTTGCCACAGTGCAGTCAGACAATTACGGTTCTCCAGGCAATCCAGACTCATTCATTTGATTGCCAGACAGAGAAGTGTGATTCATTACTCTAAAGAACACCTCTCCACTGTCTAGTGGTTGCATGCTTTACCATTCTGTATCTGATGCAGCCCATGAAGATCTTGACACACTGTTCTTGAGCTAATCCGAAGGCCACAAGAAGTTTGGAGGACTGTAGAAATTGGCTCTGCAGAAAGTTTGCAAACTCTGCACGCTATTGATCTATTCTTTCACAAATATTTGTGAATTAATCTGCATACCTAGGTGCTTGGTTGTATACACCTGTGGCCATGAATGTAACTTGAACACCTGGATCTATGATTTGGATGGGTGAGTGAATACTTTGAGCAATATAGTGAATAACCGTTAAACTGGAAGAGAGATAAGCATGTGATGTGAGGTAACATAAAAAATCTCAGCCAATAGCAAAGGCAGAGAAAGAGAGGAAATTATGATTAACCAATGAAATGGTAACTTTCAAATGAATCAACTCTTTCACTCTCATTGGCTTGCACTTCTGTCAGCAGTGAAGTCAATGAGTTACCATGGTGATGGCCTTCAGTGTGTGTCTGTGTCTGGCATTTGGGCCTGTCTCTGTGAAGGGCTTGACACTCTTCTCACAAAGAATCTAGTAGGTTCTTAATAGTAGGTTTGCATTTTGCAACTTTGATTCCAAGTTATTATACAGAAACTGTCACCCTTGTTTAATGATAATAAGCCACTCCATTAAATATATTGTGTGTTACCTTCAGTTTTACCTTCAAAAAAGAATATTCATATGTTGCATTAATCAATACTACCTTATTATTATGAGATTACTACTTCTCGTCAGTATGTATACAACCCATCCAATCCACACATGCATAGTCAAACCATAGATGTCCACAAATTTAGTTTGTGTAATAATGAGAAACTACACAGGGAAGGGGTATTGAACAGATGAAGAAAGGGAGGCGCTAAAATGCATGGGAGGACAGTAGCTGAAATCTATCAATAACTGGAAAACAATCCTGCCACTTAGTGCAAATTAATATCAGTAGCTTCAGTCCTCATTGATGGCCTATAAAAGTGGTGCCTCATTACCAAGGTTTCACACAAAGAGCATCTAATGTTGAGTAAAACCAATGAGCTCTCTTAAGACCTTTGCAACCTTATTGTTGGAAAACATACTGATGGAATTGATTACAGCAGAATTTCTAAACAAGGCCATACACTTTATAGGCCTAAACTTTAAAGGAAGGGCATTTAAAGTTTGCTGAACAAAATTTAGGCAAGCCTGTGAAATACTGGGAGAATTTCACAGTCTGGTCCAATGAAACCAAAATGGCACTCTTTGAATGCCATAATACACACTAGACCATAATACACACAAGGTCAAAAGGCACTGCACATCAATCAAAAGCACCATATCAACATTAAAGTTTGGAGGTGTTAATATCATGGTATGGGGCTGTTTTTTAGCAAACAGTACTGGCACTCTTCAAATAATTAAAGAAAGGATGAATGGAAAAATGTACAGGGATATTCTTAATTTAAAAACATTTACTGCCATGTACCAGGATGATGAAGAAGGAACAATGGTAGACACTTCAGTAAGACGATGATCCCAAACACACGGCCAAAGAAACTCAAAATGGGTTTCAGAGAAAGAAAACAAAGCTGCTAGAATGGCCCGGCCAATTATCTGGCCTGAATCCAACTGAAAATCTATGGAAAGACCTAAAGCTTGTGTTCATAGTAAGAGCGTTCAGGATTTGAAGACCATTTGTGTGGAAGGATGGACCAAAATCATACCTGAGCAATGCATGCGATTAGTTTCTCATGATACAGGAGGCATCTTGAAGCTGTCATCACCAACATCGATGTTTTTTCTTACAGTTAAATTTTTTGCAGAATGTTTTTTTTATGTAACACTACATTTATGTACTTTGATGTTTCAAAGTGTGTGTGTGTGTGTGTGTGTGTGTGTGTGTGTGTGTGTGTGTGTGTCTCCATGCAGTTGGAGGATGGGAAGCTGTGGTTCCAGTTGGCTTGTGGCCTTGGTGGAAATGATGACAGCCCTGACATGCTGGGCATCTCGGGTCGTCGTATCAATGATGGGAGCTGGCACACAATGGCACTTGAACTGAATCGCAACTTCAGCAGCTTGGCACTTGATGACAGCTATGTTGAACGACGCCGTGGACCATCATTTGTACAGAGACTACCTACAACTATCTTCTTTGGAGCACTGGTCAGTTCATGAGTACCTAGGGTTAATAACTGCCTACAGGAGTTATTAACAGCTTTTTCATACTTCATCTCCTTTACACCAGACATGTTGACCAAGGGCAGAGGGCAAACGGAAACTCATCCCTTACAATGTTAAATCACTGAACCTCGTTTACCTGTTAATGCTAGCTGTGTTTCACAGATAGTAACTGATCTGAAGACAGTAAAAACCACAGACCTCTAGCAGCTTGCTTCACAGTCAGGTCTTTTCTCTATTCACCAACAAAAATAAGTGGTTTATCCATAAAGAACAAGCTGCTACCCTCTGAGCTTGTCATTGTTGACAGGGCATAGACATGGCCTCAGAAGAACCAACAATCAGACAACCCCCTACGAGCAAGCACTTTGGTGAGAGTGGGAAGGAAAAACTCCCTTTAAACAGGAAGAAGGCTGTAAGTCTAGCAGACACAGACATGAGTCCACTGCAGTAACCTGTCGTAAAGCTGTTACTCTACTTTGATGAGCTTTGAAAACTGAGTGAAAATGTTGAAGTAAACCATGGCTCAAGTGGTGATCAGTTAGCTATTTTACAACTGTTTGAAGGTTGGAGATTGGCCTATAATTAGCTAAGACAGCTTGGTCAAGTGATAGCTTGATATCATCTGTGAAAATCTGAGACTATTTTTTAGTAACTACATGAATGTTCAATCACCCACAATTATTTTATCTGAACTGATCACTAAGTTAAAAAGACTGAAATTTGAGATAGAAAATCTGAGTGAGTGCCAGTTGGACAATATATAACAACAGATAAAACTGGCTTTTGAGTTTTCCAGCAGTGGTAGACAAGGCTAAGCGTGAGGCTTTTCAATGAATTAAAACTCTGTCTGGGTCTTTGGTTGATTAATAAACTGGAGACCTTTCAATCCCCATTCTCAGCCTGTGGACTCTAACAGTTAGTTTGCTTGGGGGTCTTGATTCTAACATAGCCTTAACCAGATTTCTGTAAGGCAAAGTAAATGAATTGATGATCAGTTATTAATTCATGTACTAACAGGGACTTAGAAGAAAGATGTAATGTTTAATAATCCACATTGCACTGTTTTACTCTTTGGTGAAGCTGTGCATATTATATTATTCATCCTTTGTGGTTTTTATGTTATGTTTAAATCGGTTTTTGCTGATTTTTGGTTCGTTTTTGTTGGTTTGGAAACAGAACATTCTTTAAGTGGATGTGGTTTCGGGGGGAAAACAGGAAGTTGAAGCTGAAACTCTGGATAGTCACATTTGTGTGGTTTAGTAACATTGGCCAGATTTCTAGAAATGAGCATCAGGTCCAAAGTTGGATGGTCTCTCCTAACCACACCAGGTTTTTCTCAGAAGGTTTTTCAATTATCTATAATCAATAAACATTTAAAAACAAATTAGTATATACCTGATTTTTAGTTTTTAAATAGTTCAGGCGTTTCATCTCGTGTAATTTGGGTAATTCTTGAAAACAGGATAATTTTAAAAATAAATACATTTTATTTTTACAAGCTTTACTATGTAGGCTGACAGGAGTACCTGCAGACTATGTCAAGCAGTTTAACTCAAAATTCCTAACCCTTGTTGTTCTCAGGTGCAGCCCCCAAACTCTCGTAGCCTCATGGAATTCCAGAAGGACCCCCGGGTGCTTTATGGATTCCAAGGTTGCCTGGACTCTGTAATGCTGAACAACAATGAGCTCCCATTGCAGAACAAACGTTCACAGTATGCAGAGGTGGTGGGACTGACAGAGCTGAAACTGGGTTGCATTCTCTACCCTGATGCATGTCTGCAGCAGCCATGTCACAACGGAGCTACTTGTACAAGTCTACCTGCCGGTGGTGAGTCATAGAAAATAAATGAAACAGCACAGTCACCTCAGAAAACACAAGGCTGCAGAGGTCTTTCATGAGATCTCAATCTTTCAATGAGTATACATTGAAAGATTAAGGTATTCGTTTCCTTACTACTACTACCCCTGGATGCATCAACCGCTGAGTGTGTGATTGCACATAGAATGAAGCACTGAATGATTGTGTGTGTGTGTGCTGTAGTGTAAAAGTGCTTCTCGAAGTAGTATGACTAAAAATATAAATCCCAATCCATTTATTATTAGCAGTATTACATGGCATTTGTGCATGTGTATACTCACCTAAATTCCCAAAATGTGTGTATGTGTTTCGAAACCCAGATGAAAATTAGACTGGTATAAATCATTTACACACTACAAACTACATTACACCCATTCACACACATTCATACAGGACTTTATTTTGTCTACTACACTGGGAGCTTTCTAATCAGTTTATTGGTCCATTTAGTGCAAGACACATTCGCAGATTCACAAACATACTTGTAAAGCTGTTTTATTCTTTCTAACACACACACACACCACTCTGCCATGTATGGATTAGATGAAATAGGATTTAGTGTATTACCCCAGGACAAAAACCACAGACTTTTAGGTTAGTCTACCACCTGAGGGTAGAAGCTCCTCTTGAGCCTCTCTGTTCTTGCCCGGATGGTGCAGAACCTTCTGCCTGATTGCAGAAGTTGGAACATGGGGTGGAACAGGTCCTTCAATATGTGAGCTGCTCTGGACCAGCATCTCCTGGTGTAAATGTCCTGTAGGGAGGGGAGAGCAGTCCTGCAGCAACGTTCTGCTGTACAGATCACTCTCTGAGGAGCTTTTATGTCCTTGACACAGCTGTTCCATACCAGGACGTGATGTTCTGTGTGAGGATTCTCTCCACAGTGCCTAGAAAGTCCTGAGGATCCCTGGAGAAACCCTGAACTTCCTCAGTTGTTGTAGGTGGTACAGGCGCTGCCATGCCTATTTGGACAAGACCTGAATGTGGGCAGACCATGTCAGATCTGAGGAGATGTGGACACCAAGGTACTTGAAGGACTGTACCCTCTCCACTGGAACTCCACTGATGATAATGGGCTTGTAGTCTCTGTTGTTGGAGTTGGCGCCCAACACCACTGTGTCATCAGCAAACGTCACAATGGTATTGGAGCCTTGAGTGGCCATACAGTCTGAAGTGTAGAGGGAGTAGAGCAGTGGCGAGAGTACACACACTTGTGGCGCTCTTGTGTTGATGGTGATGCCGTTGGAGACGCACCTACCCACCCTCACCACCTGAGTTCTGCCAGTGAGGAAGTTAAACACCCATGCACACAGACGGCTGTTGAGTCCTAGATCCCTCAGCTTTGTGAACAGTCTGCCGGGCACTATTGTGTTAAACGCTGAAGTGTAATCAACAAACAGCAGTCTCACATAGTTACCCTGTTTCTTGTTCATGTGGCTAAGGGTGGTGTGCAGGAAGTCAATGCAACTGTCCGGTAGTCATTCCAGCATGAGGGCTTGTTGTTCTTGGGCACAGGGATGATGGTGGATCTCTTGAAGCATGTTGTTTTTGCTCTGCAACAAGGGTCCCTGGTCCCGTTTAGAGTGTGTTTGTTTGCATGAGTTTTCTGCATTAACTCTGCTCACTCCCACCATTTAAGTACGAATTACATCAATGTTGCGTAGCTAGGCCCAGGATGCTATTACCAAATAGTTTTCAACCCAAGTAGTTCACTCCCCTGTGAAATCAGGGTTAATAAATATTAGATATATTTATTCAGCTTTAGGTAAGAAATATTGCACTTGGTGGTATATTTTATTTATTTTCCTTTTTGGGAGTGGGGCTATCCCCTGGGTCTGCTTTTTCTGCACTTTTGTGAAGATGTGTACAAGTCACGTCTTCTATAGTACTGGATCTACCCCCCCCCCCCCCCCCCCCCCCGTCCTATTTATTTGTATAATATGTGTGTGTATATATAAATAAATTATGTATTATTCTAAATAATCTAAGTATATAGAGGGATTAGGGGGTTTGCAATAAAATGAAAGCCAGGAGGGGAGAGTGAGGCAGAGGACCAATATACATGACTGCAGGGCAGTCTGGGCAATAATGTGGCTCCCCACCTCATTCGAAGCCAACCCCCAGCACCTTTAATGAGTCTTGTAGTGCTCAATCTAAAAATGATATTATTTTAGGTCAAAATTGTGTGTGTGATTGTTTAGAAGTGAGTGCTGTACATTAAAAGAAGTGATCTGTTCTTAATGAAGTCTTACACTTTGTCTGTCTCCCAGGGTTCTCATGCAGTTGTAAACCCCAGTACACTGGGGGGCACTGTGAGATGGAGATAACAGCATGTGTTCCCAACCCGTGTCATAACAGCGGTGTGTGTAAGCCCATTGGCAATGCATTTCTTTGCAGCTGCAGGAGAGGCTTCAGGGGCCTGACGTAAGTCTGAGTGAAAACACACAAACCTGGCATGCACCATTATGAACAGTTGAGTCACAGCAATGTCTCTGCATTCAGATCCTACTGTAGCAGAGGTTGATTGCTGCTCACTGAACAGTCACATTAACAAAAAAATTCCAAAGTTTGGATCTATATTCTAATGAAAAAAATAATGGTTGTTTACAAATGATCAAATCCGACAGTTATCAGACAAACATAAAACATTTAGTGCAGTATCTTTCATTTGGTTATTAAGTGTAACTCTGCTCACAGCCTAGAGATTAGGGTGACCACAGATTAGAAAGTGGTCACCTGGTGTCTACAATTTAGGGCAATTTTGTTTTTGGACAATTTCATATTTTGTTTATAATTTTTAAAAATATATATTTTTAAATATTTTACATATTATTTTACATATTTTATTATATAATTTAGTCTATTTATATTCAATTTTGTATTTTGGAAAGTTTTCAATCCATAAACCTTTTGAAAGCAGTCCCTCAGATCAAATAAGTTTTCTGTACTATAAAATACATCACGTCTCGCTTCTAGTCACCTTTATAGATTAGATTAGCACTGTCATGTCACATAATTTGTTGTTCAAATACTATATCTTTGAGAACTGATGAGTCTGTAGTTTTGAAAGCAAAATGTTTTTTCTGCATAAATGTTTCCCTTTTCATATATTTTAATTATAGGTGAAATGACTCTTTTTTTCTTTCTCTTTTTAACACATTCTTCTCTCTGATTTTATTAGAAGATAAATGACACTATAATATGTTGATGGTTACAAACATCAGAGAAAGGGATTAATGTGAGGCTGCATATGGATACATACTTGTGCAGTTTTTTCTTTATTGACAGGCTTTTCACGCTGGTCTCTTCCATTCTATTTCCATCCTTTTATCCTGCAGTTGTGAGGAAGATGTGAACGAATGTGACCGCAGGAATCCAGAAGGGGAGTGTGAGAATGGTGGCACCTGCATCAACACTCACGGCTCCTTCTACTGTAACTGCACGGCAGGCTTTGTGGGTCAGCGCTGTGGCCTGAGGCCTGTTGTTGTCCCCGACATGCAGGCTGGTCATGCTGTGGTTGGTAGGGAGGAGCTTATTGGCATTGCTGTCGTACTTTTTGTCATCATCACCCTCATCATCCTCTTCATTGCATTCCGCAAGAAGGTCTTCCAGAAAAACTACTCGCGGAACAATCTATCTCTGGTGCAGGACCCAGCCACTGCAGCACTCCTTAACAAGGCCAATGGTGTTCAGTTTAAGACCTTACACTGCACCTCAGGAGACCCTCTCAACCTGTACTCGGAGCCAGGTATGGAGTCTGCCATGTTGGGAGGGGGTGGGATGATGGGACCTCCACAGGTCCCTGTGAGACCCATGGCATACACGCCCTGTTTCCAAGGAGACCCACGTTCCACGCTAGAGAAGATGGCAGATGGACGCAGTGTGGAACATACAGAGATGAGTACCTTTCACCCTGAGTCACCAAGGATCCTTTCAGGAACCACTAGGAGAGGGGTGGTGGTGTGCAGCGTGGCCCCCAACCTTCCACCAGTGTCACCATGTCGCTCAGACTGTGACTCCATATGCAAGAGCCCATGGGATAATGATGAGTGTGAGTGAATTTTATACAATTTGTCTCCTAGTTAGAATACGTCACAATTGGTTTACTAAGGCATTGCAGTGTTTACTATGCAGGTTTATTCATGAATTATAGAAGCTTTGTACAAACATTAAATTGTATTTTGCTGCTCAGTCAACAATCCCAGATGTTTTCTTTTTAATGCAGGCTGTAGGACAGGTACACTATCAGTTACAACTGCAGCCACTGAAGGCACTACCTAAATATGATGTCTTAATAAATGTTTTTGCATAACATACACAGAGTTGTGCTTCCTTTACAATCTTCCCTTACCCCCTGACTTTTTCCTACAGGTAAGGTGGGCGACATGGCAGAAGAAGTAACATGTTTCTCAGGAAGCAACAAAGGCAGTAACTCAGAGGTCCAGTCACTGAGCTCCTTTCAGTCTGATTCTTGTGATGACAATGGTAAGACACACCCATTAGAAAAGTGCTTCATGATTCTTTGAATACTCTAGTTTGCTTTTGTTTAACTTTTGGTTGCAACAGGAGTTGCTTTCTTCTTTTTATTCATTTTGCTCACCATTATCCATGCAAAACCAGCCCATCACATTTGGGTTTCACCTGTGGGACAAAATGCTTTTGAAATATTTGTGAATATTCTTATACAAAACAAATAAAACCAATAATAATCAGATAAAAATACCGAAAGACACTGTCAGCGTGGGTAGCAGTGGATAGAGAGGGCAATGATGGGTATATGTCAGAGTACAAGACAGGAGATGAGAGGAGAATGAAAAGAAATGGATAATATTTTGTCACTGAAACTTAAACCGTCATCTGCATTGTCCCATAAAATGAAAATGTAATATGTCTTTTTTTATATGGCTGTTCATTGTTTCTTTCAAACGAGAATGTTTCCAAGTATACAGAATTTTAAATGGGAGGCGACATCGTATGGTGACCCGCTGCTGAGTGTAGGAAATCGTGGGATAGATATTCCAAGATATAAAAAGTGGTGAGACAGATCATTCACAGACAAGCTAAGGAGTTTTGGTGGCTTTCCAAACTTTTATTGGTAGTTGTGGCTTTTGTGAAGGAGTTGTGTATTTTGCTTTTGTGTTGTTGTTTTTTTGTTGTTTTTTTACAGACAGATTCCTCTGAGTAAATTTTTAATTTTACTTCACAGAATGGTAATTCTTCAGAAATGCTAGTTACATTGTTTAAAATCATCAATTAATTAACTGGAATTTTTTTCCCCAGTTGTACAAATTATTTTGCCATTTTCTTTCCTGTGCTTGCCAAAGACAGGTGTTAACACCTGCTCTTTATCTGGCAAAACTGGCAAGAAGCAGAAGAATGTTAGTTTTATAATGTCTTGTTCCCACATGACTTTCTTTGGTTTTATAAATTTTCTTTGTCTGGCAGTGTGTCTTTTTCTTCCCAACATTAAAACAGCAGGTAATCAGGTGAGGTAGTCCTCTGCAGAGATCAGAGAAAGTAGTGGGCAGCCATAATTAATTACTCGGTCATGAGGACACACTTGACCGACAACATGATGAGCATTTTCAAATCTGAATGCCTATATTTCAGATATATGTTATATATCTGCTCCTTTTCTCTCTCTGCAAGCCTCCATAGTGACCGTCATTCGACTGGTAAATGATGCAGTCGACACAATCGAAAGTGAAGGTACCATGTCTTATCAACTTTGTGTCTCTCCTCTCACTCTCCCATTCTTTGCTAATTTCAATCTTGTAAGTGACGTATTTCACTAAAAGAGGTGTCTTAAGCTATAAGTTGAATATCCTCTTGCTATGTGGAGCATACTTTATCTTTCATTAACAGACACTCCTACCTACTGTAATTAGATCAGTTTATTGAGTTTATTGTAACTTATTAAGCCAAAGGTTGTCAGGGTTTCATTCCAACTGGTCAGCAGTAGATGACTGCACTAATGGGATCCTAGTCCCTACTGCACTATTTTATAGCAAGTTAATCAGGATAGAATTAAATTCCTGCATATAGCTGCCCTTAAATGGCACAGTGCTGGCCATTAACTTTTGTGTCTTGTTGTTTTCTGCATCTGACAGTGTCAGATATGGACCAAGGTCAAACCTTCAATAGAGGTGACTTCCAGCCCACCGACCCCCACCTTTCTTTTACCACACCCTGTCTCTTCATCTTTTCATTTATCTACCTGCAGC
Source organism: Neolamprologus multifasciatus (assembly GCF_963576455.1). NCBI lineage: Eukaryota > Metazoa > Chordata > Actinopteri > Cichliformes > Cichlidae > Neolamprologus > Neolamprologus multifasciatus. Next base: position 40,026,084 of record NC_140452.1, on the reverse strand, counting down.
AAGTAGACAAAATAAAATGTTCTCAATAAAATCAGCTTAAATAGCATTGTATCAAAACTGGCATGGTATGGGTCATATTAGAATACATGCAATTTACCAGCATATCAGCAAATATATGAATGATATAAGTCTTGCATTAACACAAATCTTGTGGGAGTGGTCAGTTTTGACATTGCCACAGGCAGGAGCGGCCAGCTAAAAGTAGACAGTGGGTCCTAAGATTGTTGGCAAGATGGAGAGTGATGTTGATAATAAAATTAAGACTGGATATTTTGAAACTAACAAAAAGAGTGGATGATCAGATATGTGGAAGAGTTTTAAAATTGCTTAAAAGACAAACAGGCACAAATCTAGCACTTCCTGTGCCAGAGACAAACCAGCAGTATTCTAGTACACATTGAATCAAGCAAGAGACACAGCAAGTCTAAGTAAGAATGATGTGGCGGTTTGTATATATCGTTTGTATATATCGCCACATCATTCTAAGTAAGAATGATGTGGCGGTTTGTAGTTTGTGGCTCAACTACAGGGGGGGGGGGGGGGGGGGGGGGGGGTGGAGGAGTGGGTTTAGAATGTGGTGTCAGGGGAGGCTGACCAACACAGCTGATCTCCATCGTTATGCTTCCCCTATTTGAATAGGATGCTGGGACCACACAAGAAAGCTGTGTGGTGTGTGCTAAAGTAACAGCACCTGCTATTTGGAACCCAACTAACAGGTGTACATTGCAAGTACACCTTGCCATGCATTCTGGGATGTGGTAGGTCGCCATAGATGTGCAAAGTTCAGTATGGGCTAGCAGCTACCTGTGAAGTGAAGATAAATGTTTCCAATAGTGTGAAATACAGCACCTTCTTTGTGTACTTTGATTGTTCCTGCCCTCAGATACATCTGGCTGCCTAAATGTTCGCACATGATTTGTATTATTGCAGTATTGTGATATTTGCACACTTGTTTCATAGATTGGGTTTTTAACTAATTTGTGGCTTCAGTTTATATCTGTATTTGTGATTCAAAACTGAGATATTTATATTTATTTATTCTGTTCTTGTTCTACTAAAATAAGTTCAGTGGTATATCAATAAATTAATTGGTGTGGGGGGGAGTTCAGGATAAAAGCAGCTGGAGTAGGCAGTAATGGTCAGAAATTTAACTGGAGTGATATTTAAAACAGGCAGCACGGTGGCACAGTGATTAGCACTGTTGCCGCACAGCAAGAAGGTCCTGAGTTCAATTCCACCATCAGGCCGGGGTCTTTCTGTGTGGAGTTTGCATGTTCTCCCCGTGTTTGCTTGGGTTCCCTCCGGGTACTCCGGCTTCCTCCCACCGTCCAAAGACATGCAGCTTGTGGGGACAGGTTAATTGGAAAATCCAAATTGCCACTAGGTGTGAATGTGCGAGTGAGTGTTCCTGTGTGTTGGCACCGCGACAGACTGGCGACCTGTCCAGGGTGTACCCCGCCTCTTGCCCTATGACAGCTGGGATAGGCTCCAGCGACCCTGAAAAGGATAAGCGGAAGCGAATGGATGGATGGATGGATATTTAAAACAAATTAAATACTTTAGTGCAGGTTTTTTGATATATGGGTGAGAATTTAATACGTTAATTGCGATTAATTAATTGAAAAAAATAACATGTTAAAAAAATAATGCATTTAATCGCACTTTGCATTCCAAGCAAAGGGGGGCTTTTGTCAATTTCCTGGTATACCGATTACACTGATGCACACATCAGAGCTAAAAAAATGGAAGAATCAGAAGAAAGTGCGTTGGTAGGACTGGTCAGAGGCACATTTCTTTTCAAAAGACTACCCGAGGGAAGCCTTGATAAAAGCATGTTTTTGTGCAAACTGTGCAAAAAGGAGGTTGCATACCACTGAAGCACTTAGAGCGAGCGCAGAAACTGTCAGAGCTGTTAGCGCTAGCAGTCCCAGTTCGAGTACCAACAAAAGGTGTCGGCAGCCCAAACTTGATGAAATGACTGGCTTCAGGACCAAAATTAGTAAGTCAACATGGACAAACTTACAAATTCTCTTGCGAAATGGATTGCTCCTGACTGTTCCTGGTCCAGTGCATCATTGCCTACCTGATGTTTTTGTTCCAAGGTCGTTGGACTCCTCTCGTTTGTTTTCGTCAGGCACGATGCTCATGCTCATGCTCATGGGCTCCACTCACAGCCAGTGTTCAGTTGTGTTGTGATGAAGGATAAACCAGGAGTGAGAATCGAGAGCTCTTGTGTCGTCTTTGTTTGCCTCCACAGTCTCACTGGGCGAACCAGGTAGACACAGGGCCCATGGCAATATTACTCTGTTTGTGCTGGTGGACCAGATCCTTGGGGTGGACCAATTTTTCTCTCACTGACAATGCTATGTCAAGATGAACAGAATCAATTTTGGGGGGATTGTCTTAGCTGGATGATTTAGCATGCATCAATTACATTTTGGATTGATTCTATTTCTTGCATTTTGGAAAATGAAGTTTCACAAGCTATTAATGCTCTTATTTTTATTTATCTATTTACTGCGTAACAACAGAGATATTGATGATTGGATTTGTCATAAAACTGCTTTGTGGCAGACATAAAATTAGCTTTATTGCTTTATTTCTTTGTGTGACAATAACTAGAACTAATATGGTCAGAGTGATATAAAGATGAAGCAAGATTAATTTCTTAGCTTGCTAACTAATTAAGCCTGTAATGGCTGTGACTGGCTGTTCTGTGTTTTACCCTCCAAAAGTTGGACGTACTATAGTGACGTCGCCCGTTGGTTTCTGAAGTTCAGTTTGAACCCTGTAAAGTGTTTCCACCATTGCCCTTGTTGTGGAAATTTTAACAATAACCTGCAACACACCCAGTGAGCTTGATTTGAAGCAGGTTTAATAAACACATTGCAATGTGGAGAGAGCATCCCAGTGAAACACTAGGATCATCTTTGAATTGTGGCCACCGCCCTTACATCTTATATACAGACACAGACAAAGAACGCAAACTCTTATATGTTGGCCCCTCTCATGGGGGGGCTATACCTTCTCCCTCACAGAGAGAATTATGACCTTGTTTTCTGCTTGGCCATCGCCTAAGGATTTACATCCCTGATAAGGAGAAGGAAACGGTTTCCTTTTGTTTTTATCTGACTGTCAGTTTGCATATTCCTTTTGTTGTTTCACCTTTTTGAATTCTGGAATTCTTTTAATTTTTGGATCAGCCAATAAAACATTTTTTATCGTTCACTTTGCCTGCCTCAGCACTTCTCCATTTGGGAATAACAAGAATAACACTTCTCTCCAGTGTTATGCTTGACTGCCCTTTTCGAAACAGTTTCCAGTGACAACTTTATATACCATCAGCACATTTGTGGAGGAACATTGACATAAAAGAAGCTTCCCCAACAGTTGTTTTTATGGTGTATCTATCAGGTGTATAGTCAGGGACAGACCTCATAAATGGTCTGCATTAAAATTAAAACCGAAATCAGAAACAAATGGTTCTTACTGAAAATATTTTGTCTACCTGCTGTATCTTTGTACCCCTATAGCCATATATTTGTCAGTGGTAAATTCCTCATCTCCTTCTCTGGTCAAAGCTTTGTATAGATAAGTTATTCCACAGCTTGTCTTGTGCTGCGCTGGTGGTGACCACAGTGGTGGCCACTCTACTTTCCACCCTACTGTGCCAGTTCTTGTGTTATTAAGTTTTCCCATTAAGTTTTTTTTGTATTCTGTTTTTATGCATGGAAATCTTATTTTTGTGTTTCACTGGCATTTTTAAACTCACTTATTTTAAATGAAATCTGAATTCAGTTGTTAGAGTCATTAGTGGACTGGTTCTTATATAGCGCTTTTCTACTCTGTCCGAGCACTCAAAGCGCTTTATACAGCTAATTCATTCACCCAATCACACAAGCACTTCTAAGTTTAAGTGCTAAATATCTAACATTCATACACATTCACACTCCGATGCTCTCCGATGGATGCATCGGAGAGCAACATGGGGTTAGTATCTTGCCCAAGGATATTTGGCATGCAGACTGGAGCAGCCTGGGATTGAACCACCGACCTTCTGGTTAGTGGCTGATCCACTCTGCCACCTGAGCTACAGCCACCCCATAAATTAGTCAATTATTCTTTCAGTAAGCCAAACTTAAGTGATAAGAATGACTATTTATGCTATGCCAGAGGACTACTGATACCTTGGGAAAGCGTATTCAAGACGATGTATTGAAGTGAGACAGGAAGTTTGTCTTAATCCAAAGAAATTCCATTCCATTAAAACAATTAACCAGTCTAGGTAAGTATATGTCTTGCTGTGATTTCAGGTATGAAAGCTGACCTTAAGATCAAACAATCCACTGGACATACATAGTAAATGGAAGTGTATGCCATGGAAATTGTGACAGTGGTTCGACAAGCAAATATTTAGTCCTTTTTGAAACACCGTAATGTAATTTAAATTTGTTTTTATTTTAAGAGCCAGTTCACACAAAGCCTACATTATAGAAAAACCCAGTAATCCCCAGTGGACAAGACAGCTATTTGACCAGTTCTGACCGTCTGACCTTGCCACTGACTGACAGGAAAGCAAAGAACAAGCACAGAGAAAGAATAGAAACAACATAATAATAAGCATGTGGTAGATTGGTGGGGCAAGTAAATGCTTATTAGAAACGTGCAGCTTAAGAGCTGGAATACGGCTTAATACTTTCGGAAAGAGAGAGCAGCAGGTTAATGACATACTGTAGTGGCAAATAATTTTTTTTAGTAATTTATTCTACAAATCTGCCCCATAAATCTCAAATGTTGATATTTTGATATGTACTCACTTTTTCCATATTAAATTCGGGGCAGCAATGGTCTCCTCTTGTGCAATGCTGTGGCTTAGAAATTAGAGCTACTTGTCTACTAACTAATAGTTTGATTCAGCTCAATCTTCAGCTCCTCCATGTAAACGTTTCCTTGGGCAAGATGCCGAACCCCAATTCCATCCATCAGAATGTGTGTATGTTTGTGTTTCTCCAAATGTGTCCTGAAAATCCCCCAAACTAAAACGATTTCCATGGAATATACTTAGTCTCATTATAGATCGATAGAGAAAGAGAAGGAGATTTTTAAATGACTTCCTTGCAGATAATTTACAAGATATGTTATAATGCTCTAACTGAACTGAATGGATTTCTACTGGTTTGTTTTTGTTATTATTGTTTGTTTTGTCATTTTATTTATTTCTTTGGGGGAATGACTGCATGGCTTGTGTGCTGCCAATTCTTCAAGAGGTTGAGCATGCTGTCACATTTGTAACACCAATCTGCAAAGTGCATGCCAGACCTAACAGGTTTTTTGTATAGACTATGTCTTGTCCTATTGCTGAATTTCAACACTTCCATGTAGTGTTGATGTTACCACGCCCATCTGGGGCTTACTGAAGGCATGTTTCCGTGCTCCAATTCCACATTGGAGTGTTTGCTCTTAAATTAATTTTTTTTTATCATTTTTACAGTTCAGATTATTGCTAACCATTTCCCCTTCTACTGTCTAGCATATCACTGGGATACATCAGACTGGATGCCAAGCCCGAGGCTCTCAGACATTGAAGAGGTGCCAGGCTACGAGGCAAGTCATGGAAACGAAGTAGCAGGCTCGACCCCTTGCCTTAGCGAAAGTACTCGAGAACTGGAGTCAGATTACTATCTAGGGGGCTATGACATCGACAGTGACTATCTCCCTCCCCACGAAGAAGAGTTCCTTAATCAAGACCAACTGCCACCTCCACTGCCCACAGGTGAGGATTATACTGAGCCCTATGCACCATTTTCTACCAATACATCACATTCCAAGGAGAGCACACTGAGCACAAGACATCAGCATGCCAGACCATATTTCCACCCTAGCCAGTACCTACCTCCCCATCAAATACCCACTGGGGAGGCGCCAAATGAAGTTTTTAGCTCTTCAGTGAGTGGGCGAACACCAGGAAATGGGGACACTGATGACTCTGTGTCCCGAAGTATCCGACTGTCCGTTGGTGCATCATCAGCCTCAGACATGTCAACCCCCTGTGGGCTGGATGACTCTGAACATGGCAGTGACTTTGACAGTATGGATGAGCTTCATCGAGGGGTGACCATCATCACGGACTCACAGCAACAGACTGAGGTGTGATTAGCTATACAGCACAAGAGTACCAACCAGTGGGCGCAGTTGTGCAGATAGAAGATGCAAAGGATTCTGTTATGACTGGGCAAGGTAAACTTCTTCAGCAGTACTAGGTACTGCTACAACTATATACATTAACAGTAATTTTTTTTAAAAATCACCATTTCACCTCACTGAACTGTGACCAACAGAATAACAATATTAACTGGATTGTCAGTTCTAACCCCACTGTGTAGACCAGTTAGGAATGATTTTCCTACTGTAATAGGAATTTACTTGGAATATGAAAAGAATGGGATAGAGAATGTGAACATGAAAGAATGATTATGGACGTGGTAGACAGATTTAAAACAAACAAAAAAACTAAAGGGACAATGATTTAAGTGACACATTTGTATGTTTTTTTTGGTCCTTCGCAGAAGCCCATCGGACAATTTTTTTCTATTTAAAAAAATAAAATAAAATTTAAAAAATGTAAATTTTCCTCCATGCTTTGTAAACTTTGTAGTGTGCTGAACTGTACAGACTGTAAAGTATTTTGACCTCACTGGTGAAAAGTATGAAAACATACTTTAAAAGCCATTTTTGTTTCAATGTAAAATGTGCCCATCCACACCTCACCTGTATGCTCCCTGCTCCAAATCTTTAAGACAATTACATTTCAAACTTTCTCTTTCCTTAGCTTGAAAATTACATTTTTCATGATTTTTTTTTTTTAAATTCTGTTGTGTGGATGCCAAAAGCTGCTGTAGTTGTTAATGTATGATAAAATCTATTATAATAAATTGTACTAAAAATTGATATTGAAATGTTATGCATACATAAGATAAAGAATTTATGTTCAATTTTTAAACAGAATGGGTATCCTGGGATTGATATTTAATTTTCACCCAGTATTGTTTTATTATAAGGATAACATGCTTACCACCTTCACTGACTATTGTGCTCTGTTCATAGTTATGGTCATCTTGTGTTTTATAATTTCATTAGTTTTATACACATTTGTATAACCTCTGCCTTCGGTTCCCTCAAGTACTTTCAGGTCAGTTCAATTTTGAGGTACTCATACGTTTAATTGAGAAATGGAGGAGAATATTTTCCTACATCTTTAGAACTGGTTTGGATCAAAGGTGCTGAGAAAAAAGATTCCACGCACTTCTGCTTTCTTTAATTTTGTGTGAAACACATTCTAAATTCTATCCTTATGCTAAGATGTACATTCAGATTAAATATAAAATAAAACAAATGCAACCTGAGTAAACACAAAATATTAACTTTTGACTTTTAACCTCATCAAATATCTTAAAGAAATTAAATTTTTCACAACTTTTTTTCGTTATTTTTTAAAACTGTGAACACATCTTGATGATATCTTATGGGTTTTTTTTGTTGTTGTTGTTTGTTTAGGTTTTTTTGTACAACTATTTTGGGGCCGCAATGTTGATGGTATAGGCAAAAATTGGTCTTTGTTATGAAAATAGTTCTCACATCCATAATGTGTCCTACAAATCCTTTAATATTTTACCAGGATGCCCTCGTGTGTGGAGGATTAGTCGTCTTCTACATTTGAAGTGTAGCTACAGTCTAGTCTCTGAGTCTGTGTCTGGGCCATCCCAGAGCATTTTATAATGCTTCTCAGACAAATAAATTTTCTTACTCATCTCTTTTAGAATCCCAAGTCTGGTTCTGATGCAACCCTGTGTTTCTGAAAGTGGTCTGTGTAGGTGATTGAACATAGGTGGCAGTAATTGGTTATGAATGTGTCTACTTCTACAGCATCCAATCAGTGCAAATACAAAAAAGCAATCAATGTTTTTTTAGTCATAACTGAAGGCTAAATACTGCTTCACATAGGGTCAATTGGTAGGTTTTACATTACATAATTGCTTCCGCACATACAAATGTCATTCCATTTTACTTGTCTTACTCAGGTTTTCTTGCTAGAATTTTTTCAAGATGTAGCACAACAAAACCAAGCAACCGAAACAGAACCAAGAAGGGAGTCAAGACTATCATGCAACACTAGTTTGATTCATTCACTATAAAGGTAGGTCACATTAGTTGAATGCTTACTTTTCTACTCAACCTGAGGGCTTTATACAGCATTACTCATTCACCCATTCATACAAGCATCTTCTTTCTATGCTTTTTCTACTTTTTCTGTCTAACATTCATGCTCTGATGGATGCATTCAAGAGCAACTTGAATGCATCCATCCATTATTAAAATAAAAATGGAGTGGTGAACCTTCCAACAAGTTGCCAGCCTACCAATATCGGTCCAAGTTTTCTCCGTTTGTTGATAATGAATCTCACTGTTAATCTCTTTGTATCCTTTACAGACTGATGCCAATGCCTTTGTTTTTCATCTTTTCTAGAGCTTCTTTCTGGCATGATGTTTTGCTTCATGATACCATTTATCATACTTCACTTTATCAGACACATTCTATTTAAGTGACTTCTTGATTCAAGAGGTCTGGCAGTGGGGTGGCTGTAGCTCAGGTGGTAGAGCAGGTCATCTACTGGTCGGAAGGTTGGTGGTTCTGGCTGGCTTCCCCTAGTCTGCATGCCAAATATCCTTGGGCAAGATACTAACCCCAGATTGCTCTCCGATGCATCCATCGGAGTATGAATGAATGTTAGTGAATGTTAGCTATAAAGCACTTGAAAATGTGCTTGTGCGAATGGGTTTGAATGGGTGAATGCACAAGTTGTGTAAAACGCTTTGAGTGCTCAGATGAGTAGAAAAGCGCTATATAAGAACCAGTCCATTTACCATTTAATCGGGCTTTGCCGTGGCTAGTGAAACTGAACTCAGCTTTCCAATTCATATGGTTTGTCAAAGTTAATAAATGGTTCAAAAAGGAGTAATTACTTTTTCACACAGGGCTGTGCCAGTTTGGATATTGTTTTCTCTCAAAGTCATCATTTAAAAATTACATTTTGTATTTACTCAGGTTATCTTTGTCTAAATTTAAAATTTAGTAGCTGGGATTGACTCCAGCCCCACTGGAAGCCTGATACGGAAGAGCACGGATGGATGGATGGATGGATGGAAGGATCTTAAACATGTAAATGTGACAAATATGCAAAAAAAAAAAAAAGGGAAAAAATACTTTTTCACAGCACTTTTTGAGCACACCTATTCTCCTATTTCGCTGTTCAGAGATTCAACAGGATTCCTCAAAGTTCAACAGGTGCCTGTCTCTGCAAGAACCATTCAGCTCAGCAGTCTCACAGACCCACTTGAAAATGGTCACTATTGTCCCATTTAAAGTGTATATGACATCCCATGTAAAGTTTCACACAAGATTCCCTAAGCTCCCTAAGCTTCCCTGAGTTGTTTTGCACTGAATGGAACTGGAGCCTCGTCATCTCGTCTCTCTATATACTGAACTGTATATAGCAGAGATGACAATAAAGTTTACTTTGACCATCTTTTTCTCTTATTTAACAAACACTGGTCAATCTGCGATACTTCTGACGATATATGTCAAATTTAACCCATAAATTCAATGTAGAATGATTTGCAAAGTATATATAATAAAACAAAGTATGAATGTATGTTTAAAAGTGGCTTATTCACTAATGCCTTAGTCAGTAAGGCTAAAAAAGTGCCATATAAATGCCAGTCTATTAGTAGTACTTCCAACATTCTTGAAAAATAATGGCAGATTATTATATAGTAAAAATTAGTCTTGCATTTGCCTGTATAATAGTTTCGAAATAGTTTCTAAATGCAGTGCCATATGCTGAAGTTTTACTATAATAAAAGACATAACCTGTCTAGTTAAAACCTTTAAAAAATTGAGCCGAACAATGCAACTGGCATTATACTGCGAGTCTGAATTTTATGCCCACCTTCATCTGGTTTTTTCTTCATTCTGTTTAATTTTTTTTGAGAGTACCTATATACCAGCTTCAGGGAGAAGACATGTTTTAAGGCATTGCAAGTGTTATTTTGTAGCACCTTCACCTTATCTAAAGAGACAAGTTAGATCCTTATCCAAGTTTACTATATCCTCAAAAATATTTGGCTGCTTCATTTCACCAGTGTACTGTACTATTGTGTGTCTGATCCTGTAAACCAGGCAGCTCCTTTCCTTTGTAAAAGATGCAAATGTGTTTTGAAATTTGTAGTGTACAGAGCTAGACAAAATTCTGCCTAGATGAACTGCCTTTGTGTTTTTCATGTGCTATTTGGATGGATGTGGAGAGTTTAAAATTTCAGTTAACTCCATTCCCCATCTGCCACTGATTGCGTGGTCAGTGCTATTTTTACTCTTTAACCACTACTTTTAAGGTCCACATGAATGCAAAATCAAATTTAATAGGTTTTGGACAGTATTATGTTTATTCCATTCTAACATATGTTCTTGCTTTTGATAAAAGATGTTTATGGTAATGCGCTTTTTGTACATTTTAATTAAATTCTGATATTGTTTTCAGGTTGTCTGGTGGTGGTAGTGGGGTGGGGGTTCCCCCCAAAACTTTAGGCAGTTAAAAACCTGCCACCAATCTACAGAAATTATGTACAATAGGTAAAAGAAGTGTATTTTTAAAGAGTCTTTTTAAAACTCAGTTCAGAAAATACAATATTATTTTGCACCATTTCAACTGTCCTCAATGCTAAAATAAATCGTTACAACACTGTTTACACTTTATCATGTTAAGTACACACAACTAGCATATGCTACTACTTCATAAAGTATCATTCATGTCCTGCTGTTATCCAGAAAGCTTAATGGTAGCCTAAATAATGATACAATGATATTCAATAGTATATTTAATAATAATAATCCTTATAATGATCATAATTATATATTATAATTATGATCATTATAAGTATGAACTTCAGGAGAATGAAAAAATTCATGGTAAAATTATTGAGAATGGCATGAAATTATGTACCTCAATCTCACAAATGGTTAATTGGGCCCATGCCAAGACCAATTTTTGTTACGTGCTAGGACCAATTCTGTTTACGTTATACATGCTTCCCCTAGGCAGTAAGTTTAGAAGGGATAGGATACATTTTCACTGCTAGGAAGATGATACCCAACTTTATCTATCCATGAAGCCAGATAGAACACACCAATTAGTTGAACTGCAGGAATGTCTTAAAGACAAAAAGACCTGGATGACCTTTAATTTTCTGCTTCTAAATTGAGATAAAAGTGAGGTTACTATGCTCAGCCCTAGAATCTTATAAATATGGTGTTTAACCAAATGCTTATTCTGATTTAGTAGTCTGTCATCTGTAGTCTGTTTTTATCATAACTATATAATTCATCAGCACCATCTGAAGTAAACACATACACTACCGGTCAAAAGTTTTAGAACACCTGATTTTTTTCAAGTTATTTATTGCAGTGGTGAACTGCCAGAGGTTTAAAAAAAGAGAAGAAAGGTAAGGTTACTCAAAACTTTAAAATAATGTACATTTCAAGATTTTTCCAAGAAGGCCTTCTTAAGGGAACACAAAATGGGTTAACAATTTAAAGCTGTTCTGGAGCAATGGGGGTTGATCACGCCTTGAAAGCTGGTGCTACTAATTCCTACAGGTGTTTCAACTTTTGTGTATTACCTACAACCCCCTTTGTCTGCATCAAAGCAGTGTTGGAACACACTGTGGTACCATATCCTTCATGAGCATCAGTTGAACAGTATTTTACTGAAGAAAGTAGAAAATGGGGGGGAAAAAAGCAATTAACAATAGAAGAGAGACAGACCATCATAACACACAAAATGTAGGTCTTTCCTACAGAGAAATTGCAAAGAAAGGTGTCATTGAGTAGAGTTTCCTTCACTATCAAAAGGGCCTCAGAAACTGGGGCAAACTCTGAGAAACTTGTCCTGTGATTCAATTGTGGCCAGAGTCTGTCTGTCAGAGTTAACAGCTTGTATGATGGGCTCCCCACATGACAACAGCATCATGTTGTCATCAACAGCATCAAGCACAGCTTAACAACGGTTGCAGTTTCAAGTCTCAGTTTCAAGTTTGAAGAGAAGACTTTAAGCTGCAGGTTTGACAGGATGAGTTGCAGCAAGAAAGCCACTGCAAAGTCATCAGAATAAGACAAAGGCTTTCCTGGGCCATGAAGACTGGAAGAAGGTGTTATGGACTGCTGAATCAAAATTTGAAATCTTTGGTTCATTACACAGGGTCTTTGTACGCTGTTGAATAGGCGAAAGGATGTTTCCACAGTGTGTGGCATGTCAAACATGGAGGAGGAAGCGTGATGGTCTGGGGCTGTTTTGCTGGATTCAGGGTCGGACGCACCCTGAACCAAAACAGCTACCACAGCGCCATGCAATATTCTCTGGTATGTAGGGGTCCATCCTACAGCAAGATAATGACCCAATATATAAGTCCAACCTATGCCAGAACTACCTCAGGAAAAAAGAACAAGATGGTAAGCTTGAAAACATGGAGTGACCAGCACAGTCTCCAGACTTAACCCCATCAAGCTGGTTTTGGAACAGGACAGAAGAGGGAAAGCAAAGCAAGTGCAAAACATTTATGGAAACTTCTGCAACAGATAGGGGAAGAACTTTTTGAAGAATATTTGATTTTTGTTTTAGAAAGAATGCCACAGGTGTGTTCACCTGTTATATCTTCCAAAGGTGGCTACTTTGAAATGAAAGGATAGTACTTGGAGTTGAGAAATCATGGAATCATGAATTTATAGACCAAAATATATTCTAAACTTTTGACTCATCACAATGCAATGAGACATTAAACTCCATAATTTTCAATAAAAAACTGGAAGAACTGGGTGTTCTAAAACTTTTGACTGATAGTGTATATTTAATATACAGTCCCAATCAAAAGTTTAAGACCACTTGATAAATGGCAAAAAAAGAACCAAAAAAAACCCAAACATATTTGGCATGGTTGGATCCTAACAAGGTTTCAAGTAGAGTTTCAACATGCAAAAAGAAGAAATGGGAATGAGACAAAACATTTTTTGAGCATGCAATTTATTAAAAACAATACTTAAACTGAACAACAACATGCCTTCAAAAGTCCAAATCTGTGCAAAAATATGGATTCATGATAATTTTAAGTAAGGTGGTCACACTGTCACGATGTTCTGATCGCAAATGCAAAAAAAACTTTCCCTTTTTTAAACATGGTCGGGTTGTTAAACTCCATAAGCAGGGTCTCTCGCAGCGCACAATTCTCCACCATGAAAAAATACGGTGTCTCATTAACAGATGCCTGTATGAAAATGGGCTGAACCTGGAATCAAGCCTCCTCTTTAATAATAACCAGAGATCATTTGCAGAGAATTTCTCTTAGTGTTTTTTTCCCCTATGCTCTATGTGTTTCTGTCTAACATTTACAAGAATTTACAAGTAGTCTTGCGCAGACAGGGATTAAACCACCAACCTTCCGCTGAGTAGGTGCCCTGTTCTACCACTGGAGATACAGCCACCCCCAGAATGTGAATGCTACTGAGTACTACCGAATGTGTGCTGGTATATGTACAATGGCTGCCTTGATATCCCAGTGTGGTGGGGCGTGGCCTGCGGTGCCGTGCAGAGGAGGCGGACGCACCTGCACGGCATCCGCAATCACGCCCCGCCGATATAAATATTGTACTGGGTCCTGTGGTGGGGGTTGTGGTTGTTATGTTGAGCTAGCAGCGGGAGAGCTGCAGCTCTGTGAACATTGTGAACAGCAACCGTGAGAGTCAATAAAGTATGCTGCAAAGCACGAATTTGCACCCGGGTCTGCCGTGTATGTTTACAGTGGTGCCGAAACCCAGGACGGGAGGCACGGCGGATCCAGGAGTGGGCCAGCAGAGGGAGGAGCTGGCGGGAATGGTGGCCGAGCTGGCGGCCACGCAGCGGGAGCAGGCGGCGGTGTGGCGCCGCAGGCGGGAAGAGCTGCAGGAGCAGACTGAACGGCACCTGCAGAGGATGGAGTATCTGGCGGCGCTGATCCGGTCCTGCCCGACACCACCGCCGCCCCCACCGGCGCTCCCCAATGACGCTGGAGTGGAGGAGATCCAGTCTGTGCAGGCGCCCGTGCCGGCCCCCAGGTTGCGACCAGCTGGTACGCAGCCTGCCACAGCGCCTGTTCCCACACCTCGCGTAGGAGCCGCTGGGGCTCGGCAGGGCCCGGTTCCCGTTCCTGCGCCCCGGAAGAAGGTGGCGGAGAAGCCGGCGCGCAAGGAGCCGGCAGCGGCGGCGCCCGAGGAGCCGCTCCAGCCGGGAGAGACAGCACCGGAGGCGGCGCCCGAGGAGCCGCTCCAGCCGGGAGAGGCAGCGACGGAGGCGCAGCGCGGGGAGCCGCGGGATAAGTCGGAGGGGCCTGTGCTAGGGGAGTCCGCGCCACCGAAGCCCAAGGTCGGCGGGGTGAGCAGAGCGGCCTCACCTCCATCAGAGGCCGGTGCCTGCCGGACAACTGCCCAGCCGCCTGCGAGCCGGGGCGCACGACCGTGCCGACAGCGCCGCGTCCACCTGCCACGCAGCCGACCTCCGGACCAGCTTCGCCGACGCTGCTGGGTTCGCGGGCGGCCACCTGAACTCACAACTCCCCGTCGCTTGGCCAGGGTCCGGGCTGATCCTCTCTCCCGCGCGCGGTGGGGGGAGTAGGTTCGGCCGGATGGTTCCCCAGCCTCAGTCGGGCGATGGGGGTATGTGGCGGGGCGTGGCCTGCGGTGCCGTGCAGAGGAGGCGGACGCACCTGCACGGCATCCGCAATCACGCCCCGCCGATATAAATATTGTAGGGGAGACCGGGGATAGTTGTAACGTGGGTCAGTTGTAACACTTCCAATTTCTCCAATCAGGGCTACGTTTCAAATGATGTGACTCATCCTGTACATGCCCAATTCAGTTCTGCTATCACATGTGAAAAATCAGCACATTTTGTCAAACGCAGACAATTTAACATGGAAAAAAGTCATTTGTATGCCAAAAAGTAAGTTTTTCTACTTTATTTCAATTTCTAATAGCATTATCTGCTTTGCAGTTAAACTCATACAAATAACATAATTTAAGTTTGATGTCTATGGGGATATATTCTGTGTAGGTCTTTAGTGCTAATGTTTTAGCCGTTGGCTGTAATGTTAGCTAGTTCATGGCTATAGGAGTCTGGGTCAGTTGTAACAATAATGCAGATGTTACAACTTACCACACTATTACTTTAACTTATATTAAACAAGTTGGGGCAACGACATCAGCAGCGAGAGGTTCACTGGTCGCTTTTGTATATGCGGTTAATGCCTTTGGCAACACAATTCCTCCACTGTTTGTGTTCCCACACATACATTATGCAGACCACTGTGTAAGAGATGGACCAGTAGGAAGTAGTGGAAATAAATCAGGATGGGTGCAAGAAACAGATTTCCTCATCTTTCGGAAGCACTTTGCAAACCACACCAAGGTAAGCCGTGATAAAAAGTAATGGAATTGCGATGCTGGTGAACAACTACATTTTTTCAGCTTCATTGTTATGTTCAAAATTGGTGCAAGAGTTGTAGGTTATAATGCCCACTGAGCCAATGACGCCAAACTCAAGGAAGACCAACCAAAATTAATGAAATATTCAGTTGCAGAAACTTCCATAATTTGTCTTTTTTGGGGGGGGTTGGAATATGTTCAAAAGCTAGATTTCTGCATTCTGTCACACACACACACACACACACACACACACAGCTACATAAATGGCTCTAAGTGCATTCATGTGTTGAATAAACAAAGATTACATGTTAATGTTTTGTTAGTACCCTCATTTCATTGTGTTACATTTCACCCCAGGATATGTTACAACTAACCCAGACTATGGGGTTAATTGTAACATTTCACTCTTTGTGTTTGAGGCCATACCATGCAATGGGTAATTGTGCTGCAGAGAAAATAGCTGCACTATTTAATAGCCGAGACATGTAAATACTTTGCATTACATTTTGAATCCACTACCTTAAAAGAGCTCTAATTTACAGACAAATGTGAAAAATGTTACAACTATCCCCAGTCTCCCCTACTGGGTCCTGTGGTGGGGGTTGTGGTTGTTAGGTTGAGCTGGCAGCGGGAGCGCTGCAGCTCTGTGAACATTGTGAACAGCAACCATGAGAGTCAATAATGTATGCTGCAAAGCATGAATTTGCACCCGGGTCTGCCGTGTATGTTTACACCCAGGTTCTGTACAGGACGATGGTTAGTGAAACTGTACTTATAAGAACAGCATTATTAAATGAACGGATTATTCTTATACCTCTGAGCCAGGGTAAAGGCCTGTGGTAGACTAGCAGTTAAGCATGCAGGAAAACATCCAGGTGAGTGATTACCAATCTTCCTTATTGCACTTGCATATAAGCTTCATCTTTGGGATCTGTTTGACAGATTAAAGACCAAAAAGTCATTTTTAACAGCTTAAACACAGGCAGACAATCACTCTTGGCACCACACCAGAACCCTCAAATGGAGGTACTGTAACTCAGACAGCATTGGTAGTTTCCATAAAAAGGCCCTTGATTGATTTACTTTAGAAAGAGGACACTGTGCTACCTGTCAAAGATCCTTTATTTTTTGTTAAGGGAAGAGGCAAATTGGTCCTGGGTGAGGGGAAAAGACAACGAGCAATTCAGGAGACCCCTGTGGGTGAAAAATGTAGGAAACAGTTCACCCTGCCCGGGATAGGGTTACCGGGGCTCACTCTGGAGCCAGACTTGGGGAAGGTGCCTGTGCCTATGTGCCAAATGACAGTTTAGAGTACCTTACCTTCATGGAGTTCCCAGGTGGGGTGCTTCAACACTAATGTGGGCAATGACAGTGAGACCTGCAGGGGTGTGATTGGAAGCAACAGCTAAATTGGATCTCTGTTAACACCATGTTCAACACACACACACACACAGATTAATACATTCCATTTCATATATGTATATTTTATTCTTTATATAATTTGATATTTTAATGCCATGTGCTTTTTTTTTTAATGTTGTGACACATTGATCCTGGAAGAACATTACTTTATTACAAGGTGTATTACTGTGGCTCAAATGACACTAAAAAGCAACTTGACTTGAACTAGCATGTTCAAGTCAAGTTCAAGTTCCGTTGCTATGTTCAGCAATTAAAACAACACAGGGTATCAAAAACAGTCCAAAATTCAACCCACTGCCATGTACTTCAAAGATATTGTTTTAATTTTATTGTTGATGTTTTAAATGAGCAAACAAGCAAGAAAACAAACAAAAGTTAATTTGTCAAAAACATTTTACTCTTGACTGTGTCTTCTAACATCCAGGAGCTAACAAATTGGGCTTGGTTAGCCTCTTATATTCATAAGAATGAATAATCACCAAAGTGATATGATATTCCGGCTTTCATATTTTCAACTTAACGACTGGTGTGGCTACTAAAAAAAGCGAAAAGAAAAAAAAATCAAAAATGTTTGTTAATACTCAACACATACTTCTCACGCATATCACATATCCTGTGATTATTAGTCACAGGTATTACTCGTGGTATTCTTGTTTTATTGTTAGCTTGTGTTTTTGTTAACAGAGAACTTGTGGAAGCCCATTGGTTTTTGAGACCTGATTTTACTTCTTAAGGTCAGGCTGCTCAGGTCTTCCCATTCCTGATCCTTTGCCATCATAGCAATTTTCTTTAGGTGATTATTTAACAGTCTTAGTTGCCTGTTTATGCTTAGCAGCTTCCTTTGGGAACTGCTTGGTGTACAGACGATGTGTGTACTGCAGTTCTGGTAAGATAAATCTCTGACATTTTGTTTTGGTTTGTATATCTAAGTTTGGGTTTAGGTTATAGCCCTGAATGACAGCTGTTCCATACTGAAAAGGCTTCAGCCTAGCATCCTTTACCAGTGATGGGTCAACCGCACATCTATCTTTCAGGCAAGTGTTTGCAAGCTTGACTTGTAGCTTTCTCAGCTGAGCTACTTCCCTCTCCATCTTCTGTCGTCCAACAAGACTATCCACTTTGTGCCAGAAGGTTGTGTTGAAGTGCAGGTAAATCCTCCAGTCTAAAGCATTCCACTTCTTGATTTTTTCTTCAGTGTTCGGTGAAAGTGAATGCCGAGTTTGTTCACTGCGACTATTGAGCCGAAAGGAAACCATATCTTCCAAGGACCAGCAGAGGGAGTACTTGAGCAAGACCATGGACTCATCAAAGTATTCAGAAATTAGTATAAGATTAAAGTCCTGTTCTATGGTTTTAATAGCCACAGTGGTTCTCTCCTCAAAGTCTCCAGCACCAACTGCAATATTATTCTTAAAGCCAAAGTCAAAAGCCAGAATATTGTGAGCGTAGTGGTTGTTGGCTACCGATGCATTATAGTTTCTCCAGCTGTTGTCTAAGAAGTCCTCCAGGCTAAATGTCTTACGAAAGGCTGGGATGCTCTTATAATAACTAAAGATGGATTCCATCATAGCCACAGGATGTCTCAAGATGGAAAAGTAAAAGGTATCCTGAGGCATCACTTTTGCCACCTGAGAAATACATAGTAAATTACACAGTCAGACACCTGTTGTTCTGAAGACCAGTAGTGTTATCACTATATTATCCATGTGCTATATATGTTTATTCTTGTCATCCTTAGCAAGTCATAAAATAGATTTAAAAAAAAAAAGTCACATTATTTCAATAACAAAATGCAGTGTGTGAAAAAATAATACACCTTTATTGCTTTCTTTTGAATTTAGAGGGTAAGTTTCAGCCAGGTGCTGCTAATCAAAAGCACTGATTAAATGATCATTAACAAGTGTCAAAACTTCTATAAAAGGAGACATTTTGGTCTCGAGCCTTCTGGTGGATTTTCACGCAATGCCAAAAAGGAAAGAAATCCGGAGTGATATTTGAACTCTTCCTGGAAGGGTTAAAAGGCAGTGTTATGAGATGACTTATGAGATGACTTTTAGAGAGAGGCAAGACGTGAAAGACTCCCACCCCTTAAAAATAAAAGTAAATGAATTAAATAAATAAATATTTATTAGTCTTCAATAAGATAAACTAGACCAGATTAAAGCATACCATTCTGGAATCCTTCCTGCCTGTAAAATTATTATTTTTTTAAATGTGTAAAATTGTGACTGGTGAAGGATTTTTATTAGAACCAATTTGCAAAAGCAATGGGAGAAACACCTCTCTTATGAAAAGAGATACTACGAGACACCTCTCTACACATGTAACTGTATAATAATGATAAAAGTATTTATTCTGCAGAAAAATGTTCCCCATCACTGCTATATGGATTAGTGTTACTGCTGCAGATGTTTAATGCATAATAGTATATAAAATCACGGGTTTGTAGTACCTGTCCTATAAGGACCACAATAAAATTTAATCATCTCAGAAACACTAGCCTAGATCATAGATTCATAGATTCAGTTTAAAAAGTAACTTTAAAAAAAAAATCACTTCTCTCTGGTCAATCTGTAACAAATGCAAGTATCACTGTGTTAGATTAATGTCTAAACATTGCAAAAACTAAGAAGCGATGCACACATACATGCATGTAGCACAGTAACATGGTAACCTGGTACCATCATATCATAAGATGTCATGATATGATGGTAAATAATGTTTTGTGTTCTCCTACACATTGTGCACACCTGCTGATCTCTGGTAAATGGCTTGCAGTATGAGTTACCATGCCAATATACCCTTGTGAGAATTTTCTTTTCAAACCCAGGGTTAACCTTTAAGGTACCTGTATAAGAATGAATCCTGCTTTGTAGTTTAGATAATTTGTACATTAGATAATATTTCATTAGGTCTTGATATGTGAAACAGGGTGTACTGCAGCTTTTATTTTGGCCCAATTAACACATTTTGGTACTTAATCAGGCTGACTGGAATACCAAACCATATCAAATTGATATAATTGCCGTGGTTGCCATGGAACTACATACATTTCTGATGAAACTCACCTCAGATTTTTTAAATCTCATGTGGTTGCACATGATGTGGAACTCTTTCACACTTCTGCTGCTAACTCCTTCGACAAAATGTGGAACAAAGAAAAATGGATAAAATAACTGGCTCTGTTTGTTTAGAGGGAGAGCAAAGGTCAAGTTTCTGCTTTCGCCATAGCGATACAGGAGGTTTAAGATAGTGCTGCTTGCTGTCTTGTGTGTCTTGAGGAAAACGATGTGAGACTTTGGATGGCAGGTTGCTTGAGTGTGAGTATTGTTCTGAGTCTTCAAAAAACTGGAAGGAGTGAAAGAGAGGGTGAGTGTTTTTTCTGTGCCTAGATTTAAGTCTGTCCGGGTACTATGGGAAACCAGAGAAGATGGAAGGTCAACATTTAGTTTGTTTCTGTCTTTTGGTAGAAGCAGCTTGCCCAGTGTAACTTTTCTCCCCTCCTGTTGAGAGCTTGCAAGCCTGTCGATTAAAGAATATGAAGGCTTTTCATGTTGCTCATATTGATGATTACCATTTGCAGTTTGTTCCATTTGTTGTAATCTTGTGTCTTCAGGTCTTATGTGAGGAAACTCGTTTTCTTTCTTGATAGGGAACTTCATCTGCTGGAGTTGTACTAGCTTGCCATTCCTGGAAAACATCATAAACACAATAAAATACCTCACTTTCAAATCTTATATTATTGGTTCTAGGTCAGGAACTTTTGACATCACATTTTAATGGACTGGAGGTCCTCTACTGTGGCATTTTAATAAACATTTCAATTTTGTTTAAACAAAAGTGAGGATGTGACTTTCTATATGCCAAAAACTTCCTGTGAAAGGTAATCAGTACCTTACAATGTGACACTGCAGGTTGATTCAGCCAGCTATCCCTTGAAAGCAATTAGTTTATGAACGTGCACAACACACTGCACACACTCAAGAAATTTGAATATTGTAATGTTATGAATTATATCATATATATATATATATATATATATATATATATATATATATATATATATATATATATATATATGTGTGGGTGTGGGTGTATATATAAATGAAATGGTTTTTCTTTAATTTGTTTTATTATTATTTTCTACATTGTAGATACATACTGAAGAAATCAAACATATTAAGCAAGATATATGGAATTATGTAGAAAGAATTGATAAAATATGGTGGTGAACGGGTGAATGTAGGTATGAAAAAGGCTAAGGCTAAATTAAACGCAGAGTTTAATTCCACGTCTCCACGTCTTTCGGGACGTGGCTGAGGTCTCGCTGTTGTGCACCAGGACAGATTCACATGCAGACTGATGAACTCGGATTCCTTTACCTCATTTGAACTTCAGATGATCAAGGTCAGCTCTTTGCACACCTTTTATTGTATTTTAATCTACCGACCTCCTGGCCCTGCCGGAGTCTTTTTAACTGAATTTAACGACCTCCTATCATCCATTATTAAATTAGAGAAGGTGGTAATGTTGGGAGATTTTAACCTTCATATTGATGATGCATCTTGTAATATGGCTGCTGACTTCATGACCATCACAGATTCTTTTAATTTTATGCAGCCCTACACATGTAAAGGGTCACACATTGGACCTTGTTTTCTCCTTGGGTTTAAATATAAATGATATTCGTGTGGAAAATGTCCATGTGAGTGACCATAGCTGCATATATTTTAACTTGTCGTTTTATTTGGATCCCCCGGCTCCCAAAATAACGATTGAGAGGCGAATCATAAACCAGAACGCCGGCAAAAGGTTCTCTGCCATGTTTGACGCTGAAATTACTTACAATGACTACAATTGGACTCTCTTGTCTCATCCTTTAATAACCAGTGTAATTCTATTTTAGACATATTGGCACCTCTGAAAAAAAGTACTGTCCTATGTTTGAAATCTCATCCTTGGTTAAATGAAAACATTCGTAATTTCATTTTCGTAATTTAGTTTGTGGAAGGCTTCCAAGCTTGAGGTTTATAAGTTACACCTTAAAGAATCTATCCTCTTGCTAAATGACATGTGGAAAAATGCCAGAACAGAGTATTTTTCACACCTCATAGCTTCAAAAAAGAAAGATCCTAATTTTTTTTTTAAAACAATTAAGAGTATTGTTTCTCCTGATGCTCCTTGTGCACCAGTTCACTCAACGTCCGAATGCAATGAGTTTATGAACTATTTCAGAAATAAGGTCATTGCCATCAGGTCTAATATCTCTCCATCATCTTCTCAATATCAAACTTTCAACTTGCTCTCCTCTGATACTTGGTCCTCTTTTACTCCTATTACATTACAAGACATCAGAGGCCTGCTTTGTCATATAAAACAGACTTCAAGCCCCCTTGATGTCCTTCTATCTTCATTTTTCACTAGTGTGTTTGATTCAATTGGCCCCTGTATTGTGGAAATGATAAATACTTCTCTTCATACTTCATACCAGCTTCTTTAAACAAGCTATTGTTGAGCCAATATTAAAGAAACCTCAGCTGGATCCATGTCTTCCTAACAGTTATAGGCCAGTATCCAAATTGCCTTTTATATCGAAAATTTTAGAAAAAGTAGTAGTAGAACAAGTTAACTATTTCCTGGATAAAAATGCTGTTATGGACACTTTCCAGTCTGGTTTTCGTAAATTGCATTCCACTGAAATGGCCTTACTTAGAGTATCTAGGGATATCTTGATGGCAGCAGACTCTGGAGAATACACAGTGCTGGTCCTGTTGGATCTCAGCTCTGCTTTTGACACTGTAGATCACAGTATCATGATAAACAGACTCGAGAACTTGTTTGGGATTACTGGTGATGTTTTAAAATGGTTTATGTCATATTTGTCTGAGAGATCTTTTACTGTTTGCATGAATCATGTGACATCAGAATCAACAGTTTTGCCGTGTGGGGTACCTCAGGGATCTGTCCTGGGTCCAATTCTCTTTCTACTTTATGTATTCCCCCTAGGCCAAATTATTAAGCGCTATAAATATATCTCCTATCATCTCTATGCTGACGACATCCAACTATACTGTTCCTTCAAAATGTCTGAGTTGTATAAATTGTCTAATTTAAGTAATTGCCTGACAGAAATCAGATCAGAACAGATGATTAAGCAAGATAACTCGTTAACAGGGATCAAAATCAATAACCGAGTACACACTATTAGTTTATTTGCAGATGATATGATGATATATTTAATAGGCCCAGTTAATTCCTTTTTTAAATTAAGGCAAGCATTAAACACATTTGGAAAATAGTCAAGTTACAAGATAAATCTTAAAAAGACTCAAGTTCTAGTATTCAATATTCAATTGTATCACAGAAGAAAGCTCCAAGAATTGAAAATAAATTGGAATGTAAACTCCCTGAAATATTTTGGTATAATCGACTTAGACATGCAAAAAGAACTTGATAGATGGAATACATATCCTTTGAGTTTTATTGACAGAATAAATGTAATCAAGAAAAAAAATGTAGTACCACAATTATTATATTTATTTTTTATCCCTGCAAATTGAAATACCACTAGATGGGATGAATCTTTAGATTTATTTGGGAAGGGAGGAGACCTAGGATTTCTTACGCAATATTGCAGCTACCTAAGGCTATGTTCACACTAGCCCGGATAGATTTGAAAACGGCATTTTTGTCTGAAAACGCTCCGCATCCACACTATCGTTTTCAGTCATTTTCATGCATCCACATTGAAACGGCAGAAAACGCTTATGTTCCAGTACTGCGCATGTGTGAAATGCAAGACAATTCGACCGGCCTCATTTCTGCTCACTGTTTATTTACTTTCCGGCTCTTTGAAACATTGCGGGAAAATGTCGAGGAAAAGCACCGAGTTTTTTAAATGGACTAACAATGAGGTGGGGTTGTTGCTGTGAGTAACACAAAAGTACAAAGTTGCAAAAGTGAGTGAGAATTAAAGAATTTGAAGAAAAGCTATCTGAAGCATGTACAAACTGATATTAATCTTTAATAAGACTGTCAAAATTGGGAAACAATCACATGACTAAAATGTGTCATCGTTTTCAAAAAGTCTCCGTTTTTGCTGTCCACACTGCAACGCGAAAGCACCGTTTTGAAATGTATGCGTTTTTGAGAGCGTTTTCAAAATGCTGCATTTTCCTTAAGGGAAAACGCCGTCCCAGTTTGGATGGGAGGCCAAAATGGAGAGAAGATTATGTGTTTTCAAACGAAAATGCATTAGTGTGGACGTAACCTAAGACTGAAGGAGGGATGGCTCTTCCCCATTTAACTCACATCATATGGAGGTGATTAAGAATCTGACAGCTCGGATTCGGTCCTGGCCGACACTGCCACCAGCCCCACTGGCGTTCCTCGACCGCGTGGGAGTGGAGGAGGTCGGGCCGGCACGGGTGCAATTTTACTTATTGCAAAATTGCAAAGAATGCATTATTTATTCTCAATGATCCCAAGTAAACTATCACCTGACCTGAGTTAAATGTGGTTAAGATTGCTGGAATTTCTGGAATTTCCCTTGGAAAGATAGACCCCTCCATATTAACTTTCACTGCTACTTCTTAGCCAACATGTTTTAACCATCTTGAGATATATTGTAGCCCCAATACATCTCAGGATGGTTAAAGCATACCTTCTTAGATAAGCCCTGGCAAGATGTAGAACAGACGCTATTATATGTGTGTGTGTGTGTGTGTGTGTATATACATATATATATGTATATGTATGTGTGTGTTTGTATGTACGTGTGTACATATATACGTGTATATATAATGGGTGTATCTGTATGTATGCAGGTGTATGTATAACTTGTACATATCTTTCTTGTGTACATGTAAATTTGTCTGTGTTATTGTGTAAATTCTTATGCTATTGTGTATTTCTTTTTTTTGTCTGAGTGTCAGGACCCTACACCACCGGGCAGAACATGTTCCCTCTCACACACACATGTAAAGGAAGCACTTAAAACATGCGGTTATCCTAATTGGGCGTTTATAAAGTCAGCAAAGATGCACAGAAAAGAAGATCAGACACCAGCGAGGGAGGATAAGAAGGACAGACGCAACAACATTGTCATCCCCTATGTAGCCGGTGTATCAGAGAAACTCAGGAGGGTTCTCGCCAAGCACGACATCCCAGTGTACTTAAGACCCAGCAACACACTGAGACAAAAACTGGTTCACCCGAAAGACAAAACTCCTAAACACAAACTTAACAACCTGGTGTATGCTGTACACTGCAGAGAGGAATGCCCAGACCTCTACATTGGAGAGACCAAACAGCCACTTCACAAGCGCATGGCACAACATAGAAGAGCCACCTCCACGGGACAAGACTCAGCAGTCCATCTGCATCTAAAGGTCAAAGGTCACTCTTTCGAGGATGCTAATGTTCACATTTTGGACAGAGAGGACAGATGGTTTGAAAGAGGAGTGAAAGAAGCCATTTACGTCCACTGTGAGCGACCATCTTTGAACAGAGGCGGTGGTTTATGACACCAACTGTCTGCCATCTATAATCCAGTTTTGAGTTCCCTCCCCAGACGCCTTAACGCCCACTCACATCCTGGGCCATCTGACCTCAGGAAATCACATGATAGGGTGGGGCCAGGTTTCACAATGAGCTCACCCGAAACCCTGGCTGATTGGGACCCACACCCATTTTCACACCTTGGCTCATGTGATTAGGTAGAGGATCATCAGGGGGTCCTTTGTCCCTCCTTGGGGGGAAACTCCCACTGGGTTTAAATCTGGGACTCTCCACCATTTGACCTTAGAACTGAAGAAGCTTCTCGGATGAGAGGTGAAACATCTTCAAGCAACTCGAAGAAGTCCAGACGCTTTTCTTTCCAAGCTCCTAAGACCAGAATTTTCTGGCTATTTTTTGATGGGTTGGGTCTTACAGGATTAAGTCTCACTGCGCCTCTGTCATTCTCCTTTGCAGAGGCCTTTGTGCAACCCATCTCCTCCCCATCTCCATTTCTCATCACTCAAGCTCCATTCAAACCACCAGCATATTGGCTCCGGGGAGTCCTGCTCTAATCCCTTTCACAGCTGGGGTTCCGTTCACCAAAGAAGGGCCATCGAACTCTAACCACCAAACACCTATCTATATTCTGTTCATCAATAAATCATGTTCATTCTTTCTAATAATCTCTCCTTATTGAACTACTGGTAGAGCTCTGAGCCTGCAGAGGGATGTAGGATGGAGTTGCTGAGAAACAGGACTCAGAACATGATTCACTTTAAGTTCAGTAAATTAACTTTAATGTTGTATTTTTTTTAATGTATTATAGTAAGTACCATATTATATCTCCAAAGGTTGATTCTGTTCATCTGGACGTAGCGTTTTCAGTGGGAGAAACATTTCGTCACTCATCCAAGTGACTTCCTCAGTCTCAGCTGACTGCCGGTTTCCCCAATCTTAAAAACAGTACATTTGCATAATGACTGAAACCAGTCCACTGAGGGAACAATGTGCTGAGAAGTCAGTTCCTTCATTATGATGAAGCTGAAACCTGCATTTAGCTGAGACTGAAGAAGTCACTTGGATGAGTGATGAAACGTTTCTCCCACTGAAAATGCTTCGTCCAGATGAACAGAATCAACCTTTGGAGATTTACTTACCTGGATGATTGAGCATGCATCAAGACGATACCATATTATATACTTTAAAGTTTATAATCGTCACATGAGATATCTTTCACCAATGCTAGATTCAGTAAGAAATGTCCAAAATAAGATTAACGATAACAAAATCCACTTGGTTTGAGAAAATTGGTGTTGAGAGTAGGACTTTACCTGGCCTGATGGGTGACAAAGGTCTGAATGGCAATACAGACTCCCAGCAAAATGAACAGTATCCACAGAGAGTGATGCCTGCTGTGCAGCAATCTCTTCCTCTTCACAAACCTACAAAAACGTATACACACACAGACACACACAAACACACGTGGGAATGATATTTAAATGGATAAGGTGACTGTTGCCACGTTGTATTGAGACTGGGTTATGAGAAAAAACTAAGTGACACGTTGCCACAGACACCTCCTAGTGCTTAAACTGCCTCGGAGTAAAACAATTAATTAATTAACTCTTGTACAATGAATTTTCCAATTTAACAGAGGCCACACACAAAAAAACGTGCCAACCACTGGGTTGTATGTTGTTTTTGTTGTATGCATGTTCTTTATTGATAAGATTTTGGTTGCTCAGCTGTACAGTTCACTTAAAGCTCAAAATAACTGCAAATTATGAACTCATTTAACATTTGCCAATAGAACTAGAGTATGGGAACCTACTCCAAATTAACAAAATGCAATGTATATACCTCATTTTCATTCTAATAAATGCCAAAAGTATGCAATTTTTATTTTCATTATTTTTTCCTTTTTAAATAAATATTTTTCTCAGTATCAATAGCATGAGTAGAAGCATCACCTTTACGTTCCCTTAAACTAAGAACTGCTAGTCCGTGCACAGTCCTAAAAATTCGCAACCATACTGCCAAGGGATTTAGATTTTTTTCCTCTGAGAAACAAATCTAGCCACATGTGGCCTTCGTTTCTAAAGTAAACTAAATTTGTACATGCTGCTGATCATATGTAAAGATGTAGGACATCAGGACAGTCAAGGCCCACGGGCCACATCCGGCCCGGCGTACATTTATATCCAGCCCGCGAAATCATTTTATATAGATGTACTATTATTGTTATGCATGGCCCGGCGATATGAGGCGCTAATAATATACTAACTACAGATCCCATAATGTAGCGCTGCAGCCTCCTTGCTGAACGCTGGGCTAACTGGGAACATTCCCATGTCAATCAGTAGTGTTGTGCCAAATCACTGATTTTCTTTCCGATCCGATACCAAGTAAAATTCAGGGTGGTGTCGACGATACTGATCCGATGCCGATACTTTGTACAAAAATAAGCGTCATAATGATTACAGGACATCAGATTACTTGTTCTTATCACTTAATGATGCAGAATTCATCATATAGAAATAAAAAAGCTGAATTGTGCGATATTTGAACACCTTGCCTGCCTGCAGCACTAAAGGACTCCGTGAGAGACGTCTGTCTCGCCCTAGCAGCACCTGTCCCTGTCCACTCCACCTCTTCAGTTCGCCTCAACATACGCTCGTAATATTCTGTGATACGATTTACTCTGAGGTGTTTGACAAATTTGTGGTGTTGCCACAACACCTCACTTTCTTGCCACATGTATCGCAAACCACGTCTCAGCTGTTTGTGGATGTAAAATACGTCCACACATAACTCCAATTACGCTCAGCCATTGTTGTGAGTGTGCACGCCAAGGGGCTGCGACACATTTATACAGTTCTATTTCGCACATGACTATGAAAGGCGGAAGAGAAAGTAGTTCCTTCCACTGTAGACAATCCGAATGAAATAAGTTCTTTCCACTGTGTGTTAATGATAAACTACAAATTTAGCCTAAGTTACTAAAGTATTGATATTTTAATGTGAGAATCGATTCTAGAACATAAATGACTGGTATCAGAGGAATCGATATTTCATTGATCCGCACATCACTATCAATCAAGTCAAACTTCTGTTATTGCGAAGCTAGCCGCTCACAATGGCGAAGAGAAAAGTTGATTCTGAAAGCAGAGCCTTTCAGCGCCAGTGGGTGACTGAATATATGTTTACAGACATTGCTGGTAAACCCGTGTGTCTTATTAGTGGAGCTAATGTGGCTGTAATTAAGGAAATTAATTTAAGACGGCACTACGAGACAGAAAGTCAGGATAAGCTGAAAATCCTAAATGCAGAGCAGAAACTAAAGAAAGTAGAAGAGCTAAAGAAAAATGTGACATTTCAGCAGACTTTTTTCACCAGAGCAAAATCACAAAGTGAAGCTGTTGTGAAAGCAAGTTTTATTGTAGCAGAGGAGAAAGCCAAATCAGCCCAGAACTACTCTGAAGAGCTGCATGATGAGGGTGTGCAGCGTCTTGTGTCCAGACAAAACGCAGATTTTGGCAAATGTGAGCCTGAGCAGAAATACGATTGCTGATCGGGTTTGTGAGATGGCCACTGATTTAAGAACACAGTTGTGTGAAAGAAGCAAAAACTTTATTGCATACTCTCTTGCTGTGGATGAAAGTACAGACATGATGGACATCTGGCCATCTTCATCCGTGGAGAGGAAATATTGAACATTAAATTGATGCACGGGACAACGACAGGAAAAGACATTTTTTAAAACGTACGTCAAAGGGTAATCGACATGAAACTGCCCTGGGACAAACTTGTTGGACTTGCAACAGATGGAGCGCCGGTGTTGTGTGGTGAAAAAAGCGGACTAGTCAGCAGGATGTGAGTAAAGATGCAGGAGGAGAACTGTACCGGTGAGTTAACAGCATATCACTGCATCACACACCAGGAAACGCTGTGTGGTAAAGTCCTAAAAATGGAGCATGTAATGATCACTGTAACGCAAACCGTAAATTTTATCTGAGCTAAAAGTTTAAATCACCGTCAATTTCAGTCTTTTATGTGGGAAATAGATTCAGAGTTTGCCGACATTCCTCATCATACAGAGGTCTGTTGGCTGAGTTGGGGAAAAGTTCTCAATAGTTTTTGAGCTCAGCAAGGAAATCTGTCGGTTCATGGACATGTATGATGCGGTGAAGGCATTTCAAGTGAAGCTGTCACAAATGCACCAGTGCAACCTGCCTCACTTTCCCTGTTGCCAAGTAAAGTAATGCTGAACTCCACCTGTGCAGATTCAGATGGAGCTGCAGTGTAATGATACACTCAAGGGAAAGTACGACACTGAATGGCCCGCACAGTTTATTAGCTCCATTCCTGAAGCAATGCCCAGCTCCGTCTACATGCGGCTCCAACCTTTCATTTATTTTTTCTGGGGTTTTTGGAAGCATGTTCATATTTCTAACTTGCATAATTTTGACAGGATATATTTTTATGAAGAGCAAAATATTTAAAGTTAAAGTTTATTTCTTTTAAGTTTATTTAATCTGGAATAATATTCCTGTCTGTTTTATTCACATTTATGTTTAAAAAACATTGTTTTAGGGTGTTCAATAAATGTCTATCTTGTTTGGCCCGCGACCTAAAGTGTGCCTTGAGTTTTGGCCCCCTGTGCAATTCAGTTTGACACCCCTGACCTACAGCAACATCAACTATACCTACCAACTATATAAGTTACTAATCTTAAATTCATTGTTGTTATAGCAGCTAAAAAAGAGAAATCTTCTCTACGCCTCATTTACATGGAGCTTAAAATGTTTTTTGTATACTGGATATCCCCATGACATTCAAAGCACTGATGTAGTTAAACCGTACAGCAACTTTTTCCTGACTATCTTTATTTATCACACACACACACACACACACACACACACACACACACACACACACACACACACACACACACACACACACAAATCACATGGCACCACTCTGACTCTAGAATCTAATTCTAGTAAAAGTTTACAGTTGAGCTAAGATCCTAATATTTTTAATCTGGAGGTTAATTACAAAAACAAAAAAGCTCATATGAAAACACATACATTATATTACATAAATCTTTTACCATTCTCCCAGAAGCACATTTGTGAAGTCAGACACTGATCTTTGATGAGAAGGCCTGGCTTGCAGTACCTGCACTAATTCATCCCAAAGGTGTTGGTTTTTTAATGGTAGAATGGGAGGCAGAGCCTTTAACTTTCAGGTCTGTCTTCCTGTGGAACCATTTTTCTTTCTACTTTTAAGATCAGGTGTTTTTTCTTCACTTGCCTTTTTACTCATTATATGTTTATATTCCATTCTAATCATTAGCTGTTATAATTTTTTTCTCTCTTCCACAGGGTGTCCATTGTCCTCTCTTAGTAGCCAGTGCCCCAGGATGAGAGACTGGTGATTGGAGTAGACTTCCATGGGCATGTAAGTAAAGTAAACAGATGCTAGTGTTTTACAAAAGGGGTGGAACTTGTTGTGCTGAACATGTACTTTAAGAAGAGGGGGAAGAAATAGTTTTTGTTCTGGGCCTGGTTCTGCTGGAGTTTTCTACTTGTTAAAAGGGAGTATTTTCCCTTTTTTCCCCCTTCCCACTGATTGTTTGGATTTTCTGTTTTCCCCGCATTATTGTAAGGTCTTTGTCTTACAGTATAAAGCATGTTGTGATTTGGTGCTATATAAATAAAACTAAACAGAACTGAATAGGGTAACACACACACACACACACACACACATATATATATATATATATATATATATATATATATATATATATGGAGGAAGGTACTCAACCACCCTCGGGAGAGTATCTCATTTTGACCTTGAAACTTCCAGGCTATACTCGGTACAGATGTTCTTTTATACTGTGTGGCACTTGATTATGTATGTATGTATGCTCTGCCTGCTACTATTTTACAGTGTGCTGTGATGTGCTGGATTGTTTCAGGGGCATCTTTGCACAGCCTGCACCTGGGCTCTTGCCTGGTGTGGCCAGCCTCTATGGATCTGATGATTGTTCCTGTGCTGCCTCTGTGCTTTCTTTCAGTTTAGCTTTGTTCAGCCATTTCTGGATGTCAGCCACTTGCTTCTTCTGCCAGTGGTACATGCCATATGCAGGAGCCTGTCCTTCCATGATGGTTCTTCTCCTTGTTCCTCTTGTTTCTCTGGTTTCTTCTGCCTGAAGTATTTGCTAAGGATGCGGTCTATTGTGGTCTTCCTGGTGTACTCATGTATGCTCATTGTTTCATCCTGGATTGTGGTTCTGAAACTTATTAATCCTTGGCCATAAGCATACAGTCTCAGGATGCTGGATTTGGGGTATAACCCTCCATGCAAGATAAGGAGCTTCCCTGTCTTGATGTCAGTGGCTTCTATTTCCTCCTTTGGTCAGCTTATTATCCCAGCAAGGTATTACTGGCAGGGTGTTGGTGTTAATTGCCTGGCTCTTGTTCTTCCCATTCAGCTAACTCTTCAAGACTTGCCTTACCCTCTGCTGGCATTTGGTGGTTTTCCTAGTGGCCTCTTTGTGGTTCTTATCTGCCTGTAGGATTCCAAGGTACTTGTAGCTGTCCTCAGTGTCTGCAGTGTTCATTTCTTGTAGTACAATCCCCTCCGTTTTGACTACCTCCCTCTCTTTTTTACCATTCAACTACATGTCTTCAGTCCAAATAGCATTCCAATGTCATTGCTGTAGGTTCTAGTGGTTTAGATCAGTGAATCAATGTCTCATTCACTCTTGGCATACAGCTTCATGTCATCCTTATAGAGTAGGTGGCTGACGATTGCTGCATTTCGTAGTTGGTATCTGTAGGGGGTTCAGGCCTATGCAGAACAGCAGTGGAGACAAGACTTGTGCTATTGGCTTGACATTGGCCTCTAGTGTTGTTTGCCACGTCTCCATCGAATTTCTAATAAGGCCATTAGGTTCCTGTTTATCTCGTGTTGTTCTCTGCATTCCAGGATCCATGGGTTGAGGCACTGAGTCATAGGCTTGCAGTCAATCCAAGCGGTGTACAAGTTGGTGAGCCTGGTTTTACAGTCTTGGGTGACTGCTCTGTCTGACAGGAGCTGGTGTTTTGCCCCTGTGGTGTTTCTGCCTATTCCTATCTGTGTCCCACTCATACCCAAGCCATATGCCAACACTATTTATTTTTTTCCGATACTTACATTTTACATTTGTGAGTACTGTTCATATGTATATAGTGGCACAGAATTGTGCACATCACCCCCCTTTCTTTCCCACACTGCACTGAGTAGGAGATGCTCTGTATCTCATTGTACACATGTGTAAAGGCATTCTCTACTCAACTCTCTACTACTACTCTCTAGTGACCGGGAGGTTGTTGGTTCGATCTGCTCCAATCTGCATGTCAAATATCCTTGAGCAAGATACTAACCCCAGGTTGCTCTCCGATGCATTCATCGATGTGAATGGGTATGAATGTTAGTTAGGTAGCACTTAAAACCTAGAGAAGTGTTTGGGTGAATGGGTGTGATTGGGTGAATGAACAAGTTGTATAAAGCGCTTTGAGTGCTCAGAGTAGAAAAGCGCTATATAAGAACCAGTCTATTTACCATGTGATGGTTACTGGATCCTGTTCAGGGAGTTTGCTTTATCCAAGGTCTGCTCTTAGATCCACTAGCAACTGAGCATTGTTTTTATGAGTTGTGTCCTTCTCCCATATACTCCCAGTATTGGTCTGTCTGCATCTTGTGGGGCTGTTTTCATATTGTTCACCTTCCACTAGGGGTACACCTTGGATTATTCAGTGGAGTACAGCTGGTTTATTCTCCTGCCTTCTGTCTCTACAGAAAAACAAACAAAGTTCACAGGCTGTCCCAGCCAAGAGCAGCAGGATCCAGGGCATGTAGGGCCAAAGAGGGGCCACCAGGCTCAACCTCACCTCCTTGGTGTGGACTTGACAGAGGATTGACTGGAGGAGAGAGAATGGAGGGAAGGCATAGAGGAGGCACTGGGGGCAGGGGTGCACAAGGGCAAAAGGTCGACCTCTGCCCTTCCAAATTTGCACCAGATCTAGTTGGCCACCTGAAATGGAGTCTCCACCCTTCTGGACGTAGTCGCTTACTTGACAGTGTCTGCCACCATTTTCAATGGCCCTAGCACATGAACTACTCTGAGTGAGCAGAGCAGGCGTTAGCCAGAGAGAAGCCAGAGAGCCAGAGAAAAACTCTTGCTCACTGGGCTAACAGCATCAGCGACAGTAAGAACCAACTGGTTGCATCAGTTTACAAGACCTGTATTCCAGAAGGATACAGCCAGCTGCAGTGACACTAGGTGAGTGCCGAGTGTTCAACTCGCAAGACCCCAAGAAACAGACCAGGTGCCCACAGCATCAGCTACAGCAAGGTTCCACTGGATTCATGAACCTGTGAGACCACAGATAATATACCAGGAGCAATCACAGCCACATATTAGAGTCACTACAAAGGACCTTTCCTTTCTTTTTTTCTCTTTTTAGGGCAACAGCAATTATGGGAACCAACCAACAGGCTTCACAACACAAAGGCATAGGACACACACTGTACCATGCAAAGCACACACGCACACTACATCTGGCAGCAAGTGGAGATCAAAGAATCATAGTTTTCATATCTGCACAGATGTTTTATAGGAGAAGCCTAAGTGTCTTAAAGAAGTATCCACATGTCCTGATAAAGGGGGTTCCTTCTCCATACATATGGAATATGTAAAGAGTGGAGAGACAGTCTTGATGTATAGTGAGCAAGAGTGTAAGATTTACTGCCAAGATTCTCCACCCAGAATGTGGAGAAATTGAATAGCATCTCAGTTTGTGCAAATTTTCCCTGCTGTTGTCCTTGCATACAGTTTCTGGTATTCTGTGCTGTTCTGTATGGGGATTCTGTACTCACTCAGAGATTAGACTGTACACTGAATTATTATCACCATGGATTCAAACTATAAATACATAAATATATTAATTCAAGCCAACAGCACCTCCTTTCAGTGTAACAGCCTGGTGACCAGTGATGGGGTTTCCCTGGTGAGGAGGAAACTGGTGACAGCAGTCCATCTTTGGAGGGCCACGACATGGATGGAAGGACCCCTCTGGTGTC
Source organism: Neolamprologus multifasciatus (assembly GCF_963576455.1). Classification (NCBI taxonomy): domain Eukaryota; kingdom Metazoa; phylum Chordata; class Actinopteri; order Cichliformes; family Cichlidae; genus Neolamprologus; species Neolamprologus multifasciatus. The sequence continues at coordinate 39,991,469 of NC_140452.1, read as the reverse complement.
TTCCTGGAGGGGTCCTTCATCGCTGACTGAGGCGAGAGGCTACGTCTGATCACCCTCATCACTGGAGCCTCAGACCGAGGTGGGGCAGCTGTCAAGCCCGATAGCAGCATTGGAGAAATCGGAGTGTGGAGCTGCAGCTGCAGCAGAGAGGATGAGGAAGCAGAGCCGACAGATGATGAGTCCAGACTCAAAGCCAAATTTAACCCCTAGTCTCGGTGAAACTGGCAAAATCCAACAACCAGCATAAACCGAAGTCCATTAATCTAAATATGGGGAAACAGCAGGAAAGAAAATAAGATTACAATATGAAGGACCAGATTGTGACGATCGTCAGATTTGTTATTTTGAATGTGCTTTTTGTAATGAAAATCTGTTTGTGTTTTTCCATTTGTATGGACTTCACACCCCACTGGCAGTCAACCAGTAAGATCATGTTGATTTTGCGCGTTAGGAGTGTTCAGCGAAGTAATCTGTTTCTTATGTGGTCTAGCAGGAAGTGTTTCGAGTTACCGGGAAAAGTAGCAGCGTGGCAAATCTAGTAATTCAATGGTAATTAAATATTTTAATACAGCTGAATTTGATTGTTATTTTATTTGGATGATTTGTTATTTGGTTGTTGAATTTGTCTGTTATTTTAAAGGTCTAACCCAGGGGTCGGCAACCTGCGGCTCCAGAGCCGCATGCGGCTCTTTAGTCCTTATACTGCGGCTCCGCGTGGTTTGGGAAAATAAATTAGTATTTAGCTGAAGTGTATTTTATTTGTGTTTAGTTCTTTTTTTAACTTGTAGTTCTAAATTGGAAGATTATTGTGATATTGAAATATAAAAATAAAATTATATTCTATTATTTTTTCATCGCTTAAAATTCTTCCGCGAGTCACACTCGCCGAAGCTGGTATACCCGCCGAAACGCCGTGCATTTATCGAGACTTTCAACCCCAGGTAGGCCAATTATGGATCTTCGGATCCACATTATGTCAGCAGCTATTCTCCACCATGAACTATGTTAAAGACAAACACCGCTCACGCCTGACAGATGACAGCTTACAGTCCTGCGTAAACTGACTTCGTACAGCCCCGATTAGCAGACGCTGTGCGCAGAGGTTCGGGACCATAAGTCTTATTGTAAACATATCACGGCAGACCGGTGATGTTTGCATGAACACGCTTTTCAGCATCTCTTTATTGACCACTTTTCACACACGTTTGCTGTACGGCCCGACATACACCACCAACAACACAACAGCACAGATAGCGCAGACGTAAAGGCAGCGAGGCGTGATTGCGGGTGTGGCTCAGGTGCGTCCGCCTCCCCTGCAGCAGCGCTGCAGACCACGCCCCACCGCACGCATTAACCTGGTAAAATACATATTTAGGCAGAATTTTGCAAATATCTATTTTTAATTTTTCAGCAGCATAGTGCTTTTTTACCAATTATTTTTTAAAAGTCAGGTCAAGGCTCCAACAGCCCAAAGACAATATAAGGGTGGTGGCTGACAACAGTTTTTGTTTGCTACATGGATCATTTTAGTTCAGGTTGGTGTCTTTCCTTTTGTTATATTTCTTTAAGAGTTCAAAATGTGTTGATTACATAAATAAAATGTAATTTTCTCTGTAGCACTTCATGGATTTCATAAGCAACACACCTTAGTTGTTCACACAAAGCATAAAGGTAAAAAACAATATATACAGTGTTATCTTCATTTTAGATGTCAAAAAGTATTTGCGGCTCCCAGTGTTTTCTTTTGCGTGGAAACCGGGTCCAAATGGCTCTTTGGGTGTAAAAGGTTGCAGACCCCTGGTCTAACCCTTTAAAAATAAATCGCAATCTTCTGTGCTGCTATATCTCCATGGCTATCTCTGTCAGCTATGGCCATTTCTTTCTGCTACTAACATCGCAGAACTATTGCAATGCTCTGGAGTAAATAGAAAACCCATATTTTCAATTTAAAGGCTCTAGAGTGAAAGAAAATATTTTTCTAGCTTCTAAAACAGCAGTGCTTGCTTTGAATGCTAGTGGGTGATTAATCACCATAAAACACAATTCAAAATCTGAGAAAAAAAGTGGGAAAAATTCATTATTAACATCAAATATTGAAATCTACAATGTCACAATGTCTGTTTTTCACAGCAATATATATTTCATCAAAACCAGGGCAAACCTCACAGAATGTTATGTTCAATGTTATTTATTTGACTTCATAACTGTATGTAACTACAATGAAAAAGGTTTAGTTTTTGACAAATGTTTTTTATGAAGTTAAATGTTTATATAAGCGGCTCTCACAGACAATCACAAACTTTTACCCTCTCTGTGTAAGGAACAGAATTGCATAGCAGTGGCCCCTGCTATGCAATTCTGCCTTTTTGAAGAATTCTACACATCTCTCTGTTAGCAGTCAGCTGAAGCGCAGTCAGATCCATTGCCAATACAAGTGTAGTTCAATATGTCCTGTTGGGACCAACATGATCAGCTACCCCTGCAGATAGGATTGTACTTCATGCAAAAGGTACTGCAGCCTGAAATGCAGATCAGTAAGGTTCCTTGGCAACTCAAATTCAAATTCAAATTCAAATTTTATTTGTCACACACACACAACCATACACAGTATGACATGGGGGGTGAAATGCTTGTAGCTGCGCAATGCCCGACCATTAAATGACAGAAAAAAGATTTACAGTATTTACAATTTACTACAAAATTTACAAATTAACTTAGGAATTTACAGTAAAAATAAAAATAAATAAAAATGTGCAAACAGCAGAGAGAGATTATAAAGATTATAAATTATAGGAAATTATAGGAAATGTGTGGTGGTGCGTGTGGTGATGTGATGTGTGTGAGAGTCCAGTCTTATAGTGATGTGTGTGGGAGAGTCCAGTCCTACACCTGGTTCAGGGCCCGAATAGCCTGGGGGAAGAAGCTCCTCCTCATTCTCTCTGTTTTGGCCTTAAGGGAGCGGAAGCGCTTCCCAGACCTCAACAGTGAGAAGAGTCCATTGTTGGGATGGGAGAGGTCCATCATAATCTTCCTAGCTTTGGACTTGCACCGCTTGGTGTAGATGGACAGCAGGTCAGGGAGCTCTGATTGAATGATGCGTTCGGCTGAGCGCACCACTCTTTGCAGATCTCGTCTGTCCTGCTTGGTGCTGTTCCCAAACCAGGTGCAGATGTTTGCCGTCAGGACGCTCTCGATGGTGCAGCAGTAGAAGTTCTTGAGCACCTTCAGTGGCAGATGGAAGTCTCTAAGTCTTCTGAGGAAGAAGAGACGCTGACAGGCTTTCTTAACCTGGGTGTTGATGTGGCAGGACCATGACAGGTCCTGAGTGATGTGGACACCCAGGTATCGGAAACTGTCCACTCTCTCCACTGGCGTGCCACTGATGATGAGGGGTTTGTAATTCCTCGCCTGCTTTGTGGTGAAGTCCACGATCAGCTCCTTAGTCTTGCTGATGTTTAGGAGGAGGTTATTCTCCTGGCACCAGGTCTCCAGGTTCCTAATCTCCTCCAGGTAGGCCGTCTCGATGTTGTCGGAGATCAGGCCTACAACAACAGTGTCATCAGCAAACTTGACAATGGAGGTGGTGTCTGATGTGGCTACACAGTCATGAGTGTACAGTGAGTACAGCAGGGGGCTTAAAACACAGCCCTGAGGCACTCCAGTGCTGAGTGAGATGGAGGGGGAGACTTGTTTTCCCACCCTCACTGATTGGGGTCTGTCTGTGAGGAAGTTGAGGATCCACTGACACAGTGATGAGCTGAGTCCTAGATCCGTCAACTTGGTGAAAAGCTTAGAGGGAATTATTGTGTTGAATGCTGAACTGTAGTCCACGAACAGCATCCTAACATAATTCCCTCTGCCAGTGTCCAGGTGACTCAGGGATGTGTGGAGCAGGTGAGATATGGCATCGTCTGTGGAACGATTAGTCCGGTAAGCAAACTGAAGTGAGTCGATGGTGGCAGGAAGTGAAGAAGTGATGTGATCTCTCATCAGTCTTTCAAAACACTTCATCACAATTGAGGTCAGTGCTACTGGACGGTAGTCATTGTGGCAAGCGGGCTGTTGTTTCTTTGGAACAGGAACTATAATGGACTGTTTGAAGCATGTGGGAACCACAGCTTGGGCCAGGGAGAGGTTGAAGATCTCCGTGAACACCGGTGTTAGCTGGTCAGCGCAGGCTCTCAGGACCCGGCCAGGGATTGCATCTGGTCCTGCTGCCTTCCTGGTGTTCACCCTCCTGAAGGTGTTCCTCACGGCATGCTCTGTGATGATGAATGCATTTTCTTCACTGGTGCACTCCGAGCGCGCGCAGCCGTTTGTTGTTTTCATTGCTGCGGCGTCGAAGCGAGCATAAAACGTGTTCAGCTCATCAGCCAGTGAAGCATCGGCATTCATCATTGAAGAAGCTGGTCGTTTATAGTCCGTTATAGTCCGCAGTCCTTTCCACAGGCTCCTAGAGTCGCACTGTCGTAGCTGTGACTCTAGTTTTTCCCCGTAGCTCCGCTTTGCCTTTCTGACCGCGCTGCGCACGTTGTAGGACGCAGCCTTGTATAGGTCCATATTACCGGAGACGAGCCCTTCATTGTAGGCAGCGGTGCGTGATCTCAGAGCGTCGCGGATGTTTTTATCCACCCACGGCTTCTGGTTGGGAAACGTTTGGATGATAGTTCTTTCTGCTGTGTCGTCCGCTAGTTTCCCGATAAATCCCACAACCGCTTCCGTAAACATGTTGATGTCGTCAGAGCTGCGCCGAAACATGTCCCAGTCTGCGTCATCCAGTGCGTCCTGCAGCGCGGCCACTGATTGGTCCGTCCAGCGAGCGACCTCCCTCCTGATTGGTGGTTGCTGCTTTAGCCTTTGTTTGTAAGCAGGCATGAGGAAGATGGCGGCATGGTCCGATTTCCCAAATGCCGGCAGGGGTTGAGCCTTGTAACAGTTCTTGAACGGGGTGTAGCAGTGATCTAATGTCCTAGTGCCCCGGGTGGGGCAGTTGATGTGCTGGTGAAGGTTGTGAAATGTCCGTTTGAGATTCACTCTGTTAAAATCTCCCATAACAATGAGTGCGGCATCTTGGTGAAGTGTTTGTTGATGTGTGAGAGCCTCATGTAGCTCACATAAGGCAGTGTCCGAGTCCGCGTGTGGCGGAATGTAAACAGTGCAGGCAATGACCGCAGTGAATTCCCGAGGGAGATAGAAAGGGCGACATTTAACGATCAAAAGTTCCAGATTGGGTGAGCAAGAGCGTGTGAGTGGGTAGATGTTTGTGCTGTCGCACCATCTGTTGTTCACCATCAAACACACTCCACCACCTCTTTTTTTCCCCGACTCCATTGTCCTGTCCATACGGTAAACCGAAAAGAACCCTGTCGGCTGCACGGCGTGGTCTGGTATCGCTGGGTTCAGCCAAGTCTCGGTGAAGCAGAGGAGGTTGCAGTCCCGAATGTCTCTCTGGAACTTGATTCTGGCTCTGAGGTCATCAAGCTTGTTCTCGATGGATTGAACATTGGCTAGCAGGATACTGGGCATGGGTGCGCGGTGTGCGCGAGCCCGTAGCCTGTTCCTGATGCCGGCTCGTTTACCTCGAGGCCGTCGCTTAGGGTCGCGTCCTTTGTTCTCTCTCAGGATCTCCTTTGGCCAGGTTGGGTCCGGAGTTAAACATGGTGAAATGTTTGTGTATTGTAGACCAATAGAAACCAAAGTGTCTCTACTGTAGCGAATTTGTGTGTTTTGCATGATGCCCATGCAAGATTATAGCAGATATAGCAAAAAGTGACGAAAAACTGCAGAAAGTGGAGAAGTTGGGGCAGAGCATCCAGCACGGCAGCCGACCTCACCAGCGCCATCTTAGATCATCCAACTGATCATCCACTGCAACTGTTACCCAACTGCCATCAGATTGTTAAATTCACAATGAATACCATAATAAATACACAATTCTGATGTTTGACTGTATGACAATAAAGGAAGCAAGGCCCCAGCAGGAGTTCAAACCAATAACCTTCTTGCTGTAAGATACTGCATCACCAATGACCAGACAGTAGGTGATGATTTTGTATTCTTTATTAGGTACATAATAAAGCACAGAGCAGGTTAGGTGTGCAGCTTAATTTGCATGGTGACAAATGCAGGTGAGAAGTGAGAGAACCTTTGTAAAGCAAAAACACCAGGTCCAATCTGAAAAGTGATCTCAATAAGCACCCAATCCCGCTTCATATTACAGGCTCTGAAACGCTGGAAAGAAAACTCTCTGGGTCAGAATGTTGCCTTCTCTCACCTTGCACTGGGCTGAAAGGTAGTACCACATTCAGACAACCTGGATTACTGTTACACTTCTCAAGTACAATCAGCAGACTGCAATCTGATGCTCAGGCTAGTCCCTTAGATAGGATAGAGTTTCAGGTACAAGCTGTGTAATTTTAGCCAGCACATTCTAATGTGACCTTTAGAAATGGACAGTGTCTATTTTGTGGTGGGTTCCTATGGTTTTATTGTGCACATTTATTGTACACTTACTGAAGGTCTTTTTTTCACAGGAAATGACATTACACTCTAACTATGTTTTATAAAATAGGATTAGAGGATAGTTACAAAATCTATAGGTTGGGTAAGAAAACAAAGTGCATCTAATAAAAACAGCCAAACAGGACTGTGAACTCTAACCACATCTGAAATTGATTTGACCCAAACATGAAAACAGCTCTCTATCAGCAGCACACCAAATTTTAAACACCTTTCAAAAACACCCAGAAGCATTTTTACTTCGCTATTCATATCTCCTTCATATCTCATCTGCAATGACTGCAGTCATAATGTGGCTGTAGTCAGTCTACTGAAGCCCACTTGATGTGAGTTTAAGTCAAACCCAGTTCCATTCAGAATACAAAGCAGAAATCATAAATTTCAAACTGGAGCTTCCTAAAATCTAAGTATATGTTTGCTAAAGTCACATTAAGCCATGTTCACACACTTCTACAGATAAAACCCATGCTGTAAAATGGCAATAGCCACAAAAACAATGTATTTTTATTTTCAATGGTTTTTCAAATGTAAAAGTCTGACCAAGTGAAAAATGTATCTCTAGTTATATTTCTGTCAAAGAGGAATTATGTGAAGTCCTGAGACATAGTGCAGCTACACGTGAAAACAGCTGGGATTAACAAACACACTTATAACTCATGTTAAAAGTGTGTAACGATCAAAACAACAGAAGCACCCTCCGGAACATACAACCAAAATCACACGTAACTGATTTTAGACTAGGCTTCTATTATTCTAATTATTCCGTGGTCATTGTAAAGCATTCACATCCACGATGCCAGGCTCCAGGAGGGCAGAAGTGCATATTGCCTGCTAACTCACTGGCAGGAGTGGGTGAGTTAGTGAGATTACGAGTGCACTTACCTGGTCATGGAGCTCAGATGCTGCTCTCTAGTCCAACTTCTTGGTGGGAACAGCATCTTCCTGAAACTGAAACACACACAGCTCAGCTCACACACACGTCTGCTGTCTGTCTCACTCTCTCTCTGCTGTCTGTCTCTATTAGTTTGTGTCTGCTTCCTCCAGCTCCTCCTGCCTAACCTACTTTGCCTTCACGTCCACAGAGACAGAGGCTGACAGATGTGAAGCACAAAGAAAGGAGCTGGGAGAATTACGGGCTCGCAACTGAAACTCTGGTGCACACAGAGTAAATTACTGCCTTTATGCCAGATTATATAGATTTTTGAAACTAATATAAGGTAAAAGTTGTGTTTTGGGGGGTTTTTTTTGTGACAAAGGTGTGTGAAAGGGTAACCATGTGAACAATTAGAATAGAATAGAATAGAATAGAATAGAAATGATCTTTCTGTTACAAGAGTTTGGCATCTCTCCGTTGGCAGGATATACTGTAGATTTAAATTCCGATTCTTTTAGGGTAGGAGAAGAAGTTAAAATAGAATTCAACAATTCAACAGCACATTGATTGCTCATTTTTCTTTATTGTGTAATGAAGCTTTGCTGGACTGTAGATAGTGGTTTCACGTGGTGCAAGCATACAAAAACAGAGAAACTTGTTTACTCTTCAACTTTATTTTGTCTGTTCACGTAAGTATGCAAAGATTTCTGCTTTAGATGGTTGATCTCTCTCAGTTCTAGTTCAAATTCACAGTTTTTAATTTGCCTTCCATGACATTGTGGTTATGACTCAGTGAACCCCAAATTACCCCTGTGTGTGTGTGTGTCAGTGTGAGAGAGAGAGAAAGTGCTCTGTAGATAGAACAGAGGACTGTATTGTGGCGTGTTGTGGCGATGAGGTGTAGGGGAAGGGGTGGGACGGGGGGTTGAGGGAGCAGGGACCAGTGCCAGGGAAGCCTCACTGACACAGCTGGCAGATATCGACCAATTATACCTCCCCATTTTAAACAGTAGTACGCTGGAGCCGGTGTATGTGGCAGCAGAATAGAAGCTGACAGCTTCTTTTGGGCAAGTAACCGCACAACTATTGTGTAAAGTGAATAATAAAGAGTTATGCTGAGCTGGAAACTCTGCATCCTGTGTGTATGTACTGAGGGATCAGATCAAGACTTATATCACATTGGCACCGACAATTCCCCAACACTGAAAATGTCAGACCAATAACATCGGCCATGCTCGACCCTCAAGTGCTGGTTTCTCGGTCTGGGTCCACAGTTCTGCCACCTTTGCCACTTCTCTCAGTCATCACGCTGCATAAGATTATTACCACCGCCACCACTTACATTGGGAAAAGAGATCCCCAGCGGCTCGGGAACATTGCAGCCAGTGCTGTCTGAAGGGATATTGCGGATGTTTGAAATTGGTCTGATACCACTGGCTTGCTAGCTTGTAGGTGATAGTCATGATGGTGGAGGATAATCACACACTGCAGCTGGAAGATCTGGTGGTGCACTGCCAGCAGGTGACGGGGAACTGGCAGATCCCTGCTCCAAGAGAAAGCACTTTCTACTCACTTCAGTCGTGACATAGGTGAAGCATCCAACAGCATGCGCACCCACTAATTTTCCATCTGCTCTCTGTGTTCTCAGCATTATGCAAGAGTATCAAACTGATCTCCCTGTTGGAGCTCAGTCTGGGGGGAGTTATTTTTTGCTCCTTATCTTTCCTCATGTGGTGCATTTTTCCATTGTTATGCCTCTCTGACCTGTCTTCCCCATGTAATGTTTTGTGTAATGTTGTATGGTTGGAGGGTAAGATCAAATCAAATCAAATCTCTTTGGCTACAGCTGTTCCTTCCCACTCACCACTGGAAATTAAATATATGGGCAATAGTGTCAGGGGCTGGGTCTGTGACCCAGTGTCTCGAGTTTATTTTTGATTTTCTTATGTTATTGAAATAATGTTAAGTTCTTGTGCTATTATTTAGTTAGAGTTTTGTTGAGTTTTAGTCTAGTTTATGATTCACCTATGTCCCTGTGTTTGTGAGTCTTTTCCTGTCTTCTGTGTTAGTCTGTCTTGTCCTCTTTGTTTAAAGAGGGTGCACTTACTTATGCCCACGGTGCGCTTAGTTATGCCCAGGCTTGCGTCTCCCTTATCTGGTCTCATGTGTCTGTCACGTGTACGTCTCTCCATGTTTCTATTTTATTTTGAAAGGTGTGGTGTTTCCATGTTTAGTGTGTTTAGTAGGGGTGCAACGATACTTGTATCGATATTGAACCGTTCGATACAGTGCTTTCTGTTTGGTACGCATAAGTATCGAACAATACAAAATTTTTAATTTATTTTATCAACTTTTCTTCTGACGATGCTGTCTGTGTTGAGCGCTCAGTGGATCTGCGCTCAACAGTGCAGCCTAGGCGGAGTAGTCGAACGCAGATTCACTGAGCGCAGACAGCTTCTGTCCCACAGCTAGCGAGACAGCTTCTGTCTCGCTAGCTTCTGTCTCAAGCTAGCGAGACAGAAGTTAAGCTCTCCTTGCAACATGGCAAATTGAACCTCCCCCACCCTCATTCAGATCTGGCGTTTGGAACTATTTTGGTTTTCATGTGACGTATGACCCTGAAGGTAAGCATGTCATGGACAAAAGTAAAACAGTATGTACAGTATGGATGTGCCACGCAATGCTCAATTACAATGGTGGAAACTACTGCGTTAGTGCAGTTTGCTCATTAACGTGTTGACGCCGTCCAGCCCCACGCACGGAGCGATCCGCGGTAGCTCGTTAACAGAGATTTGCTGTGTTGTGGCGTTAACGTCATTTCAGATTAACACTGACAGCACTAATGGGAACACAACAAATATGACTGCACATTTACTCTGACATCATCCTAGTGCAAAGACAAGTGGAAGAAGACAAAAACAACAAGCACGCATGCTACAAACTTTACAGAGTCATTTAGACCAACGGTCCCCAACCTTTTTTGCGCCGTGGACCGGTTTATGCCCGACAATATTTTCACGGAATACAACAAAATAAAACTAGTACCGGTACCGAAAAAAAGAAGATTTATTCATAACACACGTGAAAAGACCAAGGAAAGCCGAGTTAACGATAAAAACAATAACAAAATAACGCTGAAAACCGATAAAAACCTTGAAAACCATACATTTCACACCTGAGCCTCAACTCTCGTGGCCCGGTACCAAACGACTCATGGACGGGTACCGGTCCGAGGCCCGGGGGTTGGGGATCGCTGATTTAGACAGCCATTAGCACATGATTCTCCTTATGGGGATCTGATATATTTAATATCCTGCTGAGAGTATACCCCAGAAGAAGCGTATAGTATAGGTTTTATTTTGGAAAGAGCCATTTCTCTGTAATAAACTCTCCTTTCCAAAGATGAGTGATTTCTCGATCAGATAGATTTATTATTTTATCCCTTTGTTGTTTCAGCAACATTTAATTTAAAAACTGTACTTTTGAGTTAAAATATATATTTATAATTTTAATAAATGACAAATTAAAAAGGCATGAACATTTTTTTTGTATTGAAAAAATATCGAACCATGACACCAAAGTATCGAACCGAACCGAACCGTGAATTTTGTGTATCGTTGCACCCCTAGTGTTTAGTTTTACTTTTCCCTGAGGTGTCATGATCATTTGTGCCAGCTGTGTCTTCCCAGGTGTTTCCACTTCCCTCATTATCCTTCTGTGTATTTAAGTCCTCTGTCATCCTCTGTTCATTGTTGGGTCGTCTGTTTGTCCCGCTACATGTTTCCATGAGTCTCAGCTCTTCATGTCTCAGGTTTATGTTCTAATTATCTCACGTAGTAGTTTTTCATGTTCCTGTTCAGCCATGTTAATTTCACAGTTTCCATGTTTTAGTTTTACTTTTTCTCAGTTTAGATTTCAGATTCGTTTTTTCTCCAGTTTGCCTTGCCTTGTTTTTGTTTTGACATTAGCCCAAATAAACGGCTCACTTGTTGTTATGCTTTGTCTGCCCTTGTTATACCCTTGTCTGCGTTTTGGTCCACACCTCAAACACACCGGCCAACCAAGCTGTGACAAATAGAGTTAAGGCCATGGTTATCTCCCTCCTTGTGCACTCCTTAATTCTTGAGACAGATTAGCCTGGGTTTAATAAACTGGTGGGCAATGTTTGGGTATTTGCTGATGACAGATAAGTATATGTACTATGTGTGCAGGCAGATACAGGACTAGCACAGCTGACATGATGTCGAAAATTTCAGTGAAAAACACTAAACTCCTGAATTAATAGGCAATAATGCAATGCAATGCAAAAAACAATAATGGATTCAGTTGATCGTTCAGTTCAAACAGAACAGTTTACAGACAGGTATGAAGGGGTCAATGGCTTTTTCCTTTTCAACTGATGACTTTCTTTTTGTAGTTGCTTGTGGGGTCTGCCATTAAGGCTTCATAGGTATTGTTGTCACTGAGGAGTTTAGTAATCTTTATGTGATAATCAGTTGAGGTTAGAACCACAGTGCACCTCCTCTTGTCACCTGGTAATATGGTGATCTTTTGGTCTTTGCTCAGTCATGTGAAGGCCTCTTTTCTTGTATTATGAGGTTGGATGGAGGAATTCTCCCACTGGACAGGGTGGGTGAGACCTTCATCTTGACTGGCTCGCTTCATGTTGGAATAATTTATTAATCCCTATCGCTGCTTCAGTGTCTGTGAAAAATGCTTTACTTGGTAATAAGTCTGTCCATATAATAATGTTTGAGCCTCCCTTGTGCTGCTAGATGGGGGATAAAGACTCGGAGGTTGTGGAGTTAGGGAGGGGCTTTTGGCCCACAATAGCCTCCTTTGTATTCATGAAAAGAGAGGTAAAATGACTGTGCACCACTCACCCTTGCAGTAGCAAACACAGCATTGTATAAATCCCCCTCCATCCCAATCTCTTCCTTTGACTCTCTCTTTCCCTCTCACACACACACACACACACACACACACACACACACACACACACACACACACACACACACACACACACACTTAGAATATTAAATCCTTCTCCATATTTCCCAAAGAGGAGGGCAATATTGTATAACAACTGTAGTTGTACATAATTTGTTTGTATTTGTACAGCCAGGGACATGGTCTGATCTGGCTGATACAGAACAAGGGTTTCCCTTCTTTGTACCCGAAAACAAACTGGCTCAAAGTTTACTTAAATAAAATTTAAAAATAATAATAAAATAATTTATTAAACATAACCTAACCAGTAGCCAAACATCATCAATAAGTTGCTGCCAGGTGGAGGGGAAGAGAGAGACAAAACAGTTCTTCTAGACTAGCTTTTATAGCCTGGAAGACAAAGGTGAGCTCCAGCACCATGCAAGCAATTTTCAATAACAGCAGGTCAGAGCCCTATACTATAGTGATGTGTGAGTCATGAACGAATCGTTCAATACTCGAGAGTCACTTTACTGACTCGTGAATCATGATTCACAAGTCCAACGGACTCATTCACTGACTCATCCCTGTTACTGTTAGCAAACTAATTTCATTAGCAGAAATATATCTAGCTTATATTTAAAATTGTGGAAAAAAACAACAGCCAGTTTCTTAACAAAAACATTTCTGCTCTGGACTGGGAAAAAAAAAACCCTGAGTAGAAAGCTCACATCAAGACAATAGCTCATCAGTTCACAGTAGCATCGCTCTGCTAACATGCTAACAGCACATTTGGGTTACTCATACCCTCCCTTCCTGTGCGGAATCATAGCACAGGAAGGAAGGGACCTAGTTCTGGGTCGCTGCTCGTGCAGTTGACCGGCCAGTCAGCTGAGCAGTTATTCGTTTTTTTTTTCTAACCTTAAAGCTCTTTTCGTTGTTATTTTTCGCTGTCTACTCGGTACATTTTGTATTTTTTTTTCCTTTTCGTCCTTTTTGTGATTTTCGGACTTGTTTCCGACACTTCGACATGACCCAGAGGTTCACCTACACCAGAGACTTTCTCATGCAACTGCGGCCTCGGGCTTTTCTGCTCCGCTCCTACTGACTACTTTCCCGAGGAAATGCTCCGTGGACACGGAAATTGAAAAACTCACAAAAACAAGGTAACTAGGAGGGGATTAAAGAAGTGTGGGGTGAGAGCCAGACTCAAGAGGGAGACACAAAAACAACAAGCCTCCCATCCATTATCCTGGCTAATGTGCGGTCTCTCTGCAACAAGCTGGAAAAGCTACAAGCCTGCATCAACCACCTGCATGAGTACAGAACTGCCTCCGCTCTGGCTTTTACAGAATCGTGGTTAAACAACAGCGACGATGACAGCACGCTGCACATTGATGGCTTTTCACCACCCCTTTGCCTGGACAGAGAGCGTGAACACACTGGGAAGCAACTTGGCGGCAGCGCGTGTCTGTATGTAAACAACAGCTGGTGCTCTACAGTCATCGTGAGGGAAGCTGTGCACCACAGACATTGAGCTTCTGGCTGTTTCCCTGCACTCCTACTACCTCCCCAGAGAATTCCCACAGCTTTTCATAATCTTGGTTTACATCCACCCCATAGCTGATGCAGTGGACAGCGAAAAGTATCCTCACCCTACAAGGATGTTTCGAAGCCACTGACTGGGACAGCTTTCTTTCTCCCTCTGATGACACTGACGAACAAGTTGACACAGTGACATCATACATCTCCTTCTGTGTTGACAACATTATCCCCTCAAAAACAGTCACCATTTACCCCAACAACAAACTCTGGATCACCAAGGAGCTCAAGGAAATCCTTAATAAAAAAAAGAGGATTTTCTTTACCGGCTCTGCACTGGATGAAAAGGAGGTCAACAGGGAGGTCAAGAGGTCCATAAAAACTGCTAAACTGGAGTATAAAACACTGTTGAAAAAAAAATTCACCACAGAGGACCTCCGCTCAGCCTGGCAGGGCCTCAAAACCAAGGCCTCTGTCCTCCACGTGGAGGACAGCAACCCCTCCTCCCTCCCTGACGACCTATCACCCAAGCTTGAGGAGTCCAGATCCTCACTCAAACCTGGCAGCTCTGCACTCACCTTCAAGACTGAGGACGTGGTGAGAGCCCTCAGGAGGACCAGGGAGAGGAGCTCACCCGGCCCTGACAACATCAGCAGTCGAATTCTGAAGCACTGTGCAGGGCAACTAGGAAGTGTGTTCCGGACTCTATTTCAATACTCAGTCGACAGTCACACCGTCCCCCAACTGTGGAAACACTCCACAGTCATCCCCATCCCCAAAAGAAACAACCCAACGTCTCTGAATGATCTTTGTCCTGTGGCCCTCACCTCCCTGGTGATGAAGGCCATGGAGAAGATCATAAAACAGCACATAGTAAGATCAACTGACCCCCTGATGGACCCACTTCAGTTTGCTTACCGTGCATGCAGAGGCGTCGATGATGCAAAAATCTTCATCTTGGACTCCATCCACAAACATCTGGAGCTCCCTGACTCCTCCGCCAGACTTCTGTTTGCTGATTTTTCATCAGCCTTCAACACTCTGCAGCCTCATATCCTGGCCACTAAACTTTCCTCCCGATTTTGCCTGGATGATCAGCTAATCCTGTGGATATTGGACCTTTTGACTAACAGGACTCAGAAAGTTCGGGTCAACAACTCTCTTTCTGGTCTCCATTCCACCTCCACTGGCTCCCCCCAGGGCTGTGTGCTCTCGCCCTGCTGTTCATTTGTCCCACTCTGTGTTTTAACTCCAGCTGATAAGACCATTTCCCACACACATAAACAGAAACTACTCTACACTCTTTTTATACTGCCGACACTTTATTCACTTTTAATCACATACAGTTATTTACGGGGGGGCACAAACAAAGGGGAGGATGGCACAAACACTTCCTCTTAGCAAAAGAAGTTTGGGAACCACTGACCTACTGACTGACATTGCCAATATCCCTTATGCACGAGAAAATGCTAACTTCCTGTTTTAAGTCCGGATGTAGAGTTTCCGGTAGCTTTATTAGGCGGTCAATTGCTACTCCGAAGATGGACTCAAAAATAATGTCCAAAATACGAAAATGGAAAGAGCAGAAGGTGGGAACACTCAATCAATTTTGACGCTTGAAGAGTGTAGATCAATTGGTTGTTTACATCACTCAACACAAGCAGAACTGCATTACAAAATCAGAAGACACATCATCCACATTCAGAAGCACATCTCTGTATAGTGACAGTTCTCATGATTTAAACAGGCAAATGTCCAGCATTCAAACTACAGGTGAAGTATAGTCAAAGGTTTCCACCGTTATGTCGATAGCAGCTAGTCAAGTACACACCTACACAGCATGTCAACAAACTGTGAAAAAGCCACATGATATAAAAAAATGAATGATTGCTAGTAAGAGTCTCTATATATTAGTATTTATGAAGGGTATGTTCAAAATTACAGTGGTCCCTCGCTACAACACGGTTCACTGCACTGTTTTGTGGATTTTTTTAGTGCAACTTTGCATGTTTTTTTGGGAGTTTTTTTTTACAACGCATTCTGCGCGTCCTGATTGGCTGTGGACCATTGTCGATCTCTGTGCTGTCTCTCCTGTACAGTACAGAATCAATACATTGATCACTAGCAGTGTGACTCTGAAGTGTTGTACTGTATGTTTGTAAGTTCTCTTCCCAACAAAGGCACCTGCGGTAGCACCCAAAAGGCAGAGGAAGATGTTAATCATCGCACAAAAAGTTGGACTTCTGATTCACTGATTCATTAATGATTAATTGATGTTGAATTCTCTCACAGCTGCTCTATCGCCATGTTCTGGAAATGAAAACAGGGCTTTTTTTTCTTTGGCTTTGGCTATTTGGCTTTGGCTATCTTTGGCTTCATTCTGTAATACTGGACTTATTTTTCTACAAAGGTTTGAACTTTGAGAGTGTTGTGGCATTGTAAAGCGCTTTGGGTGCCTTGAAAAGCGCTATATAAATCCAATCCATTATTATTATTATTATTATTATTATTATTATATGCTAAGGCGCATATAGTCTATTAGAATCAACTCACTAAATTAATCTCTCTCTATAGATAGATAGATAGATAGATAGATAGATTAGTGCTGTCAAAATTAATGCGCAAATTAATCCGCCATCACGGTCAACGTGATTAACGCATCTGGAGTGCAGAATGACTCGAAATCCCTGAAATGTATCCATCAATGCATTTTGGGCAGTTTGTCCAAGTAGAGTTACCTTCACAGCTGATCTGGTAGTGACGGGCAGCTGAACCAATCAACTCAATGTGGAAGATGAGATTTGAGTATTAAAAAAATAACAAGATGGAACAGTTGACCAACATAAAGTATGATGCACATTGTGCAGGAAGAAATTTTATTTGCACTGAAGCACTTCCAGCTTAAAATATCACATTGACGTGAAGCATATGTTAGTCGGGGAGGACTTTGGCTAACGCATCAACCAGTTTGCGATAAACCACTCACGGAGCATCGGGGACTCACTAAGTCTACCTTGGAGAGAATGACTGACACAATTGCCAAGTATATTGCCACAGACTGTAGACCTATAAGAACATGCCCTTTGGTTCCTCCTTTAAAGGACATGAAGTGCCTCCCCAACAATGACAGCGAGAGAGTGGATAAATGTTTACAGAGTTTTTTGTTAACATGAATGTTCAAGATGTTCAATAAACATGTTAAGTGCGTATATTTTCCCTTTTTTCTTGAGTCTGTTTGCTCATGCAAAATGAAATGTGATTAATATAGAATAAAAATTTATTATTTTTAATTGTGATAAATCAAAATGAATCCACAGTGACTAATATATATATATATATTATATAGCTATTAGTATATAGGTTTTTTAAAAAGTTTTATTTAACAGGAGAGAACCTGTGCTAAAATAGTGAAGAAAACTATTCAAATTCTTTTTGAATTTAAGCATAAATCAAGGGTGTAGATTTGGTTTTGGCATTGGTGGGGTCGGATGATTCAGCCATCGACCCCTGCCCCATTTCTTATTTTTTCCTTTTTGTTTTTGCTTCTTGATAAAAAAAGGAGAAATATACTTGCCTACATATGCTATTCTATATGCTTTTAAACCGTTTAAAATTACAATTCATAGTTTTATATGTGAATTATATAATGTTAAATTACTATTAAACAAATGACTGACTAAGTATTTCAGGCTTTAGTTTACTTCAGCCATATTCCATATAAATCAGATATCATACAAAAGTAAAAATAGCTTCAAATACAGTCATGACAATAAAAGAATATGACTTTAAGGACTTAACAACATTACTTCAGTTATACTACACCAACATCTCTGACACATTAGCACTAAGAGAACACTGAATGACCTGGTGGGTTTTGTCCATAAAACTACTCATCTAAAATTACCACAAAGTAAAAGATCTCTCAGCAACATTATGCAACATTTTAGGCACTACTGCCCCGATCAGATCAGTGAGCTGGGATGTTTTATTCTAAACATGAACTACAGCAACAGACATGGACTACATGCCCCACACAACAAACACATGCCTGCTCCTCTCGTTAGCTGAAATGAACTGCTGGCATATTTGTTTTACATCTATACTGTCCAGTCTCTCCTGGTGGACATGGCATCACATTATTCATGGTTACATACAATTTTAGACTGATGTGGACCAAGCCTAGCACCTACTTGCCAACCTTGAGACCTCAGAATTAGGGAGACATTCAAAGGGGCTGGGGGGATATACATGTACATATATATACAAAAAACTTGAATCTTACAGTGTTTATTTATCGGATAAAATAAGTTAAATGTCATCGTTATTATTGTCCGGCCGGAAACAGGCCGGGGGTGTCCAAATTCAGAGGCTGTGTCCACCTGAAGACCCGGCCTTTGTGGTCTAAGTGGGCCGGGTCCTCCGAAAGCCGGGTAGACCGGAAATGAGCGACTGTGAAATTGGACGGTCTAGCCTTCAGAATTACGTCACCTGCCGTCTGCTCCTTGCTGTCTAAAATATAACCGGATGCTGGCGTAGATGGTCGAATAAACTGCTGTTTTCACACAGCAGTTTATTCAGCTGTTTGAGAACCCCGGAGGAATCCTCCTGAGGGAATAATAAAGTTTTATTTAATCTAATTTAATATAATAACTTTAATCTCAGCCAAACCGATTTACTCACCAACAAATAAAACACAACTAAAGCACTGAAAAAGGCTAAACAATAACATGTTTAAGTTATTTGAAGTTTACACAGCTACATTCTCGTCTGAAAATGTGTTAAAGGTTTATTTTGCGACCCAGAAAGAGTAATAAGAGTAATATTAAAACTAAGTAGCTGCAGTAATAGTAGCCATTGTTGGAAACTGGAATTGGCTGGGCCAGTCTGGGATATGGTTTTCAGTTTTGTTGTCCGGGTGGAAAATCGGGAGAAGTTGGGGGGAGAATGGTCGCCCCGGGAGATTTTCGGGAGGGACACTGAAATTCAGGATTCCCCGGAAAAATCGTGAGTGTTGGCATGTATGTCCTAGCATAGCCTGTAACGTTATTGTGACGGACACATTATATGAGTGAACCTGACTTTAAGTGACTTACAGGTTTCTTTGAAAAACAATTTCTTATATCCAGGTTCTTCCTTTGCGCTGTCATCCTCCTCTCCTCCTCGCAGCGCAGGTTTGCCGCTGCTGAAACTAAACAGAGCTCCCTGAAAGGCTCGGCCAATCACATTGGCCATATTTGTCACATGACGTAGGACTCCAGTTGCGAACGTAATTTAACTCTTTCTGCTCCGCTCGCTGAATGAGACGCTGACAGATCGTTTTTTTCTTTCTATCGGGTTTGTTTTTCTTTACTCTAAGAGATCATATTATTGGTGGGGACAATTCAATAATTGCTGGATATTGGTGGGGACACGTCCCTTCCGTCCATGCCAAATCTACGCCCTTGGCATAAATTCCTGCATTTACTTCATTATTTTGCATAAATGTCAGTTATAAACTTAAATATAAAGTTTAAAAAAATATAAAAGTATACTTTCTTACTTTAATCTCCTTTCATGGCATGCATTTTTAATTTCTCTTTGCTATTTGGGCTGATTGGGACCTGATGAATGTAAAAACAAAGAATTACATGTACATTTATACATACGGCGTACATTTATATCCGGTCCGCAAGATCATTTTATGTAGATGTACTATTAGTGTTATGCATGGCCCGGTGATATGAGGCGCTAATAATATACTAACTACAGATCTCATAATGCAGTGCTGCACCCTCCTTGCTGAACGCTGGGCTAACTGGGAACATTCCCGCGTCAATCAAGTCAAACTTCTGTTATTGCGAAGCTAGCCGCTCACAATGGCGAAGAGAAAAGTTGATTCTGAAAGCAGAGCCTTTCAGCGCCAGTGGGTGACTGAATATATGTTTACAGACATTGCTGGTAAACCCGTGTGTCTTATTAGTGGAGCTAATGTGGCTGTAATTAAGGAAAT
Source organism: Neolamprologus multifasciatus (assembly GCF_963576455.1). Classification (NCBI taxonomy): domain Eukaryota; kingdom Metazoa; phylum Chordata; class Actinopteri; order Cichliformes; family Cichlidae; genus Neolamprologus; species Neolamprologus multifasciatus. The sequence goes on along the minus strand of NC_140452.1, from coordinate 39,971,616 downwards.
TAATTTAAGACGGCACTACGAGACAGAAAGTCAGGATAAGCTGAAAAACCTAAATGCAGAGCAGAAACTAAAGAAAGTAGGAGAGCTAAAGAAAAATGTGACATTTCAGCAGACTTTTTTCACCAGAGCAAAATGACAAAGTGAAGCTGTTGTGAAAGCAAGTTTTATTGTAGCAGAGGAGAAAGCCAAATCAGCCTGGTACCACTCTGAAGAGCTGCATGATGAGGGTGTGCAGCGTCTTGTGTCCAGACAAAACGCAGATTTTGGCAAATGTGAGCCTGAGCAGAAATACGATTGCTGATCGGGTTTGTGAGATGGCCACTAATTTAAGAACACAGTTGTGTGAAAGAAGCAAAAACTTTATTGCATACTCTCTTGCTGTGGATGAAAGTACAGACATGATGGACATCTGGCCATCTTCATCCGTGGAGAGGAAATATTGAACATTAAATTGATGCACGGGACAACGACAGGAAAAGACATTTTTTTAAACGTACGTCAAAGGGTAATCGACATGAAACTGCCCTGGGACAAGCTGGTTGGACTTACAACAGATGGAGCGCCGGTGTTGTGTGGTGAAAAAAGCGGACTAGTCAGCAGGATGCGAGTAAAGATGCTGGAGGAGAACTGTACCGGTGAGTTAACAGCATATCACTGCATCACACACCAGGAAACGCTGTGTGGTAAAGTCCTAAACATGGAGTATGTAATGATCACCATAACGCAAACCGTAAATTTTATCTGAGCTAAAAGTTTAAATCACCGTCAATTTCAGTCTTTTATGTGGGAAATAGATTCAGAGTTTGCCGACATTCCTCATCATACAGAGGTCTGTTGGCTGAGTTGAGAGAAACCTGTGCAGATTCAGATGGAGCTGCAGTGTAATGATACACTCAAGGCAAAGTACGACACTGAATGGCCCGCACAGTTTATTAGTTCCATTCCTGAAGCAATGCCCAGCTCCGTCTACATGCGGCTCCAACCTTTCATTTATTTTTTCTGGGGTTTTTGGAAGCAAGACCTGAAAACTGCTGTTCACAAACGCTGTCCATCTTATCTGACTGAGCTGGAGCTGTTTTGCAAAGAAGAATAGGCAAGAATTTCAGTCTCTAGATGTGCAAAGCTGGTAGAGACATACCCTAAAAGACTGGCAGCTGTAATTGCAGCAAAAGGTGGTTCTACAAAGTATTGACTCAGGGGGCTGAATAATTACGTACACCCCACTTTGCAGTTATTTATTTGTAAAAAATGTTTGGAATCATGTATGATTTTCGTTCCACTTCTCACGTGTACACCACTTTGTGTCGGTCTTTCACGTTGAATTACAATAAAACTGATTCATGTTTGTGGCTGTAATGTGACAAAATGTGTAAAAGTTCAAGGGGGCCGAATACTCTTGCAAGCCACTGTATATCTATCTATATATATATCTATATATAGATATATATATTACAGATGGACCGATCCGTTATTACATATCGGTATCGGTGCGATATTGACCTAAATTACTGGATCGGATATCGGAGAGAAATAAAAAATGTAATCCGATCTATTAAATATCACAAAAGCACCTCGCAAAACTTGCGACATGGCATAACTCAGCTCATAGCCTTAGCACGTTGGAGCAGTATGCGTCACGTGATAGAGCTGCTGTGCCGTGCCAGACCTCTCGGTGGTCTGATTGAGCATTTGGAGCCTTGCTACCAAACCGGCATTTCATCTCTGAGAAAGTTATCCCAGAGAGAAGTAGAGAAGTAAAGCAATATTCTGTCTTCACTAGATGTGGGCGTGATTTAGCTTATCCAGTTTGACAGAATGAGAAGAAGAGAATGCTTTGAACTCAGATTCTTCTTTACTTTGAACTGCATCTCCAGTTTACATGCCATGTTACTTAAGGCTTCTTATGCATGGTATCCCTTATCCATTTTCATTGTTTCATTATTTCATGCGGCTACCATATCGGTGCCAGCTGCGGTCTCAAGGCTGGAACTGAACATAACAAATAATCTCTCCCCTGATAACAAACTGTGTTTAGACTCTTGGTTCCAAACGCCTTCTCATGTTCTCATGCTGGCCTCTCATAGGAGCCCAGCATGAGTAGAGTTCTCTTTTTCTCCCCCCTCCTCAACTTGCCGATTGTATTGTACATTTCTGTGTTTTGTTTTCAAAATACTACCGGTCTCCGACCTGTCTCCCCATGTCATGTCTGTGTTGTGTATGTAAGGTTGGGGGGGGGGGGTCCCATTTCGCTGCAGGGCAACTTTGCATGTGACAAATACAGGTTTCTTGATTGATTGATTGATTGTAGCAAATTAGCTGGGCATAACAACTTCCCAAGTACCAACTGTGGCCACAAGAGGGTGCCAAATCATACAAATAAAAGCATATAACACATTAAAGTTATAACAACACACTCCCCGCCTGGTATAAATTATTTTATACCACTACATCTTTTACTTCACTGTTTAGTTTCCTGTATACCTCAGTCTTTCTTTGTAGTTTCCTTGGGGAACAGAAGTATGAGCTGAGAAACTGGACGTAGGTAAATCCGTGGAGTACCTTGTTTCACAACTCTAACCTCCACCTTTCTGATTTTATTATCTTGACTAGGGATGTTCTTAACAATGAGACCAATAGGCCATTTATTTCACTTGGTTTGGTAATCCTTCAGTAAGACAATGTCTCCGACTTGCATGTCCCGTTTGTCATTGATCCACTTCTTTCTGGACTGCAGTGTTGTCAAATATTCTTGTCGCCATCGTTTCCAAAAGATGTTGGGCTAGATATTGGACAGGCCGCCACTGTTTCTTGCATAGGTCTTTCAAGTCAAACACCCCTTCGGGAGCAGACACAACGTTTGCCTTCTGAGTAAGAAGCATTGCTGGTGTCAAGACTGTCGGTGACTCTGGATCTGTACTCACCGGAACCAATGGACGAGCATTCATAATTGCCATCACTTCTGCCATCAAGGTGACAAGGACTTCATGAGAAAGACGAGTAGGCCCCGACTGCAGCAGCATGGCATCTAAGATCCGACGAGCAACACCAATCATTCTTTCTCATGAGCCTCCCATATGGGATGAGTGTGATGCATTAAAGGTCCATGAGCTTCATTACTAAGATAATTTCGGACCTCTGAGTCATCTGTGAAGATTAGGGGTGGGTTTTGATAATCGATTTATCGATTAAAATAGATTCTGGCTTGTATAGTGTTATATTGATTCATTAAAATCCTGAATCGATTTTTTTTATATAAATTTATTTAGCCCCAAATGCCAGAATCTCAGGTTAAACCTCACAAAATTTAAACAACCACCAAACAGCTAAAACAGTAAATGAGAGCAGGAACACTGATTCTGCACAAAGACGTAAACACAAAGTGCGGACCCGCTGACGGATCATAATCAGTGAGATGTCGCCTTTCTCACCCGACGGCACGGACATAGTCGGGGCTGAAAGCCGACAGCTCGCTGATTCTGATGTTTCGGCGGGTCCGCGCTTTGTGTTTACGCCCCTTTTGCGCTGATTCTAAAGCTGTTAGTTTGATGTCTCTCCAAACAATATTGACTTAACCAGCAGCAATCTTCATGTTTTTCTCACCCCAACAGCAGCAGATGGCCGCCCCTCCCTGAGCCTGGTTCTGCCGGAGGTTTCTTCCTGTTAAAAGGGAGTTTTTCCTTCCCACTGTCGCCAAAGTGCTTGCTCATAGGGGGTCATATGATTGTTGGGTTTTTCTCTGTATCTATGAAGCGCCTTGAGGCGACTTTTGTTGTGATTTGGCGCTATATAAATAAAATTGAATTGAATTTTTCTGTGTTTTATCTTCAGATGCTTTGACACAAAGGCATCTGCTGTGATGCTCACACCTTTGATATAGACTTGCGAGTGTCAGCTTCCTTTTTACTTTCTTACTTACTTCCTTTTTTAAATGTACTGATCTGAATATTTCTGACTGTCTGAGGCAAAATTTCCCAGATTCAAATCGAATTGAATCGATCAATTTGGGACCTTGTGAATCGGAATCTAATCGATTCTAGAAATCAGTGACGATACCCAGCCCTAGTAAAGATCCTTAACTCTCTACAGGCACTGACGAAGTTGGTTCCACGGTCAGACCTGAGGACCTTGGAAGGTCCTCGTATGGCAAAAAACCTTCTTAAGGCGTTAATAAAGCTTGAGGTGGACATGGATTTAATCACCTCTATATGCACTGCCTGCTTTCCTAGGCAAACAACAAGAAGAAAACAAGCGATGGGCAGTGTTGTTTACGTAAACAACACTGCCCATCGCTTGTTTTCTGCTGTGCCTCCTCCCGTTCGTCATGACACTACGCTCCATGGTCCAAAGACATCTAGACCAACTCTGGTGAACGGGGGTTCTATGGAAAGCCTATCCTCAAGCAAGTCAGACATCTTTTGCTCTTGAGGCTTTCCTCTGAGTTTGCGGCATGTGACACAGCCATAGATCAAGCTAGAAACCAGCTTTCTTGCGCCAATTATCCACAAACCAGCTGAGCAAAGTGCCCCCTGAGTTAAGTGGCAGTCTTGGTGGGCAACTTCCTGGTGATAATGTCTTACTAACAAAGTTGTCACGTGGTGTCTCTTGGGGAGTATGACTGGGTGTTTTTCATCATATGGAAGATCAGCTGAAGAGAGCCGTCCACCTACTCTAAGCACTCCATCCTGATCAATAAAGGGGTTCAACCTCCACAGAGGACTTGTTTTGGAAATTTGTTTCCCTCTCTCCAATTGTTTCACTTCTTCCTTGAATGCTATCTTTTGAACACTCCAGATCACTCTAAATTTTGCCTGTGTTTGTGGATCTTGTTTTGAAAGCCTTGACCTGTCTCTTGCCACGCTGATGAGCTTCGCCATTCCATTTTACAGAGTTTTCCATGAGGAGAACCGTTCAAATCTCTGTGGACTGAGAGGTCTGTCAGTAGCCTTAGTTGCCAGGGTGCTGACTTCTGGGCGAACCTCTGCATCGTGCTGTGGTTCAGCAAGATCAAACTTACTTAATGTCACTGATGGGGATACCTGTTGTTGGACCTGCTTTAGGAACTGAGGACCAGTGAACCAGCTTGTTTTGTGCAGGAGACTTGCTGCAATCGGCCTTGTTGCAATGTCAGCTGGGTTGTTCTCTGTTGCAAGATAATTCCACTGCATGCATGTAGTGGACTTCCTAATTCTGGAGACTCTGTTGGACACATAGATGTAAAACCTTTGCTAAACATTATACAGGGTGGGCCATTTATATGGATACACCATAATAACATGGGAATGGTTGGTGATATTAAAGTCCTGTTTGTGGGACATTAGTATATGTGAGGGGGCAAACTCCTCAAGATGGATGGTGACCATGGTGGCCATTTAGAAGTCGGCCATCTTGGATACAACTTTTGTTTTTTCAATAGGAAGAGGGCCATGTGACACAACAAACTTATTGGTAATGTCACAAGAAAAACAATGGTGTGCTTGGTTTCAACGTAACTTTATTCTTTCATGAATTATTTACAAGTTTCTGACCACTTGTAAAATGTGTTCAATGTGCTGCCCATTGTGTTGGATTGTCAATGCAACCCTCTTCTCCCACTCTTCACACTAAGAGTGTATGCATATTACTGAATGTGTATACTAAATATGTATGTCTACGTGTGTGTATATATATATGTGTGTGTGTGTGTGTGTGTATATATATACATATTTTACAAATTAAATAGAGTAAAATAAAATAAATATATAAAATATACAGAGGTTGGTAGTTGGATATTGTGCAAAACAAGTGGCATTTATATACAGTGTGTAGTGCATAATGTTGAAGTTCCAGTAGTGAAGGTGAGGTGTCTATGAGGTGTTCAGCAGTCTGATGGCCTGGTGGAAAAAGCTGTCTCTCAGTCTGCTGGTACGGGACCGGATGCTGCAGAACCTCCTTCCTGATGGAAGTAGTCTGAACAGTTTATGGCTGGGGTGGCTGGAGTCCTTGATGATCCTTCACGCTTTCCTCAGGCGCCGCTTCCTGTAGATGTCCTGGAGGGAGGGAAGCTCACCTCCAATTATCCGTTCAGAGCAGAGCTATACTGTGGTGGAGCTTGTTTATTTGTTTTGTTTATTTGTTTGTTTGTTTTGTCTTTGCTTTACTTTTGCTTCATATGTTGTTTGTTTAATTTAAGGCTAAAATTAAACTAAATCAATGAGAGGTAAAATTTGAGGGGGTAGGGACTAATAAGTGTATACTTCTGCCTACTCCTTTTCAAACAAAAGAATGGAATGATATTAAGTAATGATTGTGAAGGCACATGTTTGAAATAAAAATTAACTGAACTGAACTAAACATAATAATATAATTATTGGTAGAAACAGTTTAGGGTGGCCTTAGGTCTGATGTCAGCTCACGTTTCTTCTTCTGCAACTTTCTGGGCATCTCTGTATTTGAAGATGCCACTTCACCTACCACCACCAACTAGTCAGACCTACAGAAAAAGATAGGCAGAAACACGCAAACCACACGCAAACCACAAGCTACACGCAAACCATAATTACAGTTAACATATGATCGTTAAGACATCGTTTTGTTGTCTTCTATTTTGTCACTAGACATAGACATGCTTTACTGTCATTCAAATTTATACCTTACAGTGCACATAAAAATAAGATTTGCAGCATTGGCACCAATTGTTCAAAATATGAATATTAAAAAATAAAATAAAATAAAAAATATAGTACAAAGTGTATTGTGATGGCTGCACTTACAGCCACACAGTGGTAATACCCACCATGTTAGTGTAGAGGCTTATAAGTAACATCGCATTCACATTTGTCTTTCTTTAAATATAGGAATTAATTTACAGGACAATAAATAACTGGTTTTGGTTTAGAGTTAATTCACATATCCACATAACACTGCATTCTAAAATAAGTGCGCACATTTTAGTTTACACTGTTATGTATGATTAATCTTTTGTTTTCTGAGTTACCTTAGTTGCCGCTGTTCCAGTCCCTTGATTAAGGAGCCAAGAGGTGGAAAAGGGGCGGAGCGAGCTTTAAAGGAAGACTACAAATTGGTTCATGCCATAACTCGGGACCATGGGGGGGAATTGGAGTTAATTATGTTAGGTTTTGTGTGTTTTACCCCTTCTCCTGTTTTTGTGGGCTGATCAGCCACTATTTAAGTTTCCCCTTTGTCTTGTTAAGTTAGGTCAGTTTGTTTGAGTTATCAGTAGTGTTGTCAACTTTGAGTAGAGTTCTGTTATTTTGACCTCTTTTATGGTAAATGGTAAATGGACTGGTTCTTATATAGCGCTTTTCTACTCTTTCTGAGCACTCAAAGCGCTTTTATGGGCCCAAGATTTTGATTCTTTTTGCATGATTTAACCAATTATGTTTTTTGTTTCCTTCACTGCTCGGTCCATCACATGTATATACATCTTAGTAGAGATATAACTATACGAGCAGATCTGTAGTTTTTGTATTTCTTAGTTTGGTTTTTTTTAAAAAAAGGCATGAATCCAAACAAGACAGCTGTAACAATCAAGGAGTAGATATGGTGAAGTTAAATGACTTTATTTGCCTGGGGTCAACCATTCAAACAGTGTTAAATGGCATACCATTTAAAATAGCACTTTTCTGTCCCACTTGTGTAAGTGAAAGGAAAGGTTTATAAGATGGTAGTGACACCTAATATGACATAGGATGTGCAAATGATGGTACTATCAAAAAGAAAGGAGATGGAATTTGAGGTGCCACAGTTGAAGATGGTCAGATCTGGGAATGACCAGAATGAACCTGATTCAAAATGGGTATATCAGAGGGACAGCTCAGATCGAGTGCACTAGAGACAAAGCTAGAAAGGTTGAGGTAGTTTGGACATGTTCCAGGACACAATTGTGGATACAAGGCAGCAGGAAAAGAGGAAACAATAGAGAGGATTCAGGGATATGCTCAAGAAGGATATAAAGAGTCAGCCTTTGCTGATGCACTGAGCATTTCTCCTTCTCTCACCCCTTCTCACAACTCTGCATTTAATTATGAGTTATTGGTCTCTGGCTCTCTTCCACAGCATGTCTTTTATCTCTCAACTTACCCCCGACTTGTTGTAGCAGAATGCTGCCCCTTCTTGTGCCTGGTTCTGCCAGTTTCTTCCTGTTAAAAGCGAGTTTTTCCTTGCTCAAACGGGGTTGTATGTATGAACAAAAAAATAATTATGGAAAAAATTTCCATGTGATTAAATTGCGTTATTTTAGCATCATGCAATTCTGTCATTCCAACCTAATGTACTTGACTTAGAACAACTTAATGAATTAATGACGAATCAACTTTTTCACTGCAGTTGAGTCCAGCTTAATTTTACTGAATTGATCCAACCCACGCAAATTACATTACTCCAACAAAAATACTTAATGCTAATAGATAGCCATTTAGTTTTCAACAAAGTCAAAGTCCGATTAACAACTTGTCATGCACACCTTTTTTTCTTACGATTTAATGAATTTAGGACATAGCTGTCACACCATCCATCCTTTTCCGTTTCTCCTTATCAGGTTGCAAGGGGTGGCAGGAGTCTATTCTACCTGTCATACGGTGAGAGGCGGGGTATACCCTGGGCAGGTCCCCAGTCTATCACAGGGAGACAGACAACTATTCACACACTCACATTCACACCTGTGGGCAATTTAGAGTCACTAACTGCATGTACGGAAAGAGACACAACCACAGGGAGAACATGCAAACTCCACACAGAAAGGCCCTGGCCAGTTTGTGGATTTGAACTCTTCCTCTGAGGTAGCAGTGCTTTCACTGAACCAACGAGCTGTCACTCCATACTTAAAAAAAAAAAAAGTAGAAAAGCTTTGATTACAAGGCTTCATACAGAATTTTCTTAACGTTTTTGTCTTTGCGGAAGATTGCAGTAAATTTAATTACGGAAGGCCCAAACCTAAACATTTACTTCCAGGATCACATTATCAGAAGGGCAGCCACTTTGTAGTCACCAGATCTAATTTATTTGAGCATCTACTGTATGGTATTGTTTTTTTTATTTATTACAGAGTACTCTGCACCACCATCATCAAAACACCAAATGAGGGAAGAATAGTGCTAATTCCTCCATTAAGAGTTGAGATATAGAAAATCAATTCAAAACATATTTATACATAATTAAGTTACCATAAAATAAATAGATTTATAAGCAAATAAGTAAAACGTATATTCACAAACAGATATTAACAGATAGGAAATACTGGGACATATATGCATATACATATATGCCCCCCAGCAGCAAACTCAATTTTTCACAGCTGCAGAACATCAGCCAGCACTAAGCAGTTCTTTGAATGAACTGTGACAAGGTGTTGTTCTTTCCCCCTTCCCCCATCTTCTGTCTTCCGGGAACACTAATAGGCTCCATGCAGAGTAATGTGACCAACTGAATCATCCTCACCCCAGAGCTGGAAGCTGCAGATCAGAGGAGCTGTGCTCAGTCCCACTCCCACACTGAAAAACTTCTCTGGAGTGACACTTTCTGCTAAGGATTTCTTGGATAGTAAACCTCATCTTCCAAGGATCTAACAGCACAGTCTCTCTATTTGCTTCAGCCACTTTTCCCACTTGTCAGACCTCAGATCAGCTCTAAGGTGAAAAGGTCATAGGGCCCAGGTGTAGCCCTGACTACAGTAATAGGTAAGTAAAACCTTATGCGTGTGATGCTGACAGACTTGAAACACTTCTACATGGATAGTGAGCGATTAGTTATCAGCTGATCAACCTCATCAGTCCTGCGGAACCTTTGAAGTGCCCCTATTTTAATCTAACTTGTTGACTTTGTAATAAAAAACAGGATTGGTCGGGTAACATCAGTGAAATTTGTGGGCTCTGATAATTGTAATAGATGTAGTAGACTAATGATTGCTACAGTGATGTAGATGATCACTCATCTCATATTTGTATTTAGACTTGCTTGTTCAAATACAAGAAGTGAACAGCTGCAGCCTGATTGTTATATAAACCTAGGTGCACCCCACTGAGCTGGCAATAAGCACTTATTTCCACTAACTAGTCTACTTCCTTTTACATGAACAAAGATACAAAAAAGACTTTCGAGGCACTATCAGGCAAAATTTCTGTTACTTAGAGTAAATAACTTCCATTAGTTAGAGTAAAGTAAGTAAAGCAGTTACACAAAGTGTTCATCATACATCATCGTACAAAAACGAGGCTGTAGTATAAATAACAGAAATCTCTATGAGGTCAGAAAAACTGAACTCATACAGACTGCATACTGCATTAAACAGCAGTATTTACATAGTACATTAATGAACTTTACAGAGATAGCTTCATCTCGTGTTTTTACAAACATGATACCACAACTGCTATGTATAAAATATTCAAGGTAGTGTCTGTTTTGAAAGTTTGGTGGTTCACAGGCAAACTGCATCTGCCAGTCTGTGTCTGTAGTTCTTACAAATTTGTTTTTAAGTGAACACAATGCCCTATGAATAACAGTGTGCAGTGTCTCCTAAATGTCTAGAGGAATTCTTTTTTTGACAGAAACATTAACTTTGACAACTGACCATAAATTCTAACATTGAATTCATTCTCAAGTCTAAGTTACCAACTTAGAAAACAGAAAAAACGCAAACAGAATTATGACCATAAATCACTGATTATTAAACATCATAGCATAAAATGAGTAAGAGACATTGTGGCAGTATTGCACTCGGAGCAGTGACACTAAGCTTTGGTGCCTACCTATTGAATTCTTTCAATTTACTTCATGAACTCTGACTCTAATTTTGCTGTTGGACTAATTGATGGAGGCATATAACTATAAGATTCTAATACTTAATATTAATATTTTTCTTTTTCAAAATATTCAAGAACTAACAAACAACTTTTTACAACAAAACTACCTTATGTTCGAATTTTGGCTAGAATTTAGATTAAACTGAAGCATAATGGCACACAGTTGGTATGTTGTCCCTGTGCTTGAGTGTTTTTTTCCTGGAGGTCAGTCTTTTCTCAAAAGACTGACCTCCAGTCTTTGTAGTTTTTTAATATCTACATTTTTTCCATGACATCAGCTACCACAGTGATCCTACCTTCGCCATTGTATCTCCTCACAGACGTACTCAAAAGCACCAGAGAGAGAGATGGTAGAGATAATGACACATGTTTTCACAGAAACAAGAATGTATTTAGAATTTGCTAAGAATCTATCTGTCCATGTGATCACAACCTGTTTTTTTGTTTTGTTTTTGTTTGCTGATTTCTGTTTTTGTTTGCTTAATAATCAAAACAAAGTACCTATTGTTAATTCATATGACTCAACCCTATTTTAACATAACACCTGTTTTTATTGGCAGTTAATTTTGTGCTACTAACATTATGTCCTAACTCATCATTGGTCACTGTCACATAAAACATGCATGTATAGAATCACCCCATGTGGAAAAGAAATGTAAAAAGTGCATTTTATTTAAAAAAAAAAAACAAAAGAAAAGAAAAAAAGAATAGACTTCTATATCTATGTACTCCTTTAACATTATTACAATGAATTGTAATGTGTGTATCAAGTATTCACATTTTTTTAACACCAGAAAAATGTGAAAAGAGACACTTTCATATGTAAATCATTTTATCATTTATCATGTTTACTTCTACATTGCTTCTACCATTCCACGCCTTGATTTAGTTATTATGAAGCAGGCAACCGGCTTTCGGGGATACAGTTGTATATGGCATAGATCTACCATTTTGGCAATATAGAACTTTCCATAGATTTGTGGTTAGGGATTTTTAGGTGGTTCATCTATAATTTATAACATCTCTGATTAAACAAACAATATAGAACACTACTACTTAGCTACTGATTTGCTAGACAGGATAGAGCCAGCATACTCGTTTGGAACTGCTCTTAGTCTTTATACTAAGCTAGGTTAACTACATGCTGACTCCAGATCTGTACTGAACACACAGAAATGTGACTGATACTTGTGTTTTGCCTCAGTTCTGCTTTTTCCAATGGCTCACGTGATCACAAGCTGATACAGTGACAGCTTACAGACTAAAATTATAAGGAAAATACAAGGAAACAAGCACATGGCTCTCATGTAAATGCTTGGCTTCATTTAATCAGACTGATGTTTCCCCAGCAGCCAAAGACAAACTACAAAATGATCAGCAGTGGATTCACCTCTCCACTTATTACCTCAATTTGTCAGTAACTGACAACCCACACCACATATTTATTTTCCTCTTTGTGTTTTAAATAGTTATGAAATGTATGAGAGAATTAAGTATTTGAATATTTTTGCATTATCTTTTTGATGTGTTTATATGTAAAAGGGAGTTGCTTAATAAATGCGTAAAAGGGTGGTAAATGTATATTGTAACTGGTGAACAAGACAAGTGGAGAGCCATGTAGTGCAGTAAGTTTAAAGCTCCCTGCAGATGAAAGATGCATTCCTACTCTGCATGTTGCTGTGTTCCTCAGACAGATTCCCAGCTGGGACCTGCTCTAATCTCCTGGCAACAATATTGACATAGAAATAGAAACTCTGGAGAGGACAGGACTAGCTCTCTGCCTGTGAGGATTGCCTGCAAATATATCTGCTATAGTTAATATTGATCACAAAGTTGTGCATTATTGCATTAAAGACAGACAGACAGACAGAAAGTTAGATGTTCTTTCTTCCCACCATTCTGGTACAAGTAAATCATTTGCCAGAAAACATCTAAAAGAGTCTGCTTGTTTCCAGACAGAAAAGTCTTATGCCTACTCTGGCAAACCAGTGGTTTAAAATTGTTATAAACCCTCTGTATTTCCATTCCTGAAGTTGTGAAACAGAGTTGATATTGTTCCTGAGTTGGCTAAAAACATTGTAAAAATGCCTTACCAGTTCGTTTAGCAGCTGACTCTCTGCATCTGAAGCTGCATCTCAGGTGGTTCCTGTAGTCTGCCATCTTATGTTTGTTCATACTCATGTACCAACTTTAGGCAGTCCTTTCCTAAATCCTTTGGTTCAGGTATGTGAATGACACCTGGGAGAAAATCAGGACGTGCCACAATTCAATAATCACATTAACTTAATAGACAAACACCAGAGAGGATATGAAAGGAGTTAGACTGTGAAAATTCCATCATTAATGGGAAACATTTGAAAGTGTACAGTAGACACTGACTTTTTTTAAACCAGTGTATCCAGATCCTAGTAGCACTTTTCTACTCTACCTGAGTACTCAGAGCAGTTTATACAATTTGGCTCATTCACCCATTCATACAAGCACTTCTTCTGTGCTGAAGTTCTTTCTATCTAGCATTCACACACACCTTAAGACAAAAAACACACAGAGAAATAGTGTATAGGTTTAAGTACCAGGAGGATTGTTGTGAATTATACATGGGGGAAAACAAACAAATTCCACCTGAGTGGACGGCACAACTGTCCTGAAGTTTATTTACACCTGGTTCTAGTTTCGGTCATTTTACAAATGCACTATTTATAAGGCAGGCGAAACCTGAACTCAGCTGAGACTGAAGAAGTCACTTGCACAGTTCTCCCACTGAAAGGGTTATGTTGAGATGAACAGAATACACTTCCTGGGATCTCACTGATAGGTTTATTTTGTTTTTTCAGTTTAATGATAGCTTGCCACACTTGCATCAAGTGAGAGTTCCAGTGAAAATGTATTTGACACACACACACACACACACACACTCACTCACTCACTCACTGACAGACAGACAGACAGATAGTAGGGGTGCAACGATACACAAAATTCACGGTTCGGTTCGGTTCGATATTTTTTCGATACAAAAAAAAATGTTCACGCCTTTTTAATTTGTCATTTATTAAAATTATAAATATATATTTTAACTCAAAAGTACAGTTTTTAAATTTAATGTTGCTGAAACAACAAAGTACTTAAAAAAATTAATATCTGATTGAGGAATCACTCATCTTTGGAAAAGAGAGTTTATTACAGAGAAATTGCTCTTTCCAAAATAAAAGCTATACTATACACTTCTTCTGGGGTATATTCTCAGCAGCATATTAACCTCTTAAGCCCCAAGGGGGTTTCTGAGCTTCCTGCTCGAAAATGTAATGCCCAAATTTAATTGATTATTTCTCTGCAATTACAAACTCTGTCCTTACAATCTTGGTATCAAAATAAAGCTAACACTTGGGAAATTTCATCAGAGGTGTAAATATTGAATCAGATATTACTGTGGCTCCTCCGTGAATCGCAACCTTATCGTGGTGGAGGGGTTTGTGTGTCCCAGGGATCCCAGGGGCTATGTTGTCTGGGGGCTTTTGCCCCCTGGTAGGGTCTCCCATGGCAAATTGGTCCTGGGTGAGGGACCAGACAAAGAGCGATTCAGAAGACCCCCATGAAAAAAAACACCGAGGGAACAGTTTACCCTGCCCGGGATAGGGTTACCGGGGCCCCGCCCTGGAGCCAGGCCCGGGGAGGGTGCCCGAGGGCGAGCGTCTGGTGGCCGGGCCTTAGTCCATGGGGCCCGGCCGGGCACAGCCCGAAGAGGAGACATGGGCCCATCCTCCCGCAGGCCCACCACCCGCAGGAGGTGCCATAGGGGTCGGGTGCATTGTGTGTCGGGTGGCGGCCAGGAGCGGAGGCCCTGGCGGACTGACCCCCGGCTGCCAAGACTGGCAATAGGGACATGGAATGTCACCTCTCTGGTGGGGAAGGAGCCTGAGTTAGTGCGTGAGGTTGAGAGGTACCGGCTAGATATAGTCGGGCTCATCTCTACGCACGGCTTGGGCTCTGGAACCAGTCTCCTGGAGAGGGGCTGGACTCTGTCTCAGTCTGGAGTTGCCCCTGGTGAGAGGCGGCGGGCTGGGGTGGGTATTCTAATATCCCCTCGGCTTGCTGCCGGTACGTTGGGGTTTTTCCCGGTGGACGAGAGGGTTTGTTCCCTGCGCCTTAGGGTCGGGGAACGGGTCCTGACTGTCATCTGCGCTTATGCGCCGAGTGGCAGTTTGGAGTACCCAGCCTTCTTAGAGTCCCTGGGGGGGGTGCTGGAAGGTGCTCCACCTGGAGACTCTGTTGTCCTGCTGGGAGACTTCAATGCTCACGTGGGTAACGACAGCGAGACCTGGAGGGGCGTGATTGGGAGGAACGGCCTCCCTGATCTGAACCCGAGCGGTGCTTTGTTATTGGACTTCTGTGCTAATCACAGTTTGGCCATAACGAACACCTTGTTCGAACACAAGAGTGTCCATAAGTGCACGTGGCACCAGGACGCTCTAGGCCGTAGATCACACTCCTCAGCCTCCCCGGGAAAGTCTATGCCAGGGTGCTGGAAAGGAGAGTTCGTCCGCTAGTCGAACCTCTGATGCAGGAGGAACAATGCGGTTTTTGTCCTGGTCGCGGAACACTGGACCAGCTCTTCATCCTCTCGAGGATACTTGAGGGTGCATGGGAGTTTGCCCAACCAGTCTACATGTGTTTTGTGGACTTGGAGAAGGCATTCGACCGTGTCCCTCGGGGTATCCTGTGGGAGGTGTTGCGGGAGTATGGGGTGTCTGGCCCATTGCTACGGGCCATTCGATCCCTATACAACCGTTGCAAGAGCTTGGTTCGCATTGCCGGCAATAAGTCGGACTCGTTCCCGGTGGGTGATGGGCTCCGCCAGGGCTGCCCTTTGTCACCGGTTCTGTTCATAATTTTTGTGGACAGGATTTCTAGGCGCAGCCAAGTGGCGGAGGGCTTTCGCTTTGGTGGCCTCAGGATCTCATCTCTGATCTTTGCGGATGATGTGGTTCTGTTGGCTTCATCGGGTGAGGGCCTCCAGCTCGCACTGGAGCGGTTCGCAGCCGAGTGTGACGCAGCGGGAATGAGGATCAGCACCTCCAAATCTGAGGCCATGGTTCTCAGCCGGAAAAGGGTGGAATGCCCACTCCGGGTCGGGGATGAGGTCCTGCCCCAAGTGGAGGAGTTCAAGTATCTCGGGGTCTTGTTCGCGAGTGATGGGAGAAGGGAGCCGGAGATCGATAGACGGATTGGGGCTGCAGCTGCAGTAATGCAGACGCTGCACCGGTCCGTCGTGGTGAAGAGGGAGCTGAGTGTAAAAGCGAAGCTCTCAATTTACCGGTCGATCTACGTCCCTACCCTCACCTATGGCCACGAGCTGTGGGTAGTGACCGAAAGGACGAGATCGCGGATACAAGCGGCGGAAATGAGCTTCCTCCGAAGGGTGGCTGGCATCTCCCTTAGAGATAGGGTGAGAAGTTCGGCCATCCGGGAGGGGCTCAGAGTAGAGCCGCTGCTGCTCCACATCGAAAGGAGCCAGCTGAGGTGGTTTGGGCATCTGGTAAGGATGCCCCCTGGGCGCCTCCTGGGTGAGGTGTTCCAGGCATGTCCCACCGGGAGGAGGCCCCGGGGCAGACCCAGGACACGCTGGAGAGATTATATCTCTCGGCTGGCCTGGGAACGCCTTGGTGTTCCCCCGGATGAGCTGGAGGAGGTGGCTGGGGAGAGGGAGGTCTGGGCCTCTTTGCTTAGGCTGCTGCCCCCGCGACCCGGCCCCGGATAAAGCGGATGAAGATGGATGGATGGATGGATATTACTGTGTCAAAGTTACTGAGACTGGAACACAGAAAAAGTAAGTAGATTTTATCCTCGCCTAATTTTTTTTTTTTAATTTTTAGCATATAACCCTTTGAAAAATATGCCTCAGATCACATTTGGTTCCAGAAATCCAGTAACCAACATATAAACATCATCTGTGCAAAGATTTATGTTTCTAAAGTGAAACAGTGAAAAATTACAGCTCTGTCAATACATGAATATCCAGACGTTGTACAAAAATGTCCAATTTTGGCACACAATTGGATACCCTGCCACTTAATTTTTTTTAGGTATTAAAGAGCAGAAATTAATAAATTTTATTAACAGGCCTAAACATGCTTATTTTTAAAATATATTTTTGAAGAATTAACCACACATTTACATGGCAACGGCCCTTTTCTGCAGGGTATAGAGCGCTTGATTGGCCTCTGGCCCTTTAAACTCCGAGGGGCTGTAACTTTGGTTTCTTTTGGTCAATTTGCGTGATTGACACCTCTTTTTAATCGTTTGAGCCAATAGATTCACAGTGACGATGCCACGTTCACGTCACTTCAACCAATCAGTTGTGATGCCAAAACCCACGTGGGCCCAAATTTACTGCATGTGGCGTCTGTTCAGTCACGTGTCTGTAGGAGTTTGTTGATGGAAAACGCTAGGTAGGCATGGCAACTACTGTTAATCACGTGGCTACTGGCTACCAGCTAAAATAACGGAGGAAATCTGGACGGTAAGCCAATTTCTGTCTTAGCCCATTTGCACCGCTGTGTGTTTTTGTGGTCTTCTTTTGTGGCTCATTCAGTGAATTTTGGTCTGATCTTGGTGAAACTTGGTGTGTGGAGTCAGTGATAGCTCTGGAAGCTAACCAGCCCATCTTTAGCCGGTTACACAAGAATTTCTGGTTCCTCTTCCGGTTTTGTTTGTTTAGCGGACTTCTGAGCATTTACTTAACTGCTCGTTTAATCACGGCTTGTTTTTGGTGTGTTTGGTGGTTGTAGAAATGGTTTATATGACCTGACCTCCTCCTTTTTGCCCCCTGTACCAGGGCGTGGGGCTTAAGTGGTTAAGCATATCAGGTCCCCATAAGGAGAATCATGTGCTAATGGCTGTCTAAATGACTTGGGTAAAGTTTGTAGCATGCTTGCTTGTTGTTTTTGTCTGCTTCCACTTGTCTTTGCACTAGGATGATGTCAGAGTAAATGTGCAGTCATATTCGTTGTGTTCCCACTAGTGCTGTCAGCATTAATCTGAAATGACGTTGATGCCACAACACGGCAAATCTCTGTTAATGAGCTACCGCAGATCGCCCTGTGTGTGGGGCTGGACCCAACACCTTAACGAGCTAACCTGCTAACACACTAGTTCCCACCAATGTAATTGAGCATTGTGTGGCACATCCAACATACTGTTTTACTTTTGTCCATAACATGCTTACCTTCAGGGTCATACTTCACATGAAAACCAAAATAGTTCCAAACGCCACATCTGAATGAGGGTGGGGGAGGTTCAATTTGCCATGCTGCAACGAGCTTAACTTCTGTCTCGCTAGCTTGCCCTGCGCTCAGTGAATATGCATTCGACTCAGTGTTGCCAACTCCTCAGTAAGAAAAATCGCTATTGGTTGTCCTAATAGTCGCTAGAAGTCGCTAAATGACGTCATCACCTAATTTACATAATTGGTCATGCTAATGTAATTGTAACCTACGCTGCTGGAGAGAGAAATAACATCATGGACAAGACATAAAGTGAGCAAAAAACGTCCTAAATGCATTTAGAATTTATTTAGAACTACAAATTAAATTTCTTTTAGCAATTATTGTTTTTTGCAATGTTACAATTCCAACCTTGCTCCTTTACCCGGGCTTGGACCGGCAAAAGTGACCCGAAATAGGCACTTTGGTGGAGTTACTTTGTGTGTGTGTGTGTGTTTATAAGTAGTTTTAAACCTGATCCACAAAACAGCATAAGAGTAAAAGAAGAACTGACTGCGTTACAGCACCCGCTGCTTGTTGAGAGTAAAAGCGATATGCGCTTTCACGTCTTTTTTAGCGACTTTTTCTAGAAAAAAAGTTGCTAGGGGGTCTGAAAACTTGCTAAATATAGCGACAAAGTCGCTAAGTTGGCAACACTGATTCGACTACTCAGCCTAGGCTGCACTGTCAAGCGCAGATCCACTGAGCGCTCAAAACAGACAGCATCGTCAGAAGGAAAGTTGATAAAATAAATTAAAAATTTTGTATTGTTCGATACATATGTGTACCGAACCGAAAGCACTGTATCAAACGGTTCAATATCGATATGAGTATCGTTGCACCCCTAATAAATAGATAGATAGATAGATAGATAGATAGATAGATAGATAGATAGATAGATAGATAGATAGATAGATAGATAGATTCAAATATATTCATAAATTTTGCCAAGTGAATATAAAATGTTTTAAATTATATACTCTGGATTTAGAGGAAGAAGACCAACATTTTTTTTTAAATCTGATTGATTTCTGCTGTACTGTCCTTTTTTATTCTCTGCACATACATGCATTTGGTTAGCTTAGCATAGCTAAAAGAATCCAGCAACTTACAGGCAGCAGTGCATCAAGACCTTTTTTCAACTAAATTCTAATTACAGTTATAATCTTTAGATTGTAGGAACTGCTCTCTGTGCTCATTTACTGGAGAAAAGAGACAGGAGTGAATAACCTGAACTTATTGTCCTTTTAACCAAGCTGAAATTATTCAGCAAAATGATGTGATTCAAAACAGCAGTCACAAGAAGTATGTAGAGAGAAAACAGGAACTTGAGAAGCTATTGCGAGCTATCTAATAATTTACCCACAGATCACAAAGCCCCCACCCCCACCTCTTTTCCATACATGGGCAAATTTCATACCACAGTGTGACTAACTTCTTGCTCTTTTTTTTCTTTACATCTATTTTTGTATGGGAAAAATGCTGATAAAAGTTGTATGGATAATTACTGATCATTTATGTTAGTCAGCTCCCCTGTTATTTCATTTCAGGATCATCATCACCTTCACTTTGCCCATAAGCATGACAACCAAATCGAACAGCAGTGTTCTGGGTGGCAAGGCTTCCTCATCACCTCTCCTGTCCGCTCCACCTCACCAGCGTCTGATCACCAAAGATGGACACTGTGCACTTCGCCCCACTGTGTGTTCTTCGGGCTCATGGCATGAGACTTTACGCAGAGCCTGGCTGTTGGCCCTGCAGGATGTGTGGGGATTGTTGGTGAGTCTGCGCTGGAGATGGGTCCTCCTGGCCTTCTGCACCTCCTTCCTGGCCCACTGGCTGTTGTTTGCCTGTCTGTGGTACTTGCTGGCACACCTAAATGGGGACCTTGCTGTGCAGGATCATGATGCGCCCCCACAGGGGCATGTGCTCTGTGTAAAGCACATTACAAGCTTCACTGCTGCATTTTCCTTCTCCCTGGAGACTCAGCTAACCATCGGCTATGGCACTATGTTCCCCAGTGGAGACTGCCCCAGTGCTATAGCACTGTTGGCTGTACAGATGCTGCTTGGGCTCATGCTGGAAGCATTTATCACAGGTACATCTCTCCATCAAAACATCAATTATTCTAAGACAATTCTCAGTCTTAAGTTTAATTTACTATTTGGGAAACATAACAGAAAATAACTACCACACTGAGTTGACATTTACATGTTCACAATAGAAGGTGTTTTAGTGGTAGCCCAAAGTCTAAAGGAAAACGTGTAAATCATACTAAATTAATCATACTATCATTTCTTTGTGAAATTGCTCATGATGACATTTTTCTCATAGGCTGGGACCTTTCACAGCAGACTTTGTGAATCTGGGCAAGAGACAAAATACACCCCAGACAGGTTGCCAGTCTCAGTCAGTGCTTAAATCAAACCAGTAATCTCCAAAACACCTATCCACATCATAAACATTTGAAGTGGGAAAACCAGATCTTATGGCACAACAAAAGATCTAAAGATTAATTAAACAAATATCTTATAATACAACATGTTACAAGATCTGTTTCATTAATCCTGAGATAAGAAAAAAAGCTATAGGATTCCAACCTCATGAGGCAGAACAGAGATTGCAGTTTTAAAGCCTCTGAGGCTAAAAAAAATGTGACACCTACTGGAACACTCCAGGTATTGCACTTCCAGAGATAAATCCCATGAATATATTTCTAGATAGCCAGAAAATTAGATATGTAATATTGTTGGCTTCATCCCATAGAAATGCTATTCTATCTTGGACACTGGCATCTTTTGTCTGAACCTTTTTCAAGCTTTATTCAAACATTACGCTGCTCCTCACAAAAATTCACAGATCAAACCACACTTTACTTTACCGATGTGTGAGTGTTACCAGGTCCAACCCAGTAACACTGCTCCGACTTTTCATTGATAGATGAACCAAAAGCAGTGCACAGTGTAAGAGGCTTAAGAAATAGTCATATATTTTAAGTTATTCTCCTGTGATTTGAGACACATTCAGTACAGTAATGTAAAAATAGTGCACTTTAAGAATACAGTTGTGCTTCTAAAATTTTAAAAGATATTTTGAAGTTTAAACATCATTCTTTGGTCTAAAATTGTTTCCACTGTCATGATCACTGCCTTTGCTATATAGAAATCAGAAATGTGCATTTATCTGATGACAATGCACACCCTCAGAACTAGTGAGGAAAGTAATGATGTTTATCCAAGTGCTTGTATTTTACTTTTAGTCTTTCCATTGTCTATTACCTTTTGTTTCTGTTTTACTACTGAAAAAAAGCAGAAATATTATATGTTTTTCAAAAGTCTAAACCTTTTCTATCAGACATACAATTCCCCAATTTCTATATGAACTTACTGTAGATGTCTGCCTCTCCATACTGTTAGGACCATAACATTTTGGACATTACATATTTTTACATTTTTGCTTCTTCAGCCTAACGGTTCCCTTCACCATCTGGTTCGGGGGTTACCACCACGGCAGGCACCAACCACCTTGTGGCCACAGCTCAGTGCAGCAGTTTCAGCAGTTGAGGTGCTAAGTGCATTTGGACTCACTGTCGAAGCTCTGCTGGAGGTGGGAGTTGAAGGACTGGGAACTGTGTCAGGTGTTCCCTGTGAACCCTCACTATAGGTTTAGGCACGCCAGATCTGTCCAGCATCCTGCCCCGCCACCTGATCCAACTCACCACCAGGTGGTGATCAGTTGACACTTCAGCACCTCTCTTTACCGAGTGTCCAGAACATAAGGCCACACATCTGATGATATGATTACAAAATTAATCATCAACATGTTGCTTAGAGAGTCCTGGTGCTAAGTGCACTTATGGACACCTGTATGTTCGAACATGGTGTTTGTTATGGACAAACTGTGGTTTGTACAGAAGTCCAGTAAACAACACCACTTTGTTTCAGATATGGCAGGTCATTCCTGCCACTCACGCCCCTCCAGATCTCACTGTCATTGCCCACATGAGTGTTGGAGTCTCCCAGTAGGACGACAGAGCCCCCAGATAGAGCACACCCTCAAGCACCCTGTCCAGGGACTCCAAGAAGTCCGTCATTCTTATAAGAACAGACGATACACATTAACTCAGGCTCGTTCCCCACCAGAGAGGTGACATTCCGTGTCCCAGTTGCTAGTCTTGGTAGCCTGGGATTGGTCTCTGACCTTGGCCTCTACCTAGCACACATTGCACCCGAGCCCTGCAGCACAATGTGGGGATGGTATGCCTACAGGAAGGTGGACCCATGTTCATTTTTTGGGCTGTGCCCAAATGAGCTCCATGGACTAAGGCCCGGGCATCAGATGCTCACCCTCGGGCACCCTCCCCGGGGCTGGCTCCAGGGCAGGGTCTTGGTTAACCCTATCCTGCACAGGGTAAATGGTCCCCTCGATCTTCTGCTCATAGGGTTTTTTTTTTAAATTGGTCTTTGTCTGGTCCATCACCCAGGACCAATTTGCATTGGGAGACCCTACCAGGGGACAAAAAGTCTCAGACAACATAGCCCCTGGTATCCCTGGGACACAAAAACCCCTCCACCATAATAAGGTAGCGATTTGTGGAGAGGTTTAAAGCATTTAGCAAAAGTATTATATTAGGTGTGTAGGAATTATAATCCTTTTTATATGCAGAGGTTTAAGATAATTTCATAATAATTTGAGAAAAAGTTTTCAGCTTAATGGCACTTCATGTTTTCATGTTCTTTGGTCATATGCTGCAATCATTACTATTAACTACTCATTTTGTGGGGGTTTGTCCATGATGCTTGAGAAAAATATTTCCTGTGCTATGGTTTAGTACAAAGAAACATTAATAAAAAATGTGATTAACCGGCTAAAAAAACAACATGAACAAGACTTCGTCTTAACTTTCAGGTGCATTTGTAGCCAAGATTGCCCGCCCCCAGAAGCGAGCAGGAGCCATACAATTCAGCCACCAGGCAGTGGTGGGCCAACACCTGGGTCAGACGTGTCTCATGCTTCGAGTCACCAATCTGCTGCAGAGGCCTCTGGTGGATGTAAAGGTGAGTGCTGTGCTATACGAGGAGCATGAAGGCCAAGCTCTGCACCAGACTTCATTGGACTTCTATTTGGACCATTTGGGCCAGCAGCCATGCCCCTTCTTCATTTTCCCACTCACCTTTTACCACCCCCTGGACCGTCGGAGCCCCCTCTATCCTGTCCTGTGTGAGGGTTCATCAACCCACTTTGAGTTAGTTGTCTTCCTATCAGCCTTGCAGGAGGGAACTGGTGACACTTGCCAGAAGAGGACCTCTTATCTGCGCCAAGAAATCCAGTTTGACCGCCGCTTTGTCCCTGCTTTGGGTTTGGATGCCTGTGGAAGGTACACAGTGAGCAACCAGCACTTTGATACAGCCCATTCAAAAGAGCCTATGAACAAGGACTGTGTGGTGCAGATCAACGGTGATGGCAATGAGAGGATGGAGTAAGAATGCTGAAGGGAAGATTCTCAAAGAGACCGAGAGAATATGCAAGTGGAGGAAGATATATTTGTTGTCAGGAGGTATTTGATTGAATTTGGTAAATTTGAATTTATGATTCAACATTATAAAAATTCAAATGTATGCCAGATATATATAAGTACTGCTGCAGGCTCCCTCACCTCCTCCCTCAAATCACTTCAAGTCCTCAGTGCTCAAAGCAGGGGAACCAGTAACTACTGGCAGTTGTATTAGTTAAAATGACTGACTAGCTAGGATGGAAAAATGTGCGCGGAGTGGGGTATAGGGAGATGTGTGTGTTTGAACATTTAATACTTAAGGAAAAGTAATTCAAGATTATGAAAATGCAAGGATCATAGAAGAATTTACATGACTGAATAAGAACAGTCTAAACTGTTCTGTTATCACACTTCAAACTTACAAGGTACGATCAAAAAGTCTGGTCACTCAGCTCATGAAAATACACAATTTATATTTAGGCATCACCTTATCGACAGCACTTGAGTGCTACTGCAGTTTCACTGTCATGCTTGTCCCATTACTGTATTTTTAACCACACTAACAGACAGTTGCTACTCACCAACTGCACATCTTGCCAGATTTGGTTAATTCTTTTCTCCAAAATCAAATGAAAATTGCAGAATTGCTGTGTTTAAAGAATGATTGTGAAAAATCCATGGTTAGAAGTACACAGGAGCCAAAATTTAAATCTATTCTAGGTTTTTATTTTTATTTTGGGGAGCCATGGAGCAGTTTGATTGCATTTTGTATCAACTAAATTTTCACGCTTCTCATACAAGGATAAGATATTTATTGAATTCCAAGTAAGCAATTTACTGTGTAGAAATTCAGATGTACCATGTTCAAATGTAATACCTGCTTTGAGAAATTACTGACTTAAGCTAGCTAAAGGGTAGGTTCCGATAGACTTAACAGGAATAACGTATGAATATTACTTGACTGGGACCAGACATAAACAGTTGCGGGCCAGAATAAACTTACAGTTCCCAGCTACAACAAGCAATACAGTACATGACAACTGAATGATCCAGAACGTGACACAGTGGTGGAGTGGCCAGTAGGAATATTCTGGGTTTGAATCAAGAGTTTGCATGTTGTCATCCTCGCCTGTGAGTGCCCAGTGGCAACACTACATTACCTATTTATAGAGGTTATAGAATTCCTTATTTAACTGTATTATCAAATTAAATAGAATTAGTTTTCTAGCAAAAATACATTTGAGAGCAAAGCTATAAAAGCAGCACTCACAAAATGTACATGTTATTAAAAAGTGAAAAGGTCAGGATAACAATAAGTACAGTGATCTGCATTAACATTTGCAAGCATGCTCACAGTGACAATGACAAATTTAGACTCATCTCTCTTTCTTCCATAGAGTTATCCTGCCAACAGGCTAAGTCTGTGTGATCTTGTAAAGCCATGGGCTGTGAAACAGGGTAGATGGTGTAACAGTGACTGAAGAAAAATGATGAGAAAAAGAGGGTAATGTTTGACAACTTTTCCTATCCTTAACCTATGTGAGTATTCAAAGTTCAGATTCAACTTTGGTGACTGTTAACTTTAATTTATATATGACAGAAAAAAAGGAGCAAAAGGAGCAAAAAAAAAAAAAAAAGGGAGATGACTAGCAATATAAAATTCATAGGTGCAGCAGCAGTACTGGAAGTGCAGACAGTAAAGCAAGGGACAAAATTAAGAAACTCTTCTCTGGCGTTCATGTTGTTAATTCTTATGGTCTAGCAACAGAACTGACGGTACTGTAGACTAGCAGCATGAGCTGACAATCACAACATAACATCAGATGGTTGTTATGTAACATCAGATGGTTGTTATGGTAAGCTGCTATGGATAATCTCTGGAATCCCATTAGAACAAAGACACTCATGACGTAAAGTGAACTGTGTAACATTAGACTTACCTGCTTGGCATATGGCTCAGTAGTAATTGATAGAATGATACTGACTGCTGATTGGTCTATGGATTAAACCTTTTATTTTGAAAGATAATTGTCTGAATCATTATGCAAATACAAAAATGAATAATTTTCATTTTTTCCAATATTAAATGTTTTTATATTAAGCAAAGAAAGCTAGTAGGTAGAATAGCACAATTTTGCATTTAGAATAGTTTTCTCTTTTAAGGCTGTTCATTGAATGAGAATCTATGTGTTATCTATATGGTATATTATAAAAGAAATCATGTAGTGACTTCAGACTAAAGTGAAGAAATGTTCCTTCAAATGTGTATGTGCCTTTGTACAGTGTACATTACAGGAAATAAATATTTTCTAAACAAACTGTGAAGTTCAGACTTCTTAAATTTAGCTTCTAGATTAACATCCCATGACAACTGCAGATTGTTTTGGCAATGCTACTCCCTGGAAGATCGTAGTAAGGTCTTTTTGTGACAAAAAACAAAGTGTTGAAGAACCAAACATTGCAACAGAAACCTAAATGTTTGTTTGGTGTTATTTCCCTTGTTCAAAGATAAAAAAAGAACACTCCCCACAGCACACAGCAGCAAGATGTAAGATGCTGGGACAGCGTACACTGAGCAGCTGGAACACTGTGAATGAACAGGATCATGTGGGACTTTGGGAGTTGTAGCCCATAATGACCTCTTTCATAGTCACACCTGTTTTCTGTTCCTTGTTAACTACAATTTTGTGTAATAGTTAGTCAACAGCTGCTAATCAGTCTGGAACTCAAACTAGAAAAGCAATTTCATTCTGAGACAGAGAGAAATATATGTAGAGAGGGTAGGAACAAGTCCCCAAAGAAAGTAAGCCAATGCTACAAGCAAAATGATTCACAATGTTTACCATTCTATTTATCATTTATTGCAGTTAAGTTTAACATTAGCATTCTGACAGAGACAGCAGAAATACAATATCTATACAGTGCTGAAAAATATATTTTGCTGACTTTAATATTTGGCAACTTGTCTAATAAAACAAAAGACAATTTATTCATCAAAAAATACTCTGTCCATTTCTACAACAAATCACTGATAAAGTATGCAATCCATACACTGGTTGGTTATACATCAACAATAACATGCTACAACTTAATACATTAATAGAGACTAAATAAAATGATCAGGAACATAAAATGCACCGTACACTGTTTAGGTTAGAGCCTCTCTGCTTCATTGGGCTTGTGGATCTATTTGATCTTCTAGAATTTCTTTTATTATCCATGTATCAGAAAATAATAATTACTTCAATTTTCTTTTACTGTTTTCTACATCTGTATAGCAACCCAAAATTTACTTCTGCCCTTCAAAGCTGACAAATTAAAGGCAATGACCTCATTCAGAACAGAGCAGGTTCTGCACATATGCAATATTTACTAATTTTTAAAAACTAATTTTTACTAGTGTGATTTCAGTGTGTTGCAGGTATGGTGCTAACAGATGACATTACAATCATTCCACAGGTAGTGACACTGCATATTGTTTAAAAAAAGATGAAAGGACTGCATCTTCCACAACAGCCAAACTGCTGCCCATGTGTCAGTGTTTCTGTAAAGGATTTCTTAAATTATGTTTTAGATATAGATCAACATCATTGGGAAAAAGTACTTTCTTTCCAAAAGTGAGACTACAAGAGGAAATAGATGCATTAGCACTGTGAAGTATACTGGCTAATACATTTTTTCAAAAACACTTTTTAGTTTCAGGTCCTGGAAGATCTGAATCCATTTATCAATCCATGTAACACTTTGGTGCTAACATTTTGGTCATTTCTACTATTTAATGCCATTTCAAAGTAGTATAATTTATGATTTCGTGAGAGGCGGCTTCATAAACTATTCGAATAGTATACTAGTCAAGCTGAAGATATAATGCTTGAACAATTTTGTCCAAAGTCTCCATGTGTGACATGCTAAATGCCCCCTAAATGTACTTTACAAGGTATTAATAAAGTACCACTGAAGAAATGCCATGATCTGTAATCTGTGTTCTGAAACTTCAATTTATGTCTTTTAGATTAAATTTGGTCCAGTTTTTTTATTTTTAAGTATTCCATTTATTATTTATTTTAAATGTACTCAATTTAGCCATAAATATATGCATAACGTTGTTTTATTTTATGTTATTAATTTTGTCCACAAGGTGACATCACACCAATGAATACTTGCCTCACTGTTTGCTTAACCAGTGAGAGACCGTGATTTTGTTCATTGAATGAAATGGCCCAATTATTTGTAATTCTTCCTGTTCAATGAAAATTTAATCCTGTAGAGGTTTAAAAGTTTCTAACATCTATCAGATAAAAAAAAAAACCATAGTAATAATCACTAATAACCATTTTGTAAATGAAATGTATAATCCGATAATAACATTAACTTGATGAAGTTGCATTTTTCAAATTCAACATTTTAAATGACTTCAAGACTTAAATGAGCACCTTATAATTTCTAGGTTTGGTACTGAGAGCATACATATAGCTTTTAAATTAAGTCCATTTTTTTAAATAAATTAATATTTTGCTAGTTTTATGTTGGTTGTTCCACCTAACATTAAACCATTTGAATTAAGCTATTCTTATCCATGTTAGAGTGAGAGCTGTACAACTTTCCAATTAGCTATAAAAACCCCACTGAGTCCTTTGGATGGTGAAATATCCTTTTCACTATGACCGTTTTATTTCATAATTCAAATCAGTTCAATCCAATTTTTTTTTAAAATGCCAAATCACAACAACAGTCACCTCAAGGCCTTACATAGTAAGATAAAGAGCCTACAATAATAAGTCTCATGTCAGCACTAATTTCTTGACAAAACGCTTATTTCATCTCAACAGCTTTAAAATGCCTGATAGTTCTACATTTTTATTTTTATATAAATGATATATTCTGCATAAAGCATATTGTTAAAACATTTATAATCATTAATAAAATAAAATCCTGCCAGTGTACTGTGCTATTATTATCACTTAAACACAATTTTTAATATTCTTTGTAGTCTCCTTTTCCATATACAGTCTGACTGCACGACATATTTGGGGTTTAGATACCAAACTATGAAAAAAGAATTAGATACATTAGGTTAAAAATTACTAAAAACATTTGAATGTCATGCTGTGAATAAATTAAAAACACAAAATGTTTCATGTCAATAACCATTCTGCCTAGTACTATAACAGGAAAGATGTTTTATCCTTAAGTGAGTAATTATTACTCATGTTTATCAAACCTATGATCAAAATTACAAATAATATCAGTTTATACTGGAAATAATTTTAAGATTTTGAACTCATATTGGTAACTTAACTTAAACAAAGGTGACATGGGGATGCGGCATTTTAGGCTAAGACAAGATTTGGAAAAATAGATACTGGCCCATTATTATACAAAATACACTTAGTTCTGATATGGGGACTCAAATGGTACCAAATACTAGAAATGACCTGAACCCACATAAAACATAATTGGGAGCCTTAAGGCTATTGCTAGATCTATGTAATCAGTTTGGACAGAACCAGGCTAGTTGCTAACCATGTTTCCAGTCTTTACGCTAAGCAAAGTGAAAGTGCAACCCCGAGATTACCGAAGTAAAAATCCTAGTATTTCCCAAAGTATTCAGCTATTTCTTCAAGTATCAGTCTCTTTTCTAGACCAATGCTACCGACATAGCTGCATAGCAAAGCTAATGATAAAGCTAAGACTACATGATGAAGTAACACATACATCTCTTTTCTATGCAGATGTGCTGAATGAAGGAACTGCAGGACTATTCTGTACAGCTTGTCTCTGATCTCAAAGTACTGCCGTGAGACTTTTCCCATTGGACATGTATACAGTACTGAGAGTCTTGAGCCACCCTCAGGTCTTTATATTTTGGTAGGAAAAAGGTACAGTGATTTACTGAAACACACACAAACAAACATGGAAATATAGTATATAATACAAAAACATTATAACATCCCTGTCAGTACTGACAGGGACTAGAAAGAAAATTTATAGTTTTCCTATATTGGCTTTTAATCAATTGCCTCCCTGTTAAATCCAGAATTGAATGCAAAGTCCTGCTTCTCACATACAAGGTCTTGAATAATCAGGCCTCATCTGATTAAGTACACAGACTGTGGATTAATTAACTTGTGGTTGATGGGTATTTGAGTAGTACAGGAGGCAGAGCTTTCAGCTTTCAGACACCTCTTCTGTGGAACCAGCTCCCAGCTTGGATTGAGGAGGCAAACACGCTTTCTACTTTTAAGATTAGGCTTAAAACTTTCCTTTTTGACAAAGCTTATAGTTAGGGCTGGATCGGGTAACGTAGCTCTCTTCCACAGCATGTCTTTTATCCTGTCTCTCTAACTCTAATCAAACTCCATCAATTTTAAAATCGCTCTGTTGGAATTAAATCAGAGTAAATTATGCATTTTTGTGACAGGCCGCTGATAATAAAATACTGTATCTAAAGGAATAACTTGAATTGGTTCTTAACAAGTAAGTGACAGACATTCAAGTACAGCTTGTGGAAAGTCAAAATGGTTTTTACATGAACCAGTAAAACCACAGTATGCAAAAACATTAGCTAAATGCCTGTCTTTAAGCTGTTTTAAAGAATGTCACAGGGTTAAGAGTGTAAAAAGAGAGGATTAAGCTGTTCCAGTATTTTGGAGCAAAGGATTGAAACACCCAATTGTTCTTTGTTTTCAGACTAACACGTGAGATAGCAAGAAGATCCCTACCTGGGCTTAAGAACCCAGCTTGGAGAATCAGGGAATTACTGCAGGTCTTTATTACTATTTTAGGGTTTTTACCTTACAATATAAAGAAACTGTTGTTTTGATTTGGTGTTACATAAATAAAATGGACATTACAGATGGGCATACATTTTTAACTAAAATCTGAACCTGACAGGAAGCCAGTGTAAAGATGTTTCGAGAAGATTTAACATCAGTTAAACGCCTTCCAGCAGCATTTTAGATGGACTAGAAGCAATTACTAGATGCTTTAGACAAGAAAACAGTGTATTACAATAATTTGAACTAGTAGAGATCAAAGCATGGATGAGAATCTCCAGTTCACATTTTGAGACAACAGTCCTGAGGTTACCCCTATTTCTGAAATGGGAAAAACAAGACCAGGTCAGACACCTGATGTGAGCATGAAATGTCACAGAAAATAGGTTGTTTGCCAAGTTTTCTGTTACAGTGCCTCTAAAGGTACTCACTTTTTCCACATTTTGTCAGCTTACATCTTTTTTTCAAAATAGATTCATTTTTCACCTCAAATACTACACATTTTACCCAAGTTTAAAGAAATGAACGATGGCCCAAGACTTTAGTCGTACTGAATAGTACTGTAATTCACAGTCACAACATAAAAATCAGTATTTATCCTATTTAGACATGAAGCTGAATTTCAGCGGTCTCTGAAGTCAGTTAAAAACCTATAGGTAATGGCTCATTTGCAAAACAAAAAAAAAAAACAGTAGTGAGGTTACCAGTGTATATTGACTGATCTCCCCCTAACATTTTGTTTCTTACACCAAAACACCACAGTGCATTTGAAAATAACACATGAAGATTTTACTTTTCTGGAGCTACAAAAAAACAAGAACTGAATGTTTTCTATCTTGTTCTGGGTCATCTTTTCGGTGTAATCGGGCACTAAAGTGACAGCTTGTACTTTTTTTGTTATCCCTTAGTCTACAGACACCAGACCTTTCACATCTTAATTTGTGATATGTCACTCTACAGAAGGGAACCTGTAAAATCAAATTAGATGGGCACATTTCTCCTGGGACCGTGTAACTTGCATGTTACATACTGTTTGGTCACAGTAAAGGTGCTCGCTACTGCTTTTACACAATATTACTGTGCACAAATCATCACAAAGGAATTATTCAAACAATGGCTCATTGGTGTTTTATACAGATGGTTCCTTACGAAAGAGGATAACTAAAAAGATGTCTCCTGCCACTATTAGGATTATCATCAGACCTCCACTTGAGAACATCTTTTTTTTCCTAGGGTCATTAGAAACGAAGTCTTAGCAAAGGCAAAGTTGAGAAATAGTACTGTAACATGCAAGCATGATTAAATGGAAGCCATCTTCTGTGTGCTTTTAGCAATACAGCTAAACTTCAGTGTACAGTTGTTGTCCTAAGCCTAGGTCTACAACACATCTTTATTTACTCTGTAGGTAAACAGAAACATATTTCTGGTTGTTTAGTTGTGGGATTGCAAACTACTGTTCATCAACAAGGTTATAGCACAAAACACAAAACAAACAAACAGAAAAAAAAACCCAAAGACGGATTTCAGATGGTCTAGAGGTCGAACATACAATATACAAGGTATCAGTTTTGTGCAAGGCTAACCATATCCTGGACTGTGCCTAGTTATGACATGTTTTTTATTTTAGTCGGGATTTAATTTTAATTTAATTAATCTGTTTTTTATTTAAGTGCCACAATTTAAAACGGGTTTGAGTCTAAGTAAGGAGTGTGTTTCTAAAACTTCAGTAACACTGAACTTTGCAATCTGCATCATCTGCTTTCTGTGGTGGGTTATGAGCAGAAGGTGGACTGCAGCTGCTTGAAGGCAGCATGTCGTTGTTTTTTCTCCTCTTCTTGTCTCTTGCGTTCTTCTTTTTCCTCTCGAATTTCAGCCTCAAACTTGCTACCGGCAGACAGAGCCTGCATCTGGTACAACACAAAAACAAATTTCTTAAACCCAAGTAGTCATGCACAGCTGACTGCAGCTTTTCACAAATTTAAGCTTTGGGTACAGTACTTAATGTACTTGATGTACTTGTTTTTTCACCAGTAGCTACATAGCTGCATCCCCAGTTATCAAACGTATACTCGGGCACAGAGATAAGTCATATGCCATTTGACTCATTAACATTCTGTGCAAAAAAAAAGAAAGAAGAAAAAGTACACATATTGGGGTATAGTATATTAAAGCCCCCCCCCCAACACTGAAACAGGCTTCAGATAGACGTTCACAGGCTAGTTCCAGTAAAGTTAATATTTTCATGTTTTTACTCTGAACACAGGTCATGATAGGCATTGAAGGAGCTAAGGACAAAGTCAAAATCTAGGCGTACGGCTAAAGTACACAGTGTAATGTTATTACATACCTTGGCTTCAAAAAAGTCTTTGGCCCCCATAACACCCTGAGTGGAGACATCGATCTCAGACAGTCTTGCTAATGCCAGTAGACCACTTTCTTCCTGCAGTTCTCCAGCTGCTGCTCTCCGGAAAATCAACAGGAACTGCAGAGAGGTAGACAGTTTAAAGTACACTGACCACCACCAGGCAACGGGTGAAGTGTCTTGCCCAAGGACACAACAACCAAGACTGTCGGAGCCGGGGCTCGAACAGGCAACCTTCCGATTACAAGACGAACTGCCAACTCGTGAGCCACGATCGTAAGTTGAAATTTCTGAGGTATTGAACAGCAAAAATAATTTAACTTTATTTACATGCCTAAAAATGATTGTTTTTTGAATATTTTTTGAAGAATTACCCACACAATTGACTATACAGCTAATCGTACTGGTGTCACTAGTCATTTCCAGACAAACCAGTCGTTTAATCTAGAAAGGCGCCAGTGAGGCTGTCACTTCCTGGGTAAGGTGTTCCGGCAGGGCATGTCCTACTGGTAGGAGAACCTGGGGTAGACCCAGAACATGCAGGTAAGATTACATCTACCAGATGGCCTGGAAACTGCTTAGTTTTATAGATAAGTGCAATTTTAGTAATGCACAGCACAGTATGCCACACCTTTCAGTTGTGCTTTATTTATTTAGATGCTCATATTTGAGTAATATGTGAACATCTTTTGTAATAACATGTTTTCATAAATTAAAAATCTGTTTAAGTGTTTTTCTTCATTGTTGTTAAAAATTACCCAGATCACAGATGTATCTACAACTACCTTTAGTACCATTGATATTCATTTAGACTCTTTTTTTCCAATCGATCTTTCTGAGTTAACTTCAATAATTACTTCCTCCAAACCATCAACGTGTCTTTTAGACCCCATTCCTACAAAACTGCTCAAAGAAGTCCTGCCATTGATTAATTCTTCGATC
The DNA here is from genome assembly GCF_963576455.1 of Neolamprologus multifasciatus. Lineage (NCBI taxonomy): Eukaryota > Metazoa > Chordata > Actinopteri > Cichliformes > Cichlidae > Neolamprologus > Neolamprologus multifasciatus. The sequence goes on along the minus strand of NC_140452.1, from coordinate 39,937,987 downwards.
TTATATATGATCAACCTATCTCTAATAATCGGCTATGTACCACAGGCCTTCAGGCTGGCAGTAGTTAAACCTTTACCCAAAAAGCCATCTCTAGACCCAGCAGTCTTAGCTAATTATAGTTATTATATATAATTATTATCTCCAACCTTCCTTTCATATCAAAAATCCTTGAAAGAGTAGTTGTCAAACAGCTAACAGATCATCTGCAGAGGAATGGTTTATTTGAAGAGTTTCAGTCAGGTTTCAGAGTTCATCACAGCACAGAAACAGCTTTAGTGAAGGTTACAAATGATTTTCTTATGGCCTCTGACAGTGGACTCATCTCTGTGCTTGTAGTGCTAGACCTCAGTGCGGCGTTCGATACTGTTGACCATAATATCCTATTAGAGCGATTAGAACATGCTGTAGGTATTACAGGTACTGTGCTGCGGTGGTTTGTATCATATCTATCTAATAGACTCCAATTTGTGCATGTAAATGGAGAGTCCTCTTCACACACTGAGGTTAATTATGGAGTTCCACAGGGTTCAGTGCTAGGACCAATTGGTAAATGGTAAATGGACTGGTTCTTATATAGCGCTTTTCTACTCATCTGAGCACTCAAAGCGCTTTACACAACTTGTGCATTCACCCATTCACACCCATTCGCACAAGCACATCTCTCTAAGTGCTTTTTTATAGCTAACATTCACACACATTCATACTCCGATGGATGCATCGGAGAGCAATTTGGGGTTAGTATCTTGCCCAAGGATATTTGGCATGCAGACTAGGCGAAGCCAGGAATCGAACCACCAACCTTCCGATCAGTAGATGACCTGCTCTACCACCTGAGCTACAGTCACCCCTGCAATTCTGTTTACATTATACATGCTTCCCCTAGGCAGCATTATTAGAAGACATAGCATACATTTTCACTGCTATGCTGATGACACCCAGCTCTATCAATCCATGAAGCCAGATAACACACACCAATTAGTTAAACTGCAGGAATGTCTTAAAGACATAAAGACCTGGATGGCCGCTAACTTTCTGCTTCTTAATTCAGATAAAACTGAGGTCATTGTACTCGGCGCTGAAAAGCTTAGAAATATGGTATCTAACCAGATTCTTACTCTGGATGGCATTACCTTTGCCTCCAGTAACGCTGTGAGGAACCTTGGAGTCATTATTGACCACGACATGTCCTTCAATGCACATATTAAACAAATATGTAGGACTGCTTTCTTCCATTTGCGCAACATCTCTATAAGTAGAAATATCCTGTCTCAGAGAGATGCTGACGAACTAGGTAAGGCATTTAGTACTTCTAGGCTGGACGACTGTAATTCATTGTTATCAGGATGTCCAAAAAACTCACTGAAAAGCCTTCAGTTAATCCAAAATGCTACAGCAAGAGTCCTGACAGGGACTAGAAAGAGAGAGCAGATTTCTCCTGTTTTGGCTTCCCTTCATTGGCTTCCTGTTAAATCCAGAATTCAATTCAAAATCCTGCTCCTCACATACAAGGTCTTAAATAATCAGGCCCCATCTTATCTTGATGACCTTGTAGTACCATATCACCCTATTAGAGCACTTCGCTCTCGCTCTGCAGGCTTATTTGTTGTTCCTAGAGTATTTAAAAGTAGAATGGGAGGCAGAGCCTTCAGTTTTCAGGCCCCTCTTCTGTGGAACCAGCTTCCAGTTTGGATTCAGGAGACAGACACTATCTCTACTTTTAAGATTAGGCTTAAAACTTTCCTTTTTGCTAAAGCAAAAGGACTGGACCAGGTGACCTTGAATCCTCCCTTAGTTATGCTGCAATAGGCGTAGGCTGCTGGGGGACTCCCCATGATGCATTGAGTTTTTCCTTTCCAGTCTCCTTTCTCACTCACTATGTGTTAATAGACCTCTGCATTGAATGAAACTTGTTATTAATCTCTGTCTCTCTTCCACAGCATGTCTTCTATCCTGTCTTCCTTCTCTCACCCCTACCGGTTGCAGCAGATGGCCCCGCCCTTCCCTGAGCCTGGTTCTGCCGGAGGTTTCTTCCTGTTAAAAGGGAGTTTTTCAATCCCACTGTCGCCAAAGTGCTTGCTCATAGGGGGTCATTTGATTGTTTGGTTTCCTCTGTATGTATTATCGTAGGGTCGACCTTACAATATAAAGCGCCTTGAGGCGACTGTTGTTGTGATTTGGCGCCATATAAATAAAATTGAATTGAATTGAGTATAAGGTGCAATGTTCATAATGCACGATACGAGGTATCACACACTTAAGAAGAATGTGATTAACGATTTTAAATGCCTTTGCTATTAGTTTTTGGCATTGTCCATTAAAATCTGAGTGTTTCTTAGTTTTAAACTACTTTTAAACTTTTTTCCCCCTTGTTTATTCTACTAAGAAATTAGTAGAATAAAAAAGAAATTCCTAGTTGCTAAATCTCTCTGTGATGGGTCAGCTTTTCTATCTGAAATGTGGCTGCTTGGAGCAATTCCCAAAGTGTTTGCACTACTTCCTCACCTCCCTGAAGCTTAGTTTGCCATCAAAGTCTTCATCCACTTCTTTGATCATGTTTTTCAGGCCCAGGTGAGTCTGTGGAGCTCCCAGCTTCTCCATCATCAGCTTTAGCTCCATCAGGTCGATGAAGCCGTCTTTCCCAGTGTCGTACCTACAAACCACGAAACCCACACAATGTCAGATTCAGTCAGCTGGGAGTATGAAGACACCACATTTAATTCACACAGTCATTATGTTTCCATATGTAAAAATGTTCAATGCAATCAGCTTAAAACATATCTACACCTAACGTTTAACCATTTTTGAAAAGGAAAATTAAAAAGAAAATCCTCAAAGTCAGTCAACTAGTAACAGCGCTGGTGAATAAAAGCAACAGTATATTAGGGATGCACCAACCACAGATTTTATAAAGCTGTGAATATATTGTTTGATCTCTTTAATCCAGTGTTTACTTTGTTATGTGACAGCAGTCTCATTCTCATTGTAAAGAATACAGCTTAAAAATTGTTTAAAAATAAACATTTAACAAGCTACTGTAATGGTACTTATAAAACACCTGCCTATAATTTCTTCATCTATGCTCAATCCTCCAGGTAAGGAAATCCCAAAAAGTTGATTCCGTTGATTCTACGCTACATCCAGATGAACAAAATCAACTTTTTGGGGTCTACCTATAATATACTTGCCTCTAAATAGCACTTTTCCAGCCTTATTGACCACAAGTCACATTTTTACCACAGCCAGTTTAGAATCACAAGTGCATGTCTTCAGAGTTTGAGAGGTAGCCGGTGTACCTGAAGCAAACCCATGCAGGTACAGGCCCCTCAGCTTTAGTTCGAACCAGGATGGCAGTTCTAACATCTGCATCACCATGCTGCCTAGCACCAAGAGCTTCTCCAGATGCTGCTCTGCTCATGCAGTGCATCATCTGGAGAAGCTCTGTTTGGGATTGAAGCCATCTGATCCAAGACAATATCAACAGTTAATTATTCTAAAAATTCCTCCATTCTACCACTGGTGCTGCAAGCTAAAGTGCAAGCTTGAAGGATAAGAAGGAGCAATGTTCTTACACCTTCTCAAAAGCGTATCCTTACATTGGCATCTGTGTAAATCTGTAGAAAAATCTGCATCTGTAAAATGTATGAGACAAACTTCTTAATATGAATTATATAAAATTTCAGGTTTCTACTGTTATCACTTTTCTTGAATGACAGTGTGTAAAATCTCACTGTTAGACATCAGTAGATTACAGTTAACTGAGTTCTGTTATCTTACCCTTCCTAATTCAAGTGTATAAACTGCAGTGGCTGCTATAGGACAAATGTGTTTTAGTCAAGAGAGACCAGTAATATTAAATTATTTGAATTAATATCAATGCTTAGCAATAAATCCAGATAAAACTAATATGTGCCAGTTAAATATTTTTGCATTATTTTAGGTTTTTTGAGTCACCTCAAAAACTCTGGTCTCTGATGCTGTTCAGCTGTAGTGAGTGTAGCCTGTTTACTTTAGCTATCAATATGCCAGGTATCCAGGGTTTTTTTTTTTTACTCTGGAAGAGGCTGTAAAACTTTATGACAGGAGTCCCATAAGAATCAATGAATCAGTGAAGATTACTTCTGTCTGATGAAAGTGATAGCGACGGTGGGTTGCTGAGGATATCTTGAATTTTTCTGTCTGTAAGTGCTGCTATTTTTGCTGCTGTTGGCCAGCATTAATGGAACTTTCTTTGAAGTGCATCGAACATTGATAGACTCACACAGTAAAATGGTAAATGGTAAATGGCCTGCACTTGTATAGCGCTTTACTCAGTCACTTTACACTACATTCAGTCATTCACCCATTCACACACACATTCACACACTGGCAATGGCAAGCTACGTTGTAGCCACAGCTGCCCTGGGGCGCACTGACAGAGGCGAGGCTGCCGGACACTGGTGCCACCGGGCCCTCTGACCACCACCAGTAGGCAAACATGGGGTTAGTATCTTGCCCAAGGATATTTGGCATGCAGCCAGGAGGCAGCCTGGGATCGAACCACCGACCTTCTGATTAGTGGCTGACCTGCTCTGCCACTTGAGCTACAGCCACCCATGACAATGTATGACAATGTAATCAAACTGTTTGTCAGAGAAAAAGTGTGACTTTTAGGACACTTTACCTTAACATCAGCTGCATAAGCTGCTAGCTTATACAAGCTGTTGTTGAAAATTGAAAATTAATCTTCATGTATTTTTGGGACACTGCAACCGTTTCTGCTTGTGAGCATTGGTTGCACAATTGCAAGCCTCTGGAGGATCCTACACCTTGAGGTTCATGGGACTCCAAAAGGCACTAGCAGCTTCAAATATCTGTTTGCTGCTTTGTAATGACATTTTAACAGCTGCTCTCTTAATCTGATGAATTTGTCTGGCAAAAACCTTGCTCATTATGCCTTTATCTATGCAAACTCATCTGTGCTCTGAATCAGCCACAAATTTCTTCACAGTAAGATGATCATGCTTACATTTTTGTGAAATATCTCATGTTTTCATACCTTCTCCAAGGCATTGCACTATTTGACACTTTTCAGGAACAGACAGGTTCTTTTTCTTTCCCATATTTTTTTTTAAACCTGTGGCACACTTAATAACGTGAAACATCTTAACAGCTTAATAATGTGATTTTTTCCTTTAATTGGGCTCACATGACAAACTAATTATGACAGGTGTCTGAGATTGATATCAGTGATTCAAGGAGCCCTGTGTGTATACACAATATGAGTTTAACTGAAAACAAAAAATGTAAAGTTTATATAAAGTTTATAACACTAAAATCCTATTTGCATAATAATTTGGTAAACTAAATGGTAAATGGCCTGTATTTGTATAGCGCTTTACTTAGCCCCTAAGGACCCCAAATTATTTGAGGGGTGGTGGCCTCGCTGGATCCGCTGTCCACCTGCCGTGTGATGACCCTCCTCCGGGATCCCCCCACCCAAGGAAATTACACCACTTTCAAGGCACTGCTACTGCAGTGCTACTTCCTCTCCGATGCAGAGGGCTGAGAAACTCCTCTCTCTCTCTGGCCTGGGTGATGGTACTTCTCTCAAGCTCATGGAGAGCATTCTGTCCTTGCTAGAAACGGATGACGGCGGATTCCTCTTCACTCACCTCTTCCTCTGACAGTTGCCAGCTCCAGTGCGAGCTGGCCTCGCCAACTCCCTGTTGCTGGCCACGAAGGATTACCGCTCACTCGCAGAAGAAGGGGATCACATTCTCCAGGCTAATAGGAGCTTTGGCATCCAGGCGATAGTCCCCAACTCACCGACGGCATCTCCGTGCCCCCACAGATTCTCCTGGGGACCCCCGACTCATCGATGGTGGCTGGGATCGAGGCATGGCGGCACCACGGAAAAGGGCTGTGTTTTTACCAGCGTTTTGGTGCTGCAGCACAGCGCTGTCTGCCACCTTGCAGTTTTAATGCCCAGGGAAACAAAGGAATAAGGAAAGGCTGCCCGACTCACACTCGGGAGATGTTTTCTGGTCGACTCCGGCTCCCAGAAGAGCCTCGGGAACTCTCGTGTCGTCTTTGCATACCTTTTTGTATGTTATTTAATTTAAAAAATAAAACAAATTAAGATTCCCTACGTACCACTACAGGTAGCCCAAGTACAACGAGCGGTACGCGTACCAGAGTTTGAGAACCACTGGCCTAGGCTATAAGAATATTGCCAACACCCTGAAACTGAGCTGCATCACAGTGGCCAAGAACTCGCCATGGTTAACCAAAGAAGTTGAGTGCACGTGCTCAACGTCATATCCAGAGGTAGTCTTTTGAAAATAGATGTATGAGTGCTGCCAGCATTGCTGCAGAGGTTGAAGGCATGGAGGGTCAGCCTGTCAGTGCTCAGACCATACGCCGCACACTGCATCAAAGGGCTGTCGTCCCAGAAGGAAGCCTTCTAAAGATAATGCACAAGAAAGCCCGCGAACAGTTTGCTTAAGACAAGCAGACTAAGGACATGGATTACCTGTGTTCTGATGAGACCAAGACAAACGTATTTGGTTCAGATGGTGTCAAGGATGTGTGGCGGCAACCAGCTGAGGAGTACAAAGACAAGTGTGTCTTGCCTACAGTCAAGCATCGTGGTGGGATGTCATTGTTTGGGGCTGCATGAGTGCTGCCGGCACTTGGGAACTACAGTTAATTGAGGGAACCATGAATGCCAACATGTACTGTGACATACTGAAGCAGAGCATGATCCCCTCCCTTCAGAAACTGAGCCACAGGGCAGTATTCCAATATGATAACAACCCCAAACACACCTTCAAAAAGACCAGTTCCTTACTAAATAAACTTAGGGTAAAGGTACTTTACTGGCCAAGCATGTCTCCAGACTTAAACCCTACTGAGCATCTGTGCGGTATCCTCAAATTGAAGGTGGAGGAGTGCAAGGTCTCTAACCATCCACCAGCTCCATCATGTCAACATGGAGGAGTGAAAGAGGATTCCAGTGGCAACCTGTGAAGCTCTAGTGAACTCCATGCCCAACAGAGTTAAGGCAGTGTTAGAAAATATTGGTGAACACACAAAATATTGATACTTTGGGCACAGTTTGGACATTTTCATTTAGGGGTGTACTCACTTTTGTTGCCAGCGGTTTAGACAGTTATTTTAAGGTGATATCAAATTTACACTGTTATACAAGCTGTACACTGACTACTTTACATTGTATCAAAGTGTCATATATTCAATGTTGTCCCATGAAAAGATACAGTAAAATATTTACAAAAATGTGAGGGGTGTACTCACTTTTGTGAGATACTGTAGGTTCTTGCTCTCACCATAGCAATGATGCTGGCAGTTCAAAACTTGGAGTATCCCTTACACTTGTATGGAGGAAGAAAAATCACATGAATAACAGCCATACACCGCTCCACTGTGGTGCGCAGAAAACATCTCAGGTGGGATCTGCTTGTCATGCCAGTAATGTTGGAAACCACCAGGTTTATCAATGTTAAATTTTTTCCCCATTAGAGAAAACATATCTGGTCGGGTGCTTCGGGAGTGTGCTGACCAGCTTTCAGGCATCTTCATGGACATCCTAAATACATCACTGGGCTCAGCTGTGGCACCTGCATGCCTTAAAACCACGAAAATCTTCCCAGTGCCAAAGAAGTCCACTGTGTCCTGCCTCAATGACTACCGGCCGATGGCACTTACCCCTATCATCACAAAGTGCTTTGAGAGGCTGGTATTGAGGCACATGAAAACTCAGCTTCCACCGAATCTGTACCCGCTACAGTTTACTTACCGCCCAAACTGCTCCATAGATTATGCCATCTCTTCTACTCTTCACCTTTCTCTCTCCCATCTTGACAAAAAGGACACTTATGTCAGAATGCTGTTTATTGACTTCAGCTCAGCATTCAACACAGTCATTCCCCAGAAGCAGTGTTGGGAAGGTTACTTTTAAAATGTATTCCACTACAGATTACAGCTGCAAAATGCCGCAAAATGTATTTTGTAACGTATTCTGTTACGTAATGTATTCTGAATACTTTGGATTACTTAATATATTATCATGCTTTTTACAACTACATGAATGTACTACTGCTGTGATTTATTACTATTACTGAAGGATACTCGCCGTACCAATACCAGCTAGATTAAATCTTAATATAAAATGAGTAACAGTAGGGTGGACATTAGATAAGGCTGCACTTTTTGCAGTGATCTCGTACAGAAAACTATTCCACACGTATATAAAACAGGTCCGCAGCTCCAAACCGTAGTAAAGGGACCTCTGGCTAATGTGTCGGGTTCTGTGTCGGGCTCGTAGCTGAAAACTAGTTTTACTTTGTTGTCTGGCTCAACTTTGCTAGCGAGAGACAGAGAGAGGCGTTGAAAGGCTGCTCCAACAGAACTTATTGTTTCAGAGGAAAACACAAACACAGTGTACAGTCGAGTCTTAATAGCTTACTTACAACTGGGCTCGTCAGGCACTCTTCTTGGCTGCAGTGGTTATTATTATATTTACATGCTTCCCTCTCCTGTTTCTGGTCACAGACACATAACAGGTATGGCAGTCCATTCTCTCTGCAGCACGGACTACACTGCCCACGAGGCTACATTTTTTAGGGCTATGCCTGTAACACTCTGCCTATTGCCTTCATATTAAATAATTTTTCAAATAATAATTTTAAAAAATATTTCTTCACGTCATTTATGTGGGCCACAGTAGAGGTGACATGGGCCGCAAGATTGAGACACAGGCATTAGAGCCTCTTAATGCGTGTTTTGTTTGGGTTTCCATCGGCAGTGAATTACCAAAAATAGAGAGAGCACAGCTTAACATATGAAACAGGAAAGACCGCCATGTAATCCATTTATTTCAACAAAGTAACTGTATTCTGAATACAACCTTTTTGAACGGTACCTGTACCAGAATACAGTTACTCGTATTTTGTATTTTAAATACGTAACACCGGTACATGTATTCCGTTACTCCCCAACATTGCCCAGAAGCTGGTAAAGAAGTCGGACCTACTAGGAATAAACACCACTCTCTGCAATTGGATCTTGGACTTCCTAACTGACAGGCCACTGAAGAAGGCCAGTCTCCCTGATCTCACATCATTTTACCAGGAAACCATTGAGAAACCATCTGCTGCTACATCACTATCTGGTACGGGAACTGCACCCTCACTGAAAAGCAGTCTCTGCAGCGGATAGTGAGGACAGCAGAGAGGATCACTGGAGGCCCTCTCCCACCCACCTCCCAACTCTACGACAAACACATCATCCGACGTGCGAACAGCATAGAAAGGGACACTTTCCACCCCCTCACATGTTCTCCCTCCTTCCATCTGACAGACAGTTTCGCAGCATTTAAACTGTAACGACCAGACACTGCAAGAGCATCTTCCCCCAAGCAGTCAGAGCCCTCAACTCACTACCACCAAAGGACTGATATACACATACACCTTTACAAAAACCTTAAAATACTCACCAAAAGACTCACAAATCCACTACAAACTGGACCTGGGAACAATATGCTTATTTGCACACTCAGTCACATAGTTACTGAACACACATCTAAATTATACTATATTTGCACATTTTGCATTGTCTATGCATTGTCTACAATATCCTGAAAATAACTTGAACCTGGTATTCAATACTTATTGCACAATAACTCAACCTGGTATTCAATACCTACTGTACAATCCACTTTGTTTATTGTACAGTAAGTACTGTATAGTTATCACGGTCAGATTTTGCACATTCCTTTCTTCTTTAAATGTGAAGTGGTGTCGGAATTTAAAAGTAAGAAATGCATTCCTGCCCGTGCACTGATGGCTCTGTTGTGCTGGCTCTGGGTCCATTGTGTAACTGATACCACCAACATTAACAGAACGCTTACATTAGAGCCTCTTATTGCGTGTTTTGTTTGGGTTTTCAGCAATGCATGGAATTACCAAAATTAGAGAGGGGATAAAGAGGCGATAACCTAACATATGAAACAGGAAAAGACCCCTGTGTATTCTGTTTATTTCAACATAGTAACTGTATTCCGTTACAGTTACCGCTTAAATACAGTTTAAATATTTAAGCGGTAAATGTAACGGAATACAGTTACTTATATTTTGTATTTTAAATACGCAACGCTGGTACATGTATTCCATTACTCCCCAACACTGACCATACAAAATTTGATTTTTTGCCATTTTTCAAATGGTCTTAAACCTTTGATCGGGACTGTGCATGTAGTTAGTGGGGTTATATTAATTGGTGGTTCTGCATCTTTGTGTTAAGAATAAGACAGACTGACAACCTGTCTAGGACAATTCCTGCCTCTTGCCCTATAGCAGTTGGCTCATGACCCTGAACTGGGAGAAAATATATGGATAAACCACTAAATGACCATAGTCACAACCACTAAATGCTAACTGCCTTGTCAGTCATGGGTCATTTGTAATGTAAGTGTGAGGCTTCACAGACAGATCCACTCCTTTATTGTTTTCAAAACATAATGACACTGCAGAAATACCAAGTTCTAAACTTTAGAACAACAGTTTACAAAATAATAGGTGACAATTATTGTCATTTGCCATCTATGGGGAATAAATGAGAAAAGTAGCATGAGCAGAATGTATCGCATTTTTAATATAAAATAAACAAGACTGACAATACTGCACCGACCTTTAGGTTAATATACTTTAATAATTTGTTATTAAAGAAGAATGAGACAGTTACACCAATTTAGGTGCTGCCCTATATGATTATCAGGGCACAAATTAATAAAGTTACCCAACGAAAGTGGGGGGAAACAACCGAATCCATCCCCAGAAGGCCAGGCTAGATTCATAAAAACAGGTAAAATACGTTTTTTTAATAGGAGTTAAAATATACAGGATGATAACACACAGGATCCATCTGTGTCATTTTAAGATGTCAACAAAATCCGAAGGGTCCACACACTAAATGATCCTCTGTTATTTTGTCTAATTCGGGCTTTCAGCTCCATTGCGTTAATTTTTCTGGCATACTGTGTTTGTGCCTAAAGCTCATTGTTTATTTATGTCATCTTTGGAGATGCTCGGCGTCAGTGTGTCGTCTCCCGAGGGAGCAGCACTGACCTTAAGAAGTCCTCCATCTGAGCACGATACATCACTACAAAGACATCGGTTTAACGTGCAGAGTGTTTGCACGGAGGCGCTAAATCAGTCGACACGATGACAGCCAGCCTGCACCTTGGCTAATCTCATGATCCAGCCGCGCACGCTCGTTCGCCCCCATTCTCCGCGACTGAGAACAACAGCCGTGACTGCCATGTTTAAAGAGACAAAACAAACAATTGGTGCAGTCTTACCGCTTGAACATTCCCTCCATATCCTTAATCTGCTTGCGGGAGAACTCTTTGAACTCGGTGTAAGGGTTGAAGACCCGGGTCGCTCGTGGTGCAGCGTTACCCTCGTTGATGTCCAGCCTACGCGTCAGTTTGGCGGATAGCTCGGATGATGAATCTCCACAGGCAGCATCTGACCCCTGCGGTTTGGGTCGGACAGGGCTCTGTTCGGGCTCGGGCCTCGGTACGGTCTCCTGTGTAGCAGAAAGCCGCGATTGCAGCTTTCGTGCGAGCTCTTCAGATGCCATGACGAGGATGGAACCCTACTTTGTGAGGCTGTCAGAGAGGATGGAGTGCGAGTGCTACCAACGTTAAAGTGCGTGCACCAGTTAACGAGATACACAAAAGTGCTTCCGGTTGAACTTCAGAATAAATTTTTCTGCGTTGTACATGTTTGCAAAATGAGCCGATTACTCTCTCCCTAAATGAAGGCTAGCAAATGTCTTGGCTGGCTGCTATGTCTGGCGTAACCTTTTATTGCCTTGGTGTCTTGCTTTAGCAAACACAAGGAGACAACTCAAAATTATGCTGGTTTAAACTGAAGTAATTCAGAAGACGCTAATATCCGGGAAAGCCGTTTTATTGTTTAAGTGCGTGGGCAAAGTTAGGTGAACAGTTTCCCGTTATGTCTGATCTAGACTTCTGGGGGAGCCTTTGTACAGTCTTCTCTACGTCGCTGCCCACCAGAGGCGGTCCTAGCCTGTTTGGTGCCCTGAGCTAATGCGCCCTCTCGACGGGGGCACATTGCCAACTGTGACTTGTGAAAATAATCTGTTTATATTTGTTATTAAACTTAGTTATGTTTGGTTATCGTTTTATATGGAATCATACCTATGTGACAAATACATAATATTACATAATACTTTGAACTTGTGTTACTCTCACCTTGACTAACAACACTAAAGACAATGCATCATTAGAATACAAAGAGACTGCACCAATCACTGAGAGAAACCTTTCCTCTATTCATGCAATTTATTGTTTCACAAATTTGCAAAGTTATGTGTTGATGTACTTTTTCTTAACTTCATCTGCACAATTGTTACAGTAGTTCCAGTGTCTGTAATGCTATGATATATTTTATTAGTCCTTACTATCAGCTTGCTAAACATAAGGATACCTCACAGGTCCTGATGATTTGGTCTTGTTTGAACAAGTTCTGAATATTGTGGGGCATTTGTTTGCTTTTTTTTAAAAAAAATATTTGTACAGTTCTGAGGTAAAATGAGTATTTAAATATAAGAATGTTTAGTTTAATAAAAAGGTGATTTAATGGTTTGCTTGAAGGGGATTTCTGATTCCTATTGCTCTTTTTTCCAGAATATATATGTCACAACTGGGGCAGCAGTCTGCGGAGCTGAGAAGGAGGATCCAAATAGCAGACAGGTGCAAGTGAGTTTTATTTACGCTGAACATTAACCAAGGTGCGGGCAGAACGGGCCAGGACCAAAATGGAGGCCCCAGAGTCCCAAACAAAACGTCCACAACATACATAGGGGAGCAGGGTCCGAAACATAGTTCAGGTGGCCGGCCCGGGGGCCGATAGCACTGAAGGCCAGGATGAGACAGTCCAGGGGTCCAGCCGTGAAGAAGGCAGTGGTGGCGCACAAACAGTTCAGGAGGCCGGCCACGCGGGAGGCGGTGGCGGCACGCAAACAGTTTAGGAGGCCGGCCACGCGGAAGGCAGCGGAAGGCAGCGGAAGGCAGCGGAAGGCAGCGGAAGGCAGCGGAAGGCAGCGGAAGGCAGCGGCGGCGACAACCTCGTCCAGGAGGGCATCCACGATGGCGATGATGACCAGCCAGCAGCCTAGAAAATGGCCAGTGATGTTGAGGCGACAGACGCGGACTGGATGGCGGCGTGCCAGCGGCAGTACCAGGCGAGGATGAGGATGAGGATGAGGCTGAAGCTGCATCTGAGGCTGAAGCCGGACCAGGTGAAGCTGAAGCCGACGCTGAAGCTGCTTAACGAGGCCGAAGCCGACGCTAAAGCTGCAGGCGGGGATGATGCTGATGATGATGCTGCTTCCGGCGAAGATGATGCTGATGATGATGCTGCTGCAGGCGAGGATGATGTGGATGAGGCTGATGCTTTTTCTTTCTTTTTTTTTTGCCTGTCCCGTTTGGCTCTTTTGCCATCAGAATTATTGTCTAAAGGCGATCCCAGCCTTGCCGTAATATTTTATTTTATTTTATTTTATTTTGTTTTGATAGATAGATAGATAGATAGATAGATAGATAGATAGATAGATAGATAGATAGATAGATAGATAGATAGATATTTTTATTTCTTTCCTGGAGTCTAACATAAAACTCTCACTGAGGCATTCGAAGGCCAGCCAAGAGATGAAATCTGTTCACCTATCACTAAGGATGAGGCCAGCCACTCTTCAGAAAAAGGTCATTTCTACCCAGATGCTCATCTCTGCAGCTCACTGCAGCCATAGCCCCAATCTGTCTATCAATCTCTCACTCCCCTCTTTCCTCACTTGTGAACAAGACCCCAAGAAACCTAAATTCCTCTGCTTGGGGCAGCAACTCGTCCCTGACCCAGAGTGGGAACTACAACCTCCTCCTCAGACTTGGAAGTGCTAATTCTCATTCCCACCACTTCAACACTGGCTGCAGGGCAGGCTGAAGGCCACTACCTGACATAGCTAGTATCTGCAAAAGGAAGAGATGAGATTTGGATGCCACCAAAGTAAAAATGTCATTCCACCAAATGACAGTTCAGAGTACCCAGCTTTCTTGAAATCACTGAGTCGGGTACTCAGGGGTACTCCGTTTGGTGAATCTGTTGTCCTGCTGGGAGACTTTAACGCTCACTTAGCATTGACAACAAGACCTGGAGCGGTGTAACTGGGAAGAATGGCCTGCCTGATCTGAACATGTGGTGTTCTGTTAGTGGTCTTTTGTGCAAATAACAGCTTGCCCATGGTATATTAGATATTTAACTGTTACATCAAGGCAGGCTGGTGACAGAGTCTGAATGGACAATGTTCCACACCTCCAATGATCAGGCTGCTATAAGGAGCTAAAGTTGTAGGGTGATTGGTGCCTGTCATGGTGGTTTGCTTGTCTCCACCCCAGGCAAAAGGGTAACACCTCCTGGGTCTGGGTGCATTTTCCCCCTCTAGGGGCAAGGGTACTTAGACCTTGGGTACAGAGTATGTTTGGGGAGTGTGATTGTGTGTACAGTGTCTACTTATGTCTGTCTCCACGTTGGGTGAGTGCTGAGTATTTGCATATGTGTGCATGGGGTGTGTGTGTGTGTGTGGGGGGGGGGGGGGGATGGATGTTCGTATCTATGTGTGCCTGTTTGTCTGCATCTATATGTCAGGTCGGGTATCAGACGCCGCCTCTATAGGGACATCTCAGGCCCTCCAAGGTATGGAGGCCTATCTCCCCCCACCACTCCCCCTGCCGGTGGCTGACGCCCTCAGACATCGGTGCATTGGTGGTTCTTGGTGTCCGGGGCTGGGTGCTCAGGTATGCACCGGCTACGTCCCGGTGGCTGCTTGTTGGGGCCTGGCACCTGTGGCTCGGTCGGGCCCCTTTGGGGGGTGGGGTGCTCTCGGCCTCTGGGCCTGGGACTCGGTCCACTCTGGCACAGCTGGCTGTCGGCGGGGCTCACGGGCACGTCACTGCAACCCCCTCTGGCTTCTGCTCCACGGCTGCTGGGTGATCCCTCATCTGGGGCTCTCCTCAGCTCTTTCCGGGAGAGTGGCACAGTTGCCTCCGTTGGTCTTCCTTGGACTCTTGCGCTCTGGGGGTCTCTAGATGTCTGGAGCCTGGATCTCCTCCATACCTGCTTCATGCCCTGGGGGACGGGGCAATGGCTCCCCACACCCACTAGCAGATCATTACATGAAGGAACCTTTTGAATACAAGCACAGGTGTTCACACGGGTGCTCACAGATACAAGCTACACCCTTTTGGGATGCTACCTCAAAGCACACTGTGCGCTGTCGATCTTACATGTTGCACAATAATAGTCAATATTTAGTATTTACACATAGTATTTACACCCAGTCATGTCTGTCCTGTATGTAACAACTGAAAATAAAATAATAACTGAAAAATATCTTAGTAAAAATAAGAAAAAATATTTATTTTAATATTTTCATCTTCAGTTCTGTCAAACAGTGAAGCACACTGTAAATGTTCCTCGCCATTAGTGTCATGTTTGCTAGGCAACCTGAGTATACAGTGGGGCAAAAAAGTATTTAGTCAGCCACCGATTGTGCAAGTTCCCCCACTTAAAATGATGACAGAGGTCAGTAATTTGCACCAGAAGTACACTTCAACTGTGAGAGACAGAATGTGAAAAAAAAAAATCCATGAATTCACATGGTAGGATTTGTAAAGAATTTATTCGTAAATCAGGGTGGAAAATAAGTATTTGGTCAATAACAAAAATACAACTCAATACTTTGTAACATAACCTTTGTTGGCAATAACAGAGGTCAAACGTTTACTATAGGTCTTTACCAGGTTTGCACACACAGTAGCTGGTATTTTGGCCCATTCCTCCATGCAGATCTTCTCAAGAGCAGTGATCTTTTGGGGCTGTCGCCGAGCAACACGGACTTTCAACTCCCGCCACAGATTTTCTATGGGGTTGAGGTCTGGAGACTGGCTAGGCCACTCCAGGACTTTCAAATGCTTCTTACGGAGCCACTCCTTTGTTGCCCGGGCGGTGTGTTTTGGATCATTGTCATGTTGGAAGACCCAGCCTCGTTTCATCTTCAAAGTTCTCACTGATGGAAGGAGGTTTTGGCTCAAAATCTCACGATACTTGGCCCCATTCATTCTGTCCTTAACACGGATCAGTCATCCTGTCCCCTTGGCAGAAAAACAGCCCCATAGCATGATGTTTCCACCCCCATGCTTCACAGTAGGTATGGTGTTCTTGGGATGCAACTCAGTATTCTTCTTCCTCCAAACACGACGAGTTGAGTTTATACCAAAAAATTCTACTTTGGTTTCATCTGACCACATGACATTCTCCCAATCCTCTGCTGTATCATCCATGTGCTCTCTGGCAAACTTCAGACGGGCCTGGACATGCACTGGCTTCAGCAGCGGAACACGTCTGGCACTGCGGGATTTGATTCCCTGCCGTTGTAGTGTGTTACTGATGGTGACCTTTGTTACTTTGGTCCCAGCTCTCTGCAGGTCATTCACCAGGTCCCCCCGTGTGGTTCTGGGATCTTTGCTCACCGTTCTCATGATCATTTTGACCCCACGGGATGAGATCTTGCGTGGAGCCCCAGATCGAGGGAGATTATCAGTGGTCTTGTATGTCTTCCATTTTCTGATGATTGCTCCCACAGTTGATTTTTTCACACCAAGCTGCTTGCCTATTGTAGATTCACTCTTCCCAGTCTGGTGCAGGTCTACAATTCTTTTCCTGGTGTCCTTCGAAAGCTCTTTGGTCTTGGCCATGGCGGAGTTTGGAGTCTGACTGGTTGAGGCTGTGGACAGGTGTCTTTTATACAGATGATGAGGTCAAACAGGTGCCATTCATACAGGTAACGAGTGGGGGACAGAAAAGTTTCTTACAGAAGACGTTACAGGTCTGTGAGAGCCAGGGATTTTCCTTGTTTGAGGTGACCAAATACTTATTTTCCACCCTGATTTACGAATAAATTCTTTACAAATCCTACCATGTGAATTCATGGATTTTTTTTTCACATTCTGTCTCTCACAGTTGAAGTGTACCTCTGGTGCAAATTACTGACCTCTGTCATCATTTTAAGTGGGGGAACTTGCACAATCGGTGGCTGACTAAATACTTTTTTGCCCCACTGTAGATGGTTTGTCCCAATGTTTCACATACTTTACCAGTTGACAAAAAATAAATAAATAAATACAAATTTGGGACCTTTTTCTTCTCCTGGGTCACCACTAATTATTGTGGTCAGTTTTTTGTTTTGTTTTCTCCTCAGAGGCAGGCATACTTGTTCATATGGGTATGAACAAGCCCCTAAAATAATCCATGTTCAGTGTCGGCCTAATTACTACTCATGTTATGAGCGTTAATTAGATGCTCATAATCTGTAGTTGCAGTATTTCAGCTTCTACCTAGCCCCACAGAAGGAGCATAAGCGGAGTAACCTTTTTTTAAATGACAAATAATTTCAAATGCAATGGTTCTATCAGTTTAGCAAATATCAGCAAACACACAAACTGTTTTTGCGCAGTTTGTCGCACTCTGCGTTTGCTAGCTCAGGTAGAGCTGCTTCCTAGAGAGAGAAAAAGAGTACAAGCTAACTTCACTCAGAGATGGAGAAAGATGGAAGAGGGGAGTGTGACAAAGTGGCTAGGACAGAATTAATTTGCCATTTGTCACTTGCATATATTGTTATTTTGTGTTCTGTTATTTTACAGTCAGCCATAATGCTTTAATTTAGACATTGCTGGTGTAACTTCTCTTAACACACACTATCCCGGGTTTTGTTTGTGGTAGCAGTAGTTACATCTAGTGATGTGACGTTCTGTATCGAGGCTTCGAAGCGTGTGTTGAGTAATTGAGGGGACATTTCCGCGAAGCGCGTATCGAGGCTTGCTTCATTTATGGGAGGAGCTGAAAATGATGACGTCCGAAGCCTCGCTGCCCGGCTGTACCACGTGACTGGTTCATGAAGCGGTTCGAACTTTGCCGCGAGATATGACAGCGATATGAACCCCTCAGACTTCATTCAAAAATGTAGGTGTTTGATGGAGAGTTGCAGTTAGTGAGAGTTAGAGACAGTTTGGAGGTTTATGAGAGTGAGGAGAGAAAGTCAGGAGAGAATGGAGCCAGCTAAGAAGAGGAGGATGTCCTCCCCTGTGTGGGAACATTTTGATTTTATTCCTCCCAACAAGGTGTGTAAATTTCTACAGAAGATGTATTTTCATAATACTGATGGTGCAATAAAACATATGTTAAGCTGTTTTACTTTTGTACAAGGTGAAGTGTTTGCTATGTGCCAGGGAGCTGGGATATAACAACAACACCTCATCCATGCTTAGGCACCACAGAGCTTTGCATGAGAATAAGGGGAACACCGATAAGCGCCTTGAGGCGACATTTGTTGTGATTTGGCGCTATATAAATAAAATTGAATTGAATTGAATTGAACCGATTGTGGAGCAAGACCAGGTGAGCCTTCAAATGCCATGATAATATAGCATGCAGTAATGTTACTAAATGATATAACAATATTATACAATGCAATAAGTGACGTGTGTGATATTTATATTTGTGCTTTGTTTTTATTGTCTTTCCTCAGGAGAACAATCTCAAATAGATGAAGACCTGGTTAGCATGGTGATTGAGGACTCCCAGCCATTTAGCATTGTGGAGGACAAAGGATTTAAAAGATTTGTTAAATCATTAAATCCTAGCTATGTTCTCCCCACTAAAAAGGTCATAAAAGCAGTGAAAATTTAGTTTTTACAGAATAAAATGTGGGCAGGACTGAGGCTCAAAGCCTCAGTGTGTAGCTGTCCATACCTGAACGTTACAAAAGCACAACCACTGTCCACACCCCAACCACACCTCACCTCACAGTAAATGATCATTTCCATTTTAAGCATTTCCAAATGATCATTTTCCATACTGCCAGTATAAATATACACAGTATACTGCATCACTACAATATACATGTTTTACACACTCCTTTTGTTGTTGATATTTACAGGCTGTGTGCAGAAGGCCACACTCTTCAAATTCATGCCAACTAATATTTTTACGTCCAGTAGATGTCCTACTAGAGCAAATGAAGCTTCAAGAAGCTTTGCGCTGGGGTGAACCAATTGGATGAAAAGCTTCAGTGCTTCATGAAGCTTCATCTGCCCATCACTACTACTAACCATCAGATCATCTGAATTTTCTTCTGTTTACAGGCAAATGTCTGGTAAATTATGTTTCTTTATGTTGCTTTGGTTATACTTACCATGGTGTCCATGTTGTGTATTCAGGTCCTATATGTGAGACAAGTGTATGGGAAGGGCCGCCCACTACTTCCTGTTTATATAGGGTCATGAGGTCAATGACTGCATCACTGGGTGTAACCAAATGGAGGGTTTTTCATTTTGTATAGTATTATTTGTTTTCTTTAAAGTAGCCTTTTGAGTTATATTGTATGCAGTGTTTTACTTTACAAACCATTTAGTTGAATAAATGAGTTTGTCAGTTTCATGCATGACCTTATTCCTGTTCTTTGTTTAGAATTGTATTATTTGGTTTGACCTATTTGTTTCAATGGTAGGGACTAACGAGGTCAGGTGTGGGCAAAGTCCTGTATAAAGCCAGTGGGATTTTTGCTTTATGGTAAAAGGGAGATGCTAGCAATAAAATATGCTTAAAAGAACTTCAATCGTCTGCTAATGCTATTTACTTATCACCTTCCTTGCTGCTTAAGTTATGCTACATCACAGAGAGGAGAGGTAATCTTTAAAGGAAGGACTGCTCAGTGGTAGTTAATAAACTGGAAATTTAAAGTTTGTAAGTTCTCATTTTTAAATCAGATATTGGATCTGAGGGCCCGGTGGCGCCAGTGTCCGGCAGCCTCGCCTCTGTCAGTGCGCCCCAGGGCGGCTGTGGCTACAATGTAGCTTGCCATCACCAGTGTGTGAATGTGTGTGTGAATGGGTGGATGAATGGATATGTAAAGCGCTATATAAATACAGGCCATTTACCATTTGCCATCTGACTATGAAGTTTAGTTATGTTTTTTCATATTTTGAAAATCATGTTCAGTTTGAACATGATTTTCATTTGGGATAAACAGGTTAGGTTGTTGTGATGGATTTAAAGTAAAGAATAGTGTGCTGGGTTGGTGTACAGCAGCAGCTGTAGTGTTCCTGTTGCAAAAAGGGTATCAAAGATTGATTTGATGATGCTTAGATCCATTCACTAAATTCCACCTTCATACCAACTTTATATGATCTAGTATAAAGACAGCAACAGTGTACTGTCAGTGTAGGGGAGGGAAATCAGCCAAGACAGCTCATGGAACATCTTCTTACACCTCTTTAAATTCAGACATCCAAGTCCACAATGAACAGCAGCAGCGCAAATAGGTTGATCACAGCCTGTACAGAAAGAAAACCTACTGGAGCTCAAAATAGAAATTCTTGTCAGCTGCCATTCTTTTCCCCATGCTTAGTCAACCAATACAACCAATTTTAGGGTTTTTCCACCTCCTGAATCCCATTGTAACCCCTGACTGTACTCATTTGCTGTTTCAATTAGGAGGCAAAGTCAGCATCTACAATATAGGCAACAGAAAACAGAGCCCTTTTTTTCTCCTTATTTTTCGCTGAATGAATTCATTAGAATTAAAATTTAGACTTAATTTTTTGGGGTTTTGCTTACCTGGATGATTGAACATGCATGTTTTCATTAAGAGAAATAAAGTTGGTGCTTTAATCACTTAGTGATTTGCTCAACTGTATGAAGCCTGTTGACATAGTGAAAGATTTTTTTTAACTAATAATGGTCATGAATATGAATAATGGCAAGGAGGTTTTCTAAAGACAAGATATATAGATATATAGAGAAATAGCCATCTATCTATGAATGTTTTTAAATACTTCTAGTAGTTACCCGTGTTTCCATTGTAACTACAGCCACTGCAGCCACCAGCTGGAGCTGAGCTGTGATGTCATCACGCCCGCGCCGCAGAATGACTGAGCTGCGTCCTCCCATGGAAGTCTGGACTCCCGAGTGAACTTACCAAGTGCAAACTAGCAAATAGGGAAATTGCGTACTTTAGCTGAGATTTTTATTACGTTGCACTTCTTAGCCTTTGTGATTTTTCCGACACACATTTCCTCGACCTTGATCTTCCTTGTTTTCGATCGAGGTTATGGAAAGGTGGATTAGAGTTACGTTTTGGACTGCTTGTCGTCAGCACTACCGGAATTTGAAACATGAAACTCATCGACAGTGAAGCGGAAGAATAACGGTCGGTGTGATACATATGTTTCTGTGTGTCAAGTCCTTAATCATACTGGACAAATTTGAACATTTGAAAACCTAAAAGGAAACGGCATACTGCATGCGTTAAGCTACTTTCCTGGACAACGTGTGGTCGGGAGACGAATGATAAGACGGTGGTATGTCTTATTGTATTTTATGTGTAGTTTGCATGATTGTTAGCTATGAGACAGTGGCATTTGCAGAAGAGACGCAGACGCTATATGTAGTCGAGTTATTATATTCTTAGAAATACCAAAATATGTCTAAATAAATATGAAGGCTATCACAAAGGGGGCTGGTAACGTGTTAAATAAAGACATCTTGTGGAATTTGGCGAGAAACAGTATTTCGTTTCAGGCTGGGTAACACCATACGAAATGACAATAAACGTCTTGAGTAGTGATGGCCCGTTTGAAGCTAACTGCTTCGGTGTCTGAGTTAATGGTTTATAAGGAAATGAATCATTCGCGGGATTTGTGGAGTGTTTTGATGGTGACCGCTAGCGAACCACTGATCATTCCACTGAGAGATTTTGAGCCAGCGAGGAATAGAGGAGGTTCTGTTGTGTGGGAGAATTTTTTTGAGTTGATATTCGTCAATCGGGTTTTTTTTTTCCAGCTTTGTGTTCTGGCCGTTTGCTTTTGTTTTGTGCGTGTTTATTTTATCTGAAAACGGGAAAAAGGTAAAATGTCAAAAAATCTGCTTCCATAATATAAATATCATTAAATAACTTTAGAAAAACTTCCACTTGACTCTTTACATGTAATGTTGTAAAAATATATATATTTTATTGTTTAATTAATCTGAAAATGTTAGTCTGCCAAATGTGCAGCAATTGAATTTATTTATTCTCTTTATCTGATAGTTTGTGGGGCCCAGGTAGAATGTATAACTGCATCTCTACCCAGGGCCGTGCAGAGAGGTTTAAAGGGGCAGGTGCTCAAAGTTAAAAAGGGGCACATTGAACCAGGCTGAATAACAACAACACACATTCATCAAGAATCTAATATGGGAAGGGCAGGGCTGTGTTGATCTGAGACTGTAGACATTAAAAAGTCCATAGGAGAGATGGTAGCTGATTAAACAAGTGTCATGAGATAATAACAAAATGCAAAGATTGGGGACAGCATTTGGAACCATATGGCAACAAAAAACTGTGAGAAATAATGTAGGCTCTGCCTGTGAATCACTCTTTGCTTCTTCCTTCCATCCCATCATTTCATATATCACTCTCCACTTGCTGTCTATGTGAGAACAAGGCACAACTTGCTATTGCAATAAACTATAATCTAATTATCCACACCTAACAACTCTTGCACTTAATCTATAATAAAATGATGACAGAAAAATGTTATAGCACTGCCTTTAGTAGCCTCACACAGCTCTACTGTTTCCTCCTCATGTCCTTACCAGACATGTCTGGACAATGTTATATCATGAGTAATAATTTTAAAAAATCCATATACATAAAACACACACATGCACGCACGCACAGTGACATTTTAGACCTTCTTCAGAATACTGTATATACTATGGGCATCACGGTGCTGATCCAGAATCCTTACATTATTATTTATTACTAGAGCTACAATAATAAAGCAATGAGGAGGGAGAAGTAATAAATATGAAATAATGTATTTATGATTATTCCATTTGTTTCACTAACTACTCTGTGCAGGGGCAAAGCTTATTACATTTTTAAACTGTAGAGATACAATAATTTTACTGCAGTAAAATCCAAATTTTGTCTTATTTAAAATATAAATCTAATATAATCTGCTTCTTAATGTATGTTCTTTAAAATACAGCGTGTTTTTTTAATATATTATAATTATAATACTGCATAATTATGTGGACATGCATATTAGATCGTTTTTTAGTGAAATATAATCCTTCCAGAAAGGCAGGAAAAGCCCGGAAACTTACTTTAAAACTAAATATGTTCCCTAAAACGGTGACAGAGCTACAGACCCATGACAGCCTTACACAGGTAGCCAGCAGCTATGACCAGCACTACTTGTGCAGTTAATAAAAGGACAGGTAATGTTTGTCGCGCTGTTGCAAACACAGCACGCTCGTTTGTTTCAGTTCGTCAGTTGCCACAAGACAACTTACCAACGTGTACGTAATAAGCCAATACTCCTGTGTGCTATACACTACAGTGTACGCTGTACACCTGCTTACTGGTTTTGTCACATCAGTCTGTGTCTCTGAGTTAACTTGTGTTTCTCCTACAGCTCCGGACCGCTAACAATGCGCGTGCTCTTTGTGAGCTCGTTCCCGGCTCATAACCAGCGCGTTCTGCCGTCAAGGGCGATCATTGGTTAAATGTGATCATGTGACTGATGCAAGCCAGATCCTTTTATTTAGCAAAACTGTGATTAATAGTTAAATATTATTGTTGAGGGGCACAGACAGGACTCCGCACGCACACACACATAAAAAAAATAAAAATAATAATAATTAAAAAAAAAAAAAAGTTGCCTCAACAAAAGGGCACTTTGGGCACCCATCAGGAAAGGGGCGGGTGCTCAAGCCCCTCTAGCTCCCCCCTCTGCACGTGCCTGTCTCTACCAGTTTTTCTGCACTCCAGCCTCCTCTGTGCCATGTGAAGGGATTTTCCTTAAGGCAGGAGTAATTATCTCCACGAAAAGGAACAGGTTCGGTCATCGCACAGTGGAACAAATTCTCTTCTTAAATAAAAATGAAAAAGGGCTACTTTAAATGCATCATGTTTTTAATTTACAAGTTCATAAGCATTTTCCCTTTCCAGTTCACAATCAATTCTACTCCCAGGTCAAAAATGTGTCTTGGAAAATTTCACTAATATAATATTATTTATAAATATACCCGTCTAGCGGTTAATTGCATAAGTGCATGGAGGCAGGACCTCACAGCAGAAGCATACTCCATAATGTGTTGTACATTATTATATGTATGTTATATGTAATGTGGTATTTTTCAATTATTGTATTTACCAACATCAAGAAGTCACAAGCAAAGAAAGACCAAACCATGGTGCATGTTTAAACAAGGAGAGTTTACCGGTCAAAATTATTTATTAAACAAATAAAACACATTTTTTTAACCACCAAAGAATACACGTTCAAAGCAACACAACAGCGGCCCAATATCAGACAGAATTCTACTCTGTAGAGTGGGCAATCATAATGAAGCAGCTGGTTTTATTTTGTGGATTCAAGCTGCTCCTCATATTTTTGGCCACCAGATGTCACCAGAGAGGACTGTGTTGAAAAGCTTCAAGTAATGAACCGTTTTTCAATACAAGCTTCAATGCTTCAGAAAGCTTCATTTGGCCATCACTAGTCTTGAGTCTTAAGAAAACAAATGCATGTAGATGTATGCGGATGTAAGATTGTTTTTGCATCAGTTGTGTGACTTTATGCTTTAACTGTTAACAGAAAACTTCGCGAGACAAAGAAGCAGCAGAAAAGGATGAATCTCCTCCCGCACAGGTTGGTGATTAACTGAACCTTGATGCCTAGTGACTTAAAGGCCCTGGCATAGTAGTAGGGATGTACGATATATCGAATATACTTGATATATTTCTATGTACGATGGTTAAAATGGCATATCTTAAGCTGTCCTGCAGATAATTCACTGTGAGGTATTTTTCTCCCCCCTCCCAACTGGAAATTTTTTTTACCCGGCACACTGTTTATATACTATGCCTTTTTATATACTACCATATAGGGAAAAATATGGCGATAGCGGGAGTTTCAGAGCGAGGGAATGACACTCACTGTCGTTTGGATTCACTGCTAAATGTAACAGTACTATGAATTGCGCTCAACGCGAGGAAAGCAGCTGGTGCTGACGGTGAAGTCGTCGGTGTAGAACACAGTGAGCTGATTGAATGATTACTGTCCAGTTGCTTTAACACCCATAATTACCAAATGCTTTGAGAAACTCATCATTTTGCACATTAAAGCTGCCATCCCTGCAAACCTCGATCCATACCAGTTTGCATACAGGGCAAACAGGTCGACAGAGGACACTATAATAACAGCTCTTCATACAACCCATGACTGTTCTCCAATCCACACCACTAACACCATTATAAAATTTCCTGATGGCATCACTGTCATAGGAGTGATCGACAACAACAATGACTCAACCTACAGACAGGAGGTTCAGCATCTGAAGCAATGGTGTGACAACAACAACCTGCTTCTGAACACAGCCAAGACCAAGCAGATGGTAATCGAGTTCAGGAGAACAAGGCGATCTGAGCACTCTACCCTCTACATTGATGGGGAGGAGGTAGAAAGCTTTAAGTTTCTCGGAATCCACATCTTGGCCGACCTTACCTGGTCCACAAACATTTCCCAACCAGGTAGGGAACGCACAGCAAAGGCTGTACTTTCTCAGGAAGCTGCGTCAGGCCCAGTTACCCCCGAGACTGCTAGGAAACGTCTACCGCTCCACCATCAAGAGCCTTCTGACTTACTGCTGCACACTCTGGTTCAACTGCTGCACTATAGAGGACAAGAGGAAACTCCAGTGGGTGGTGAGGGCAGCAGAGCGGGCAATTGGCACTTCACTAATCACCCTTAGAGACATTTATAGTGGCAGACTTCAGCGGAAAAGCAGTATCATCATCAAGGACCCTTCGCACCTTCCCTATGGTAAACGCTACAGGTCCATCAGGTCAAAGGCAAACGGACTCGATAGAAACCTCTACCCATAGGCTGTCAAACATGCCCTACATCCACCCCGATTGGGGGTAACTGCACTGCCAACATTCGTGGACATTACACTTTATTTATAAACTGTATTTTTATTTATACTGTAATGCAACCAACATTCCTACTTCTATAAACTGTATTTATTATAACTGTATTTATTATAGTAGCAACAGCACCCCCCTTAGTCAGTGTGTAATATCACTGATCAAACAGCACCTCACTCTGTGTGTGTGTGTGTGTGTGTGTGTGTTAAATAAGTAGTGGAAGGTGTGTAAACTGCTAGGACATGTCATAACTTAGGACCAGTGACTACATGTTACAATCTTTATGTCAGCACTCATAGAAACAGGCTTTACTAAATGTTTCTGTTAAGTGTGTGAAAAATGTGCAAGAAGTTGAGGTATATTAGGCTGTGTAGAGACATTGTCCATACAATGGTTGATGTGAATATTTTCCACAATGGGATGTAGTAAAGAACCGCCATCTACTTGTGGCGGTTCTTTACTGTTAATGCAAATGCAAAGTAATATGCAGAATAATATTAATATGCTGTTAATCGTTTTATGAATTTCACTTTTTTGTAAACAACGACTGGTGTCATTCATTTAAACTGGTTCATATTTCCATTGTTTTCTTTGTTTGTAATAAAGACCCAACAGAATTCTTAGGAACCTTGCAGGAAGTTTCTCAGAGCAAAAGTAGACAGGTTTCATTTGTGTTTATATTAATTGTGTGCAGTTGCATAAAAGTCAGTGCTTTGGAGGTGTAATAACTTATATCTGCTGCAATATGCAAACAGCAGCTTGTTCCTACATGTTATTCCTTAGCGTGATTATCAGATTAAGTAAAGTAATGAAAGCAAGTTGTGCCCTTTGAGATAAGAGAAATGTTGTTCTCTGTGCATTTGTATTTTATTAAGATTGTAAGCAACAGCTGAACTAATCGGCATGATGCATTATTTTTTCCAGACAGATGAGTCATCTACTCAAAAGGAGGATTTGGCAGATTGGAATGGAGGCTGCACCCTGGCCAGTCTCTGGTTTTTACTGCAGGAAGTTTACTACCTCAAACTCTTTAGAACCAGGTCCACACTTCAGTTCATTTTCTCAGTTATTGTCTCTTAAATGCAATATCAGTCAATTGTTTGGTAGTAATGTCACAGTACTTTGTAGAACAGTACAATGATGGTATTTCCTTGTTACAAAATAAGGCCTTCAATATGGGCCTTTTGCCCTTTCATTTTTTACAAAGTTGTTTTACATTGTACATTGTTGTTGTACATCACTTAGCCGTAAAAGACTGGGGTGTTCTCGTTAGCCTACTGGGTGGGAGGGCGACATGAACACCCAAGTTTATGAATACAATAACTCGGGTAGAGTTTCAAATGGATACCCTAGGTATACAGCACTGTGCAAAAGTTTTAGGCAGGTGAGAAAAAATGCTGTAAACAAAGAATGCTGTGTTAATCATTCATTTTCGTTAATGCTGCCGATGCTTCCATCCAGCAGACGCTATCACAGCATCGGGTCCCGATCCTGCTTTTGTAATGCAGATGCTGCTTATGGACAGTCATTACTCTCAAGAATTCTGCTCATGTTTACAAGTTGCTACACTGGTCACTTTAAATCTCTTCAAGGTGACCTTAAGCATCAAACTGTAAATTGTAAATTTCAAATAAATTGTTACTGATCCCTTTGCCCCTAGTCCTGAATTGTATATTTATTTTCTACTCTTGTTATATTTGTTTGTTTTTACACTGATGCACCTGGAGCCTTGTCATCTCGTCTCTCTATGTACTGTACTGTATATAGAGGAGATGACAAAGTTTAATTTGACTTTGACTAATCAACAAAATGCAGTGAATGCCTTCAAAACAGCATCAATTCTTCTAGGTACACTTGCAAACAGCTTTTGAAGGAACACGGCCGGTAGGTTGTTCCAAACATCTTGGAGAACTAAGCACAGATCTTCTGTGGATGTAGGTTTCCTCGCACCCTTCTGTCTCTTCATGTAATCCCAGACATACTCGATGATGTTGAGATCAGGGCTCTGTGGGGGCCATACCGTCACTTCCAGTACTTTTTGTTCTTCTTCACACTGAAGATAGCTCTTAATGACTTTGGCTGTATGTTTGGGGTCATTGTCCTGCTGCAAGAATACATTTGGGGCCAATAAACAATCATTTATATTTCTGAAAGCATTCTTTATTTACAGCATTTTTTCACGCCTGCTTTAAACTTTTGCACAGTACTGTGTATACTAAACCATTTGAGTAGTGTGGATCTCAGTGATCTCAAACTCAAGGTCAGAGTCCAAAAAGGAAGGGGGAAAATACTTTTTCACAGCACTGTACATAATACATGTGTGATCATTGTATTAAATTAATTATTGCATTACATTTCCACTTTAATAAGGTTTCATCACATCTGAGAAAATCCACCACTTAAAGAATAAAAACACCTTCTTTTTCTTTCTCTCTATAGACCCAATAGAGATCCACAAGAGAAAGCTCCTCCTATGGTTTAGCCACCTTCCTCAGGAGGAAAAACAGTTTGGAGGTTTCTTCAGCCCTGAAACCATGCATGTCGACCCACTGATCCTTGAAACTGATGCTGAGGAGAGGGCAGGACTACTCTGCTCTCCATTCCAAACCCAAACACACTGTAATCGCTCTGTAACTGTGGAACAGCTGTTTCAGCACACTGATACCTGGAGTGAGGGCCGGGGGGTCAATGTCCTCATCTATGGTGCTGTGGGAACAGGGAAAAGTACAGTGGTCCAAAAGCTGGTGCTAGATTGGTGTGCTGGCACCACTCTGAGACACTTTCAGCTGCTGATTCCTTTCTCTTGTGAGGACCTCAGTCAACTGTCAAAGTAAGATGTTTCTCTTATAGAGGCACAACTTTATTGATTGGGATTTAATGTACTGGTTGTTATACTTCCTAATAAATGTATAGGTCCTAATATACATTTCAAATATCTGACAAACAGTGTTTTAGTTTGCACATTACATCTATTTTCTTTTATTTAGTTTAACATTATGAATGCTTTTAACTCTGCCTTAATCACCTTTCAGTTAAAGTGCAGGAGAACTCAGCAGGAAAACAAGTTCTCTATCCACTATTAGCTTTCCATGTAATCATATTTGGGACATGCCAGCATCAGCAAATTTATGGTTTTAGACTCATTTAAACTTGTTGCAAAGATTTTATTACATTCATAGCAGGCTAACAAATGACCACCAAATTGTTTCTTTGTTAACCCTCATGCATTATTCTGAATTATCCTCCGCACTCCTGTACACACGCACACATACACATTGACTTCAGGAGATAAAAATTACAACAAACAATAGTAGGGGAGAGCGGGGTAAGTTGTCACACGGGTAAGTTGTCACACTGTTCATAACTCCAACACTAGAGGCTCTATCTCAAAAATGAAATAGCCACTTTGTGTGACTTCTTCTTCTATAGTCAACCTCCTGTTCACATGTGGTCAAGACTGCTCTAATCTGAGGTGAGCACATCTTTTTTATTTTTTTGACCTAAAAGGAAAAATAAATCACTTTACATTTTCTTCAGTACAACTTTGTTAGGTATAGATGTTACAAATTATTATTTTACACAAAATAGAGGAGACATTAACGTGTCTTTTGATACTTCAGCTGATGTGCTATGTTGAGCTAACCCTGACATTTAGCCAAAATTAGCATAAATGTCAGTTTGGGGCAAGTTGTCTCATTAACTTTGGGGCAAGTCGTCACATGTGACAACTTGCCCCAGTACAAATAAATGCTCCAAAAAATTGTGATATTGTAATTCATTTGTATTTGTAATAAGGTTTTTGAAGAAAGGAAGGAGAGGTAGGAATTAAGGAAGGAAGGAAGAAAGTAAGATGGTTCAAAATTATCAACGAAAGACAGAGCGTGGCAGAACACCACCTGACATTATGTTAAAGGCAGTCAGGCAGGTAAAGATGCAGAACAAATCAATCAGAAGTACAGCAAAGGATTTTGACATAAATTACCGTACTCTAACTCGGTATTGTCAAAAGATTACCAGAGAAGAAATTGAAAGTCAGACAGCCATGCCAACAACAATGGTTGGTTATACAACGCCAAGGAAGATTTTTTCCCCTGATTTGGAAAAGCAGCTTGTTGAGTATATTACTAGGTCAGCTGACATTTATTTTGGTCTGTCACCAAGTGAGGTCAGAAAGCTTGCCTACCAGTTTGCTGTGGCACACGAACTGAAGTTTGTGCCTTTGTGGGCAGAAAAAGAAAAGGCCAGCAAAGAGTGGTTTACAGGCTTTTTAAAGCGGCATACAACATTGTCACTGAGAAAGCCAGAAGCAACTAGCCTTGCCAGAGCAAGTAGCTTCAACAGAGAGAATGTCAATGCTTTCTTTGACAATTTAGAGAAAGTGTTATGCAAATATGAGTTTGGACCAGGAGACATTTGGAATGTTGATGAAACTGGGGTCACCACTGTACATAAACCAGACAAAGTGTTGGCCAGACGTGGATTCAAACAAGTAGGGTCATTGACCTCTGCTGAAAGGGGAACCCTTGTCAAACTGGCCTGTGCTGTCTCAGCCATAGGGAATAGTTTACCTCCATACTTTATTTTCCCGCGTGTCCACTTCCGTGACCATTTCCTGATCAACGGGCCACCCGGCAGGAAAGAAGGGGCAAATTCCTCTGGATGGATGAAAGACACACACTTTGTTGACTTCCTGCAACATTTCAATGAACATACAAAGTGTTCAAAGGAGAAGCCCTGTTTACTCCTTTTGGACAACCACGAGTCTCATCTGTCCATTGATGGACTCAATTATGCCAAAGAAAATGGCATAATCATGCTGTCATTCCCACCCCACTGCTCACATCGGCTCCAACCATTAGACAGGTCTGTCTACGGGCCACTAAAGAGGCACATCAACAGCACGTGTGATGCCTGGATGAGGAACAACCCTGGGAAGACAATGTCTATTTATGACATTCCTGGGATTGTGGCAATTGCATATCCTCTGGCTGCAACCCCATTGAACATTCAGGCTGGTTTTAGGGTGGCTGGGATTCAACCTTACAACAGAAATGTATTTCTGGAAGCCGAGTTTGCACCATCCTACGTCACAGATCGCCCTATTCCGGACCCTGCCCTGCCAGGCCCCAGCACCAACTCTGCACTGCCAGGCCCCAGCACCAACTCTGACCTGCCAGGCCCCAGCACTACCTCTGCACTGCCAGGCCCCAGCATCAACTCTGCACTGCTAGGCCCCAGCACCAACTCTGAACTGCCAAACTGCAGCACCATCTCTATCACGAGCTCACCCTTACCCAGCACTGCAATTACTGACAGCGGACTACCAACTCCAGAGGACATCCGGCCATATCCAAAAGCTGGCCGCCGAAAACCATCCAGCAAAGGAAGAAAACGACGCAAATCAGCAATTCTAACCGACACACCAGTGAAGCAGCAACTAGAAAAAGAAAAGAATAAGGCTGAATCTAGCAAAAAGCTGTTTCAAAAGAGAGGGACGCGAGGGGGGAAAACATCTGGACCTATGAAGAACAACGCAGCTAAAAGAAGAAAAATAATTCAAGAGCCATCATCAGATGATGAAAAGTGCTTCTGCCTTGTCTGTGTGGAGCCATTTTCAAACAGTCGTCCAAAAGAGACCTGGGTAAAATGCGTAAAATGCAACAAATGGGCCCATGATGCTTGCAATCAGGCCAGGCAATTTATGTGTGCCAGAATTGTGACTCTGAAGTTGAGTCTGATTAATCAGAAATAGGGCATCTGTTTTGTTCAGAGGATAAACATGTCAAGTAAAGCAAGTTATTTGCAGCATTCCATTCAGTTATGATGGATTTATGTGCAAGCCAGAGAACATTTGAGTTTAAAGTTCAAACTAAAGTTTTCTTTCTACTTAATGTTTTGATTAAAATGTGTATTGGATTGAAATAATTGTTTTTTTTCCAAATTCTCTTGGCATAATTGTTCAAATTTCCAGTTTTGGTTTGAATTTAACAATTAAAATCAATAATCACAATTAAGTATTTGTGTTCTTATTTTAAGATAATCTAGTGTGACAACTTACCTGCCGATGGGGCAAATTGTCACAAGTGCACATTCTCCATTCAACAGTCTACAACTCCGTAATGAGATAAGCTATGAAAATGTAATGAATACATCATATGTGCCCGAGACTTCCTTCTTTCATTTGGTGAAACATTTATTACGTTGTGATGTATGGTGCTCAGTAAAAGTTAGTCAGTGTGAAAAGTGTGACAACTTACCCCGCTCTCCCCTACAATTACTAGGGTTGTCAGTAAAATTGATACCTGTATACTGATGCATATTACAAATTACTATGGGATTAACACAGCCCATACCCTTGCTAGCAGATGAAGTAGTTCACAACACTGAACACTTTATAAGGAATGGGGAGATGTAAGTACATTTTCATTTTTATATATATTTTTTTCATTCTGTCCTGTCTGGCAGCTTTTGCAATCAGAATTATGATCTGAATGCACTGTGCCAAATGCATTTTGGTTTTCCAAGATATATAAGTGTTAGCCTACCTTCTGCTACTATTTATTCAGTAAATACCAAGTCACTGCAAGCATAGCACGACCTCATAAATCCTTTTTGTTTTTATTTTTTTGTTGTATTACCTAAGATAATATTAAACGGGTTGTCATCATTGGCGGAGCGGGGGGGTGGCTTACTGGGCTTAAGTTTTTAAGCCCAGTAAGCCACTTTAGGGTTGACTTTAGGGTTGTTTTTTCAGAAGCCCGGGGTCTTTGGAGTGTAATTTTTCATAGTTAGATGCCTGGCTGACAACTGTATAAAACAAAAATTACACACAATATTCGAAGTACATAGCGCACACTGTGGGAATTTACGACTGTGCGTAAATCCCCCCTAATATTGGTATGATTCGAGCTCAGACACTAAGCGACTGAGCGAGGGGGCGGGGACAGCTGCTGCCAGTTGGAGAAACGGAGCCAGGCAGACAGAGGAGAACTGAAGTTCCACCAGGTACCAATACAAATAATGTAAATATGACGGTGTATCACAAAAGATTGATGTCAAACTGATCACTTGACCCATATTACGTTACTTGCTCTTCAAGTGAATCAACAAATGGCGAAATGAAAAGCCGAACAACAACAATGCTGTTTCTTTAGAGAGTCTTAGCTTACGTGTGTTTATTTCATATTTTCAGTTGTTTCCCTCCACGGCTAAATAAATCGGTTTCAGTAATGTACTGATATACAAGAATGGACATAAGGGGTTTCTTTCAAACCCCTCAAAAAACTCTGGTAGATGTTATTTTATACATTATGCTTTGTATGTTGTTCAGTATATTCCTATGCAAAACAAGCAAAACACAAGAACATTTTTTCATC
This sequence comes from Neolamprologus multifasciatus, assembly GCF_963576455.1. Taxonomy (NCBI): domain Eukaryota; kingdom Metazoa; phylum Chordata; class Actinopteri; order Cichliformes; family Cichlidae; genus Neolamprologus; species Neolamprologus multifasciatus. The sequence goes on along the minus strand of NC_140452.1, from coordinate 39,904,496 downwards.
AATTTAGAGTAAATTTGTTTTGTTTTGGATAAATAAATATTGAAATATCTTTTGAATTAGTTAAATGTCAGAATAAAGAGAGACAGAGCTGTCTATTTTTATCACTTTCATCAAATTTAGGAGTACATATACACTAAGTTTATTGTTAATTAATAAGAAAACTGCAGACGATTCCATTCTGAGCTGAAGAAGCTTCTGATTGGTTAGTAGAGTCCATGTGAGTAAATTGGTGGCACACCTGTGGATGCATATAAGGCAAAACACAGAGCCTGTTTCTTTGACATGGGAAAATCAAGAGATGTCAACCAAAACTCCAGGAAAAGAATTGTGGAGCTCCATAAGTGTGGCTCAGTTTTGAATACAATTTGGTGCCATTTACAATTAAGAAATACAGATAGTTTCTCTCTTTACTCTTAAAGTTAACAAATATGTTTTTTATATTTATCAATCTAAAAAAAATAAACATTTAGTCTGATTTGATGTTACAATTAAAAAAGTGTTTGTTTTTATCTGAAGAGTTTGTATATATCTGGTTTCAACTGTATATTTGATGATGTTGGTGTTTGGTTTGATTGTCAGCACAAAGAGGGAGAGAGAGGAACAGAGAGGGAGAGAGAGAGGAGAATGAGGACAGAACAGAGAGGGAACAAGAGCAGGTGAGACAGACATCAATCAATCAATCTTTATTTATTAAGCACTTTTCATACAGAAATGTAGCATAACGTGCTTTACATGGTTAAAAGCAGCCTACCCCACCCCATCCCGCCCTCCAATTCACTCCCCACACTCTCATTAACATAAACGGTCATGGATACAAACACACACATTCCTCCCCCCCCCCCCCCCCCCACACACACACACACACACTTGAAAAGTAAAACTGGGCTGGGCACACATGAGCCAGGTGAGGGAACACTATCACACGGAGCCGTCTGCACTGGGAGCTGGTCACAGACCGCAGCCTCCAGGCCGGGCACACAGCTGGAGGGAGGCAAAGAAGCCCTCCAGCCAGACTGAGAAGACCCACAGAGCCGCAGCAGCCACGGTCGATCACAACCCCGGTGCAGAGAGCACCCCCCCCCCCTACATAAATATTATGTAGGACCTAATTTAATAATATAAATAGAATAACATAGAATAAATAAACGTTAAGTAAAAGCTAAATTAAAAAGGTGGGTCTTGAGCCTGTTCTTAAAAACATGTACGTTCACTGCGGCCCTGAGCTCCTCCGGCAGGCTGTTCCACAGACGAGGACCATACCACTGAAAAGCTGCCTCTCCGTGAGTATGTGTCCTGACTTTAGGAACGATCAAAAGGCCAGTACCAGAGGACCTCAGGGTCCGCGAGGGTTCATATGGTAGAAGCAGATCTGAAAGATAAGAAGGCCCAAGACCATTAAGACATTTAAAAACCAATAAAAGAACTTTAAAATCGATCCTGAAACACACGGGGAGCCAGTGCAGCGATTCTAAAACCGGTGTAATGTGGGCCCGCCCTCTGGTCTTCGTCAGCACACGAGCTGGAGAGTTTTGTAAAAGTTGTAAAGGTGAAATATTCTTTTTGGGGAGACCAGAGAGCAGGGCATTACAGTAATCAATGCGACTGGTAATAAAAGCATGCATCAACATCTCCATGTTGGCCTGAGAGAGAATAGGGCGGACTCTGGCTATATTTTTTAGATGATAAAATCCAAGTTTGGTTACATGTTTAATATGTGGGATAAAGCCAAGCTCAGAGTTGAAAATAACACCCAGGTTTTTCACTTGTAGTGAAGGGCATAGTGAAAATGCCTGTAATTTAGACAAGAGTATCTCTCTGAGCCTCAGGACCGACGATTAAAACTTCAGTTTTGTCCTGGTTAAGCTGTAAAAAGTTTTCTGCCATCCAAGATTTTATATCTAGAATACAGTTAAAAAGGGCATCCATTGGTCTGGTGTCATCAGGAGACACGGAGATGTACAGCTGAGTATCATCGGCGTAACTGTGGAAGTTCACTCCATTCAATTCAATTCAATTCAATTTTATTTATATAGCGCCAAATCACAACAAATGTCGCCTCAAGACTCCATGCCTCCTGATGACACCGCCAAGAGGGAGCTTATACTAATTAAAAAGTACAGGGCCTAAAACCGACCCTCGGGGCACACCACAAGTCATTTTATGGATCTTAGAGGAGCATATATCCATACTCACCATAAAAGTTCTGTCTGAGAGACAGGAAGTGAACCAGTTGTGTACAGCACCAGAGAGGCCCACCATGTGTTTCAGTCTGTTTAAAATAATAGCGTGGTCTACTGTATTAAAGGCTGCGCTTAGATCCAGTAGCACCAGGACTGAGAGCTTTTGGGAGTCCCAGTTACATCTACGATCATTTAAAACCTTTAGGAGAGCAGTCTCTGTGCTGTGGTTCACCCTAAATCCAGACTGGAATATCTCCGGGATCTGTCTATCATTCAAAAAATCATTAATCTGAATAAAAACAAGTTTTTCTAAAATTTTACTTAAAAATGGTAAGTTGGATACAGGTCTGTAATTATTAAAATCATTACAATCCAAATTGCTCTTCTTCAGAAGGGGCCTCACCACCGCCGTTTTAAAGGCAGCAGGGAAGACACCCAACTGAAGAGAGCAATTCATCAAGCTCAACTTCAAAAAATCCATAAAGTGTTTTAAAAAGTAAAGAGGGGATTGGATCTAAAAGACATGTGGTGGGTCTCACTGTGGAGAAAACTTTCTTAAGGTTCTCAGCATTAACCACGACAAACCTGTCCAGTGTCTCCTCAGATACAATCGAGCCCTCAGATATGTTTAAAATCATATCGCGAGAAGATAAAATATCAGATCTGATGGCGCTGATTTTTCCCCCGAAGTGGTCTGCAAACTGTTCGCAGAGTGAGTCTGTGGGGGTTCTTTGGGAGCTGGTAAAATCTGGGTATAATCTGTGGTAGAAAAGACGACCTTGGGATTATTTTTGTTATTACTAATTATTTTGGCAAAGTATGAATTTCTTGAATTCCTTAGTGTATTATTGTACATTTTAAGTTGCTCGCAAAGTATTTGACGGTTGATTGCATTTTTATTTTTCCTCCATCTCCTTTCTGCTGCCCTTGAGTTTTTTGACTTCTTCGTTTCTCCATGGTGATGCATGTTTTACGTTAATCTTTTTGGTGGTGAGTGGAGCAACGGAGTCAAGGCTTTTCTTCAGTTTGCTGTTAAAATGATTAAAAATAAAATCGCAGGGTGCAGTTAAAATCACAGGGGGGGCATTCATCTAAAACCCTGGTATAATTTGCAGCCACTTCAGAGGTTAGATAGCGCCTCCTCACAGTTCGCACCGAACATGTTAGTCAAATGGTTGTTTACCAAAAGTATCACTGTATCATAGGTACTCATGTATCTCGTACCTAGGGATGGGTATTGATAAGATTTTCACGATTCCGATTCCATTTTCGATTCTGTTTAACGATTCGATTCTTTATCGATTCTCTTATCGATTTTTTTTTTTTTAAAAAGGAGAACACTAAGGTCAATTAGCTTAGATCTTTGTTTTATATCTTCTCTTTGAACAAGATAGAAATTTAGGAGTAACATGGCCTTACAAACCCAACAGTGAGATCTTAACAGATCCAACCTACGGCTCTTCAATGGGGTGTCACAGGGTCCCCAGGAAAAAAAATTGTGAATGTAAAATAATAAAATAAATATTCTTCTGTAGCAATAACAAAGTATAACATAAATTATTCTGTAGCAATTACACAAGAATATCCAATAATGTCCCTGCCTACAATTAAACACATTCACTTACCGAAAATCGGGGGCATCTGCTGTGGCAAATGGGTGCAAGCCTTTGACCACAAACTTAGTCACTGCTCGGTGACATTCGTCTATCCTGGCCTGAAAGGAGACGCTACCGGTAGACTGCAGCGAGAACTGCCAGCATCTGAGCCAGACTCTGTCTGTCTGTCTCATCGTGGTCACCTAAATGCACAGTAATGGCAGGTTTTGTAATAAGGCAGATCGCGCTAACATAATATGCACTGTTAGTTGATTATTTACCTGCCGTATTAACGGGAGAGGACGTGCAAACGTTACCACCGCTGCTGGGTTGAGATTCACGAGTCCGGAGCGGAATTAAAAACACGACATTCATTTAAGGTTATCGCGTGTTTTGTGAGCAAATGCTTTTGCATATTCGTAGTGTTTCCTCCCTTAAATTAAATATCTACTTTGCAAGTATTGCAAGTTGCCCTGTTGTCATCCGTTCTCGTAAAGTATAACCAAACTTTTTAGCGTTTGAGCCGCCATGTTTCCTGCCAGGTAAGCGACGCTCCGCAACGTGGTGACGTCATTCGGGGCGACTGGAATTGATAAGGGAATCGTTTGCAAAAATGGCAAACGATTCCAAGGAATTGAAACAGTGGGAACCGGTTCTCAACAAGAACCGGTTTTCGATACCCATCCCTACTCGTACCTAGTGTTTCTTTTTAGGTTTGTTATTTTTCAAATTCTATATTTATTAAGTTATGCAGGCTTGTTTGCACAACAAGGATAAATAATTATATAAACGTTTCTGAATCTAAATAGTGGACTTTGGTAGAATTAAAAAATAAGTGTAGTGCAGGTCTATGATGATTTTTAGTGCTACTGTCATCTAGTTTTGATTCTGGTCCTGTCTTGGTTAAATCCTAAGTAGTGCTGATTTTGAACTGTTGTAGTCCTGTTTTATTTCCAGATCAGTTCTGGGTCTGGTTGAATTGGGGTTTAGTCCTCGTGTCTTGATACAGCCCCGACTTTGTTCTGCTTATTTAAAAAACTAGTTTAAGGTGTCCTGCATATGTGATATATATTTTTCCCTATATGAAGTCATTCCTTTTTGAACAAAACTCAAAACAGAGCCTATTAATCTTTCAGTCATTTCTGACACCCCCCTCCCTCCCCCCCCTCCCACACACACACACACACACACACACACACAATCCCACATAGGGCTGTGTGATATGACCAAAATCTCATATCCCAATATAAGAATTCTATCGTCCCGATAACGATATAGATCACAAAAATTTAAAATTTTCTGTAAATTCTGTGAATCTCGGGCAGCTCGACTTGCGGGAAGTGTTTCCAGCTGCCTTTACCCGGAGTCGAGTGTTTTGACCGATGCATGAAACGATACATTTTTAGACATAAGTTGTAACGGCTGCCATTTTCTTTGTATTTATTACACGGCGTGCTGCGGGTTGCCCGTTCTAACGTTTGAGTCTAAGGTTTATTTTTTAGCACCTGACGGGTCTTTTTTTACTTCTAATCTGCTCTTTCACGTGATTCAGTTTATTTTGAAAAGTCTTAACAGGATCTTGAGCTTTATTGTGAAAGGTTTATATGGAAAATAAACAAGCGGACACGCAATGGTTTTACCGTCGTTGTTACTAACGACAATGCATAAAAACAGGCGCTTGTCCGTCTGTAGCGTGGCTATATTAAATATAAGAGAAAGAGAAATTAATATAGCCACTACAGTGACCATCAAAATGATGAAAAAATATTGCCGTAAACAGTTTATTTTGCGACACCAAACGATAGCGTAAAATGAAATGATAGACGTTTTTATATCATCATCTGATATATACCGTTATATCGAACAGCCCTACTCTGTTGTACAGGAGCTGCTGATGTTACTGGGCCTGGAGCACGTTTTCTCATGATGTTTTTGAGGTCCACCGGGCTTTAAATCTGTTGGATCTAAATAAATCTGCAGGACCAGATCAACTTGATCCCTATTTTCTTAAGTTGGCTGCAGATTTTATAGCAGAACCAATAACTTACATTTTTAATCTTAGCCTCTCGAACAGTGAGATCCCTGTAATATGGAAATCTGCCTATGTTCTCCCTTTGCTGAAAGGAGGTGATCCTTCAGATGTTAATAATTACAGGCCCATATCTAAATTGTGTGTTCTAGCAAAAGTTCTAGAAAAGTTCATTAGTGAACAACTGAAAGACGTTTTGGACAAAAATTCAGTTCTTTCCCAACATCCGTCAGGATTCAGAAAACAACACAGCACAATAACTGCTGCTATTAAAGTGGTTAATGACATTGTTGATTCAATAGACTGCAAAAAATCCTGTGCTGCTCTTTTTCTTGACTTGTCAAAGGTTTTTGATACAGTTGACCATGCTATTTTATTAAATAGACTAAACAATATTGGTCTATCTGTAAATGCTGTAAGTTGGTTTTCAAATTACTTGTCAGCAAGAAAACAGTGTGTCCATGCTGCCGGGTCTTCTTCCTCTTTTCTCCCAGTATCCAAAGGAGTTCCGCAGGGCTCCATATTAGGGCCATTGCTATTTTCATTTTACATAAACAACCTTTGTGATAATTTGTCAAATGCAGCATTTCATCTTTATGCAGATGATACAATTATTTATTGTTCATCCTAGGGCTGGGCGATATGACCCAAAATTCATATCTCGATATTTTTTACCTGGACGGCGATATAAGATATATATCTCGATTTTTGACATAAAGTAAGAACAAAAAGAGAGTTCTTAGTCAAAGCTGTGTCCCGGATGTCACACAGGCACTTTTATTAACATAGAGCATAGATGTACATAAAATTTACTCAAAAATAAATTATGAGCATTTATTAAATAATAATGCTCCATAAATAAAAGAAAACAATGTTGTTTTTGTGCATAACAAAAAGCTCACAATTGTGCAGTCAAAATGTAAACTAAAAGACGCAGAGCATAGTAACAAAGACAGATTTCACAGCTGCTCTGTTCCCAACTTCTACTGTGTGACTGACAGCATTGAGTTTGAAATCCTCTTCGTAACCACGTCTCTTAACAGGTGCCATTTATGGTCCTTATACACAGTAGGGTAATATTACGTTGAAGCACAGTACGTATCACTCCGCGAGGCTCCTCGGTAGCCGTAATGCTCTGACAATCCATCAACCGGCGCAGCACCGTAGCTTACCAAAGTCGTACTAAAACATTTTTTGATAGATTGCTGAGCGCTGTGTACCACATAAAATCAGTTCGCGGCCATCAAGCACAACCAGAATTCATACATAAGGCGCGCTGTCAACTTTTGAGAAAATGAAAGGATTTTAGGCTGTGCAGCGTCTCTGGGCTGCATGGCGTTAGCGTGGTTAGCTCGTTAGCGTGGTTAGCTAGCTAACACGTTGACGGCGTCCAGCCCCACGCACGGGGCAATGCGCAGTAACTCGTTAACGGAGATTTGCCGTGTCCATCTTGCCGCTTCCTGCAGGTGAAGCGATGGGGGAGGAGGGGGAGTTGTGTTCAGTGAAGGAGAGGCGAGGCCGAGTAATGTTGCGTAAAGACAAAAGTGGACGAAAGAGAGACAAACTTGCGGCTCCACAAGTATAGTTATAACGTAACATAGACTATATCGATATAAAGGATATTGTCACATCTTATATCTCGTATAAAAATATATCGATATTTTTTAAAAACTCGATATATCGCCCAGCTCTAGTTCATCCCCTTCAGTAGCACAAACCCTGCAATTTCTGCAGTCTGCCTTTGATGTCGTTCAGTCCCATTTAACTCAACTTAAGTTGGTGTTAAATCCAGAGAAATCCAAGTTCATGTTATTCTTAAATGGCAAAGAGTTGTTAGCTACGTCTCCTAAGATTAAAACAATTCAAGGAACTGAAATTGAAATGGTCACATCTTACAAGTATCTAGGGATCATTATAGATCAGAATTTGTCATTTAAGACTCACATTTAAAGGCTTGTGTCGAAGTTAAAACTAAAACTAGGTTACTTTTTTAGAAACCAATCCTGTTTCTCCCTCCAAGTGAGAAAAAATTTGATTCGTGCAATCTTTTTACCTTTATTGGATTATGGTGACCTGCTTTTTATGAATGCACCTGCCCACTACCTAACCTAACCTACGAGGTTGGATACTGTGTACCATTGTGCTTTACGTTTTATTACTGGCTATGGAAATCGTGTACATCATTGTTCTTTGTATGCTGCTGCTAAATGTCCATCTTTGCATATTCGCAGACTCTCCCATTGGTTGATCTTTATCTATAAATCTCTCCTTGGGCTGGTTCCATCTTATTTATGTGTTTATATGTGTAAAAACCACAACCAATATAGCCTTCGTTCGCACAATATCATACAATTGATTGTCCCAAAAATCAGAACAGAATTGGGGGAAAAGGCTTTTAAATATGCTGCCCTTGCTTCCTGGAATAATCTGCAGAAGGAACTGAAATTATCAGAATTGGTTACCTTGGGAGAGTTTAAGTCTGTCTTAAAGGAATGAGAGAACAGGTCTTTTACTCAGTGTGATTGTTTTTAATGTACTCTTAATTTGATCTGTTATTGTATATTTTACACATGTTGGTATGGGATATTGTATTTGTTTTAAATGTTATATACCTATGTGGTATGTGACTTTTGTTGCCATGATGCCAGGTCTCTCTTGGAAATGAGATTTTAATCTCAATGAGAATTTTTACCTGGATAAATAAAGGACTAATAAATGATAACCTCCCCAATTCGCGTAGCTTTGCACTCAGGTCCAAAACGCGAATTGAATTCTTCCCTGGGTTTAGACTATACCCCCCCCCGCCCCCCCCCCCCCCCCGTCTTTTCTAATTAGGTCCAGCAGCCCTTGTAGCTTCCTGCTAATAGCCGTAATTCAAAGGGAGAAAGTCCCGTGGATACCTGAGTTGACTCCTGCACTGTAAACATCCTTTTGAATGAACTTAAAAATCATGGACTGGAAGTCTTATTCGGCCGTTCCACCACCCTGTCAGTCCTGTACAGCTCCTTTAGTATGCTAGACATGAATAATGTGTCCTAGTCAGTCAGTATCTCTTTCAGAATGCTAACTTGCGAAATTAACTGAAACAGTGCCTGCGCTACACTCTTTGCAGAAATGGTGTGTCGTGGCACTGCTTCTGGAGCTTACATTGCGTAATCCACCGGAACTAATACAAAGCAATATAGACGTGTACTCTGGTGAAATTATATCCGATGTTGTGCATACTGATGCGCTCAAACAGGATGTCCATTAAAGGTAGTAGGTGCAAGGGCAGTTTTGGAATGGCTGGCTGGTTCACCAGCTGGCACTCTGGCAGGAAATGCATCCCCTGAATGGCTGAGGTCCTTACACCATCTCTAAGGAGGAAGCCACCCACCCTTGAGAAAAAGCTCATTTCTGCCACCTGTATCCGCAATCCCAATATTCTTAAATTCCGCCAGTTGGGGTAACAACTTGTCTGTGACCCAGAGTTGGCACTCCACCCCTTTCTGGGGGAGCTATTATTTCATGTCACTGAGCGTTCAAACGTTAAAGTAATTTGCCCCAATCAATAGTAACACATGAAAGTCGGTCCTACTGAAGAGGAACAACTATATACAAGTATCATTTACTTTTAAGTGGCAGAAAAATTCCAAAACGAAAATTTCTATGAGCTTAACAAGTATCTGTTAAGGTCATTTATCTACAGTTTGCCAGATAAACTGTAAGTTCTCATTTGTTAAATTAGATATTGGATCTGAATATAATTTGAAGTTTTGCTTTTTGATATTGAGAAACGTCCTGCAAAACGAACTGAATTATACTAACTTTGTGTTTTTCATATGCTAAATGAAAATATTCTTCAGTTTAGTGCAGGACAAACACGTTGGCTTACTGTACTCTAACAGATTTACAATGAAGCACTGTGTTGGACTGGTGCACAGTGCAGTGCTTATGTTAAGACTTAAGTTAAATCAACTGTGGTAGAGAATAATTTGAATTTAAGCTGATAATGCTCAGATTCATTGACAGTATAATGTCAGTGTAGTCGTGGATAGAAATAAGCCAGCACAACTCATTAAACATCTTATGTTGAATTCAGGTTTTTAAAACCACAAAAAGTAAACCTCAGAGCACTACAAGCAGAAGCAGGCTAGATGATCACAGACAATACACTAATCTATTCTTAGTGATTTTTGCACAAATGCTCAACAGAAACAATTGTCCAACAACCTTCTAATTAGTTGATGACCTGGCCTAATGCCTTTTCATCCAGGCCTGCTGGATAGGCTTTTGTGGGTGGACATCATCTAAATAATGTGTGGCAAAATGTTTCTTCTGCCTGTAAATGCTATGTTGAGATAAACTTCAACAACAAATTCAACTTCAAAATCAGCTGAATGATTGTGCTTGCATGTTAAAGCAGTTTTGCTGCATAATTTCAAGTGTCAACTTTTATGAGAAGGCGGTCATTTCGGCAAAAGAAGCAAAATGTTGGCCTTTACTATCTCTAACCTTGAATTAAAAGAATGCTTTTTTTTTTTTTTTAATTTTCTAACAGCGTTACTGGGAGTGTGCTAGTACCAAAATAATCTGAAAATATTGCAATATCAATCATTTTTTTTGTATTCTTCTATAATTTCATTTGATTGATAAATTTAGCAACCCAAAGTGTCACATTGTTATTTTATGATTCTAAAGACTCAGATTCTCTTTTACACAGGGTTACGTCTCTAAGAGACCTGGTGAGCAGGAAGTACCTACACCTGAAAAAACACCCCCTTCTAAGTGGGGAGGGAAAACAGGCCAAGGATGTGCTCTTCCTTTTCAACGGAATGGAAAAGATGCAACTGGATTTCCGAATTGGAGCCTCAGAGCTTTGCAGTGATCCTAATGAGGGACTGCCTCCGAGTGTAGTTGTGGTAAACCTGCTAAGAAAGTATCTGTTGCCTGAGGTAAGAAAAAACTAAAAGGGGTTAACTAAAGGTAGTGATTAAACAAAAAATGGCTAAAGCTAATATGTACCCCCACTCCAGGTTTTTGTTTCATTTCAAATCTAACCAGGTTCTTGTCTTTTATTTAAAACTACAAGCAAAATGAATAAAAGTAATATTTAGCAAAAGAGTGAGTTTAGAAAAGTATGCTAATAATGAAAAAAAAAATCATATTTCTTTTTAATATTACACATATTACACTGAACACATGCAGTTTTTAATGCAGTACGTTAGTTAATCCTAGGAGAGATTTGTTCTACTACGTTTTACATCCTGTGATCATTCTCTTAGTATTTAGGTGTGAACACAAAATAAAGATGAAAACAAGCGCAAAGCGACTTTAAATCGATTACCAGAGTAATTCTACTTTAGAAACATGAACAGGTAGACACGGAGGCTGCACCCTGACTGTTATGACTTATGCTTGAGATGTTATGTTACTGGCGGCATGTGTCTGTTTGGATTAATCAAACAGTTAGGATTGGAAAATTTGACCAGTCGTGGCCTTAAGTCCAACTTTGACTTAAAAAGTTAATCACTTCTGTCTAGTACTGGAATATAGAAGCGCAGGATTATTGGGCAGAGGATTGTGATTTCAAACTAGAGATGGACCGATCCGATATTACGTATCGGTATCGGTCCGATACTGACCTAAATTACTGGATCGGATATCGGAGAGAAATAAAAAATGTAATCCGATCCATTAAATATCAAAAAAGCACCTCAAAAAACTTGCGACATGGCGTAACTCGGCTCATAACCGTAGCACGTCGGAGCAGTGTGGTCACGTGATAGAGCGGCTGTGTGTATTTGTAGCCTGCTAGCAAACATTTTATCTCCGAGGAAGTTATCTCAGATAGAAGTAAAGCAAGTGTGTAAGTTCATCTCTGAATGTTTCTAAAGCATTCCCGCGTTAAGCTTAACAACCGATTTAAAGAGCAACTGCCTCTCTCTTCCTCCCTCTGCTACTTCAATCGTGAAACTGCTTAATGATCAGCTGATCGGCCTTTCTGTCGCGAGTCCGTCTCTCTTCTTTGTTTTTGGCCCACTTTGCACCAGAAAGAGGAAACCAGCGGCTGAACAACAGCAGCACTATTAAGCTGTTGTTAGAATTTATTTAATATTACTTTCTAGACCAGGATCTTTTTCTATGCAGCTGACGGCTGGTAACTGTGCAGGGGCGGATCTAGCAAAGTTTAGCCAGGGGGGCCGATAGGGCATGAACAGGGAAAAGGGGGCACAAAGACATACTTTTCTTTTTTATTCTCATTTAAAATATCTAGCTTTTAATTATTTAATAATTATCTGAATTTTACACCCAAAGTTTTAATCTGATGTAAAATGTATAGAAGTCCATTACTGTATATAATAACTGTTAAGTCTAATATACCCGAGTAAGCTATAGTACTTTTTCCTTTGGGAAAGTACCATCTGTGAATTCTGCAATTCTGTTGAAGAAAGATGTTGAATCTATTTAATTATTCTTGAAAAATAATTTATTTCTGTGAATTTTTTTCACCCTGCATCAAATTAAAGTTGATTACATTGATTAAGCATCATGAGGAAGAGGGTGGTTCCCTATTTTCTTTTGCTGGGAGTTTGCAACCCTATTAGTTAGGTTGCTTAATATTTCTGCTAAGTACTCTTTAAAATACCAGAATAGGAAGGATGGTGCAGGTTTAACTTTATTAGATTGATCAGTGTTGCTGATCTATGAAATATTTTGGGTGCAGTGTGTGTGTTTTTTTACATACAGGTATAACAGAATAGCTTTAGTGTTGTTGTTGTTTTTTAACTTGAGTATGAACTTATACAAAAAGCAGCAAGATATTAAAAAAACATTTTTGTTGATTAAAAAACACACTATATCGGATTCATATCGGTATCGGCAGATATCCAAATTTATGATATCGGTATCGGACACAAAAAAGTGGTATCGTGCCATCTCTATTTCAAACCCGTTGAAAATAAAAACTAAAAACACTTCAAATACATCATGTTCTTAAGAAAGTATAACGAGTAATTTAGATCCAGATAGCTTTGTCGTTCCAAATGCCTTGAGGCAACTATTGTGATTTGGCGCTGTATAAATAAAATTTAATTGAACTGAAGTGTGGTGTGAATTTTCAGCCTTGTTTGTTAGATTGTAAGTCCCACTGTTTGTAAATGGCACTTATTGTCTACTTTATATGTTTCACAGGCCAGCATCTTGATTACGACAAGACTGTCTGCTTTGGACTGTATCCCTCAGAAGTATGTTACTCGTTACGCACAGATACGTGGTTTTAATGACCCATCACGCCAGCGGGCGTACTTCACCAGTCGTCTTCTAAAGCAGAGTGATACTGCACATAACCAAGAGGCCCAGGATCTTGTAGAAATGCTTTACCTCAACCTCCAGAGAGAAAGCCAACTTGCTGCTGCATGTTTCCTTCCATCGTACTGCTGGCTCACCTGTGCAACCTTACACTTTCTGCGTTTTACCAATACCAAAGCCCCCATCCGCACTCTAACTGGCATATACACAAGTTTCCTCAGGCTCAATTTTGGGGGTGAAGTGCTCGGTACAGGAGCAGGGACGAACATGCCCATTCAGGAACGCCAAAGTTCTCTGATGTTATATGTTGTCCGTACAGTAGGTAAGCTTGCATTTGAAGGTGTGACATACAAACGCACATCCTTCTCAGAAGCAGAACTAGAGCAGTGGATAGGAGGGAAGACAAAGACAGATGAGGAGCTTCATCAGCTGGCCATGTTCCGCACCGATGTACTAGACTTCTTTTTGGCTCCTTCCATAGAAAGTGGTAAATCTATATCACAAGACCTAAGGGAAAACAATGAGAGGCAGTATGTGTTTGCTGTCCCAGCCATGCAAGAATACCTGGCAGCACTCTATGTAGTTCTAGGAGAGAACAAATCCGCTCTTGAGAAGCTCACCAAGAAAGTGTCTGTAGCCATTGGTCAGGCAAGTGAGGATGTCAATGCCCTTGTTAACATCTTTTCTAAGTTAATTCCCCTCCGAATTTTTGCAGTATTCAATCTTCTTAAGCTTTTTCCAAAGCTCTTTGAGAAAATCAGCAGTCTCAACAAAGGCAGTATAGCCAGAACAATGGCAGCTGAGCAGTTCCACACTGAGGATAGCTACAACGATGATGTCCTTGACCAGGTAGAGCAAAACCTTGTAGGAGTCCATGGCCCAAAGCAACAGCAGGACAGTGAACGTCAAACTTTTGAGCTGTACCCTATCTTCATGGGTGGGCTATTGCACTATGGTAACCGTGTGCTTCTCCAACAACTTGGCTGCAGCATTCAAAGCACCACTGTGGCCCAGATCACCCGTGCCATTAGGAAATACCTTGTTAGAGGTAAAAAAAACCCAAAACGTTCTTTTGTGAAACAAAGTACTTAATCTGCCTACAGAGTAATGTTCTGTAATTGCTAAAGCTTTAACAGTTACAAAACTAATATTTATCGTTAGAACTTTACAAAAGTATTAGAAAACAAGAAACTGAACATAAAACTCAGATTTACTTGTAAACATTTATGTGATATGGGATAAATGAACTCTAAAGATAGAAATTGTGTCTGTAATTGGTGTATGGCAACCATATTGCATATTTTCATGTAGTATGTGTTCTTTTGATACTAGAGCTTAACAAGCCACAACCACCAGAAGAGCTGATGGATCTGTTGGTCCTTCTATATGAGTTCCAGAACCCCAGACTGACTGCAGAGGTTGTAGCTTCAATCAGAGCTATCCGCCTCACCAACATTCGTATGACTTCACTTAAATGTTTCATACTGAGTTCTGTGCTTTCCTGCACCCCCGCAAGGTAAATTATTATTTGAAGGATTAGAGATTGACTGACTGTGTATGTTATGTCAAAAGAGGTGGAAATACATCTTTTACATCCGAGAGATGGTAAAAGAATCAGAATCAGAAAGGGTTTTATTGCCAAATGTTGAGAAGGTATACAACATTAGGAAATTGCTTTGGTACTTAATGTGAAACATACTGTAAAACAAACACTTAAATGAACATAAAAACTCAAAGTAAAAGTGCTAGGCAGATAGATGTATACATAAATACAGGTGAAATGCAGGCAAAAGGTCTCTATTTGTGCTTTTGCTAACAGTAAATAATTTGTGTTGTTAATCAAAGATATCAACCAATGTAAAAGTCTCATTAATATATTAAATGAGACGAGACTTGTGTAATGGAAATTATTATCATATCTGGATTTTATGTGCATAGACATGATCCAACTTCAACCTTGGCAGATTAGTGTCTCTGTGGTTGCAGGAATGTGAAAGACAAAAAATGTGTCACCAACCCATCATTATGCATAATTCCGAATAAGAGAAATGGTATTAAGTGTTGTAATTTGTGACCACAGAAACATAATTCATATGTAATTTTGCTGATAGTTAATTATGGTTAATTGCTGAATAATGATCAGAGTATAATCGGGTATAACTTTAACTAATATAACAAATAAGAGAATATAGGCCTAGAATAGGCCTCTCACTGAAAGTTACTTCCTGTAGTTCTTGCGATGAATAGCAGACTTCATCTGAAGATTCGGCCTAGGGAGTCTACAGTCTACAAATTCTGGCAAGTAATGGCAGAGAAACAACCATTTCCCAAAACTGTGGACCTAAAAATTGGTTTTGTATTTTTTAGCCTCTAACCTACATCTGTTGATGACATTGCAAACTGTTATCACAGACAGTGATTTCTGGAATTCCTGAGTCTGACTCAACACTCACTTATGCAGAGACATTTTGGGTAGACGGCAAAAGAATGAGATTTCTAATATAAGCAGCAGAAAAAAGGTTTCTATAAAGCTCTTGGCCCTATCTGCCATAAGGAAAGGGTGAAGAGTGCAATTATTCGACAATAGAGTCACTACACAGCATCCCAAAATGTTTGCCATTGGGGTCATAGTTATTACTTCAATTTTAATAGTGTATATTGTATATATACTGCTGATATGAGACTGTGTATGTGGATACAAAGGAGCTGTCTATTTGTTTTTCGTTATTGATTTTTTTTAACCATCTTGTGGTGCTTTGTTACAGTTACTACCTTGAAGAACTGGACCTATCCTCCTGTCTCCTGACTAATGACATGCTTCAGATGCTGTGCCCTGCCTTCAGACACACATACAACCTCAAGTGAGACTTGAAACTTAATATATGATCTTGTTGCTTGCAAAATAAAAAGCAACCTGAGTTCATGATGCATGATGCATATTGCATGATGGTGAATGTTAAAGATGGTACTATTATAGCTACTAGAACTGCTTTTATTTTGTGTTGGATGTTACAATGGCATGATGCACTTACCCAATGGTAGTTATGGTTGTTTCATTATAATCTAGCATCAGATTCAGAAAAACATGCTGCTAAAAAGTTTGAAATATTTGATCCCCTACAACCCAGCTCCCCTCAGGGTGCCCTGCCTGTGTGGTACTGTTTCTCTTCTAAGGGTACAGGATGAGTTGACTGCATTGAGGGCACAATAGATGGCGTTATTAACTGTAAAATCTTGACCTTGTTCCGTCAGCTAGAAGACAAAAATGGGTTATGAATGGGTCCAGCATTACACTGACCCATACACATACCAACATTATACATACCATCAATGAGCAGGGTTGGCAAAAGAACAGACTCTCTGTATATTAAGTAGAATAATAGATACTATACTGTAGTAGTGGTTTGAAAAAATTAATAAATAATTAAAATAAATAAATAAAATTAAATAAATGAATAAATTGAAATATTTTTATAACATTGTAATAAATTATACTAGTACATTGGAATACAACATTTATTTCTAAATTCTAATTTAATATATAAATTCTAATTTTAATTAGAATTTATATCTATTTATCTATATCTATCTATCTATCTATATATATATATATATATATATATATATATATATATATGTATGTGTGTGTGTGTGTGTGTGTGTGTGTGTGTGCGCGCATGTAATTGTCTCTGTTGTCTTCAGTCTGCAGTTTAACACCCTTGGTCCTGAGTCCTGCAGTCTGCTGAGAGACCTACTGCTAGATCCCAGGAGTGTTATTAGATCTCTGAAGTAAGACTCTACTTTTATTCCAGTTTTGATGTTTTTAGCCCAAATGTATGTAACCAAATGAGTCATGTCTTTACTTTGGCACTGACATTAAATTATAAAATTAAAAGAAATAGATTTCAGAATTTGATTGCATAATAGGAAAATGCATAAGTATTGGAAAAATTAGGAAAAAGTTGCACAACTTGGTTTTACATTGCAACTGCAAACACGGTACAAGTAAGACACTACCAGAATGTCAGAACATCAATTGAAACTTGAATTCCAAGGAGTTTAGGGGTGGGACTTTATTAAAAAAAAAATTAAGCCAAATAATTATGGGCATAGTAATAAATTAATTGGACAAGAAAATATGCCCCAAAGCGCATATGTTTTTTTTTTTAAATTAAAAAGGGTTTTAGTGGGTGACAGAATCATGGACATGGTCATGAATATTATAAACTCAAGCTCTTTAAACTGCATTTCAATTGATAAAACAGAGAAACAAAAATAATATCACTAGCCAAAATAGGGCCACTGATGGTTGCGTGTAGCTACAAGTTGAGATAGGTCTTTTACAAAGGCAGAATAAATTTCACCATGTGTTTGAGTCATCATTGGAGACCTCCATGGTGTGATGCAGGTGGCAGAAGATAAAACCACTGAACATGAGACATATGTCTCACCTCCAAGAAGCTCAATCAGACAGTACAAGAAAGTAATTATTAATCTACACAATAACTGTCAACTATAGAGCTTTTTGAAGAAACGGTAACAATAAGTTAAAAACTAGTTTTATTTACCTGCATGGCTCAAGAACAGTTACCAGCTTTTGGAGTTTTACCAGCTTTGATGGAGTTAAAATGACTAGCTTGTGCTTTGTTTGTCTAAAGCAGCAAAAACAGCCTCTTGATTCTTTAGTAGACCATAAACCGTATCCAGCATTGAATTCCACCGTGTGGAAAAATCCTGTATGAGTGGCTCTTTCTGTTGCCCCAGTCTTGTTTGCTCCTGGTGTAGTTCCTCCATATGAGCAGGGCTGTCTGTAATGCATCTATTTTGCTTGCTTTTCAGTGTCATAAAGCTGCTGATTTTTACTTGAAATAGTTAGTCGGAAAGTTGGATCTCATGACGCTAACAGTAGCACATTTTCTAACCTCCTATGTTCTACCACTGATAGTGGTCTACAGTCCAGAGTAATCCATTTTGGAAGAGAATTTGTAAGTTTGTCCGATGTTGACTTACTAATTTTGTTCCTGAAACGAGTCATTTCATCACGTTTGGGCTGCCGACACCTTTTGTTGGTACTCAAACTGGGACTGCTAGCGCTAACAGCTCCCACAGTTTCTGTGCTCGCGGCAACGTGTTTTGCGTTTAGATGGTACCATAAGGTTGAAGTACTTTGGTGGTATACAAATTCTTTTTTGTACACTTTGCACAAAACCACGCTTTTATCAAGGCTTCTGTTGGGTAGTCTTTTGAAATGAAATTTGCCTCAGATCAGTCCTAGCAACGCGCTTTTGTCTGGTTCTTTAATAAATTTGCATGCTGAAAGAAATGTTTTGTCTCTCTCCCATTTCTTCTTGTAGCATCTTGCAGCCCTACTTGGAACCTTGTTAAGATCCAACCATGCAAAATATGGTGGTTTTAAACTTTTGATCAGGACTGAATAGGTCAACCTTTGTTAAGGTGTCTTATGCTTTGTTTGACAGCTGTTCATTATGTTTTGTTTTGTTTTGTTTTGTTTTTTGTTTTTTTGGGGGTGGGTGGGGGGGGGGGTATATCAAATGATGCTTCTTATTTGGCACACATAAAACTAAAAGCTACCAGGAACATGAAGAAAATGTTGGGAAAACCCAAACAGACATGGAGTCTCATAGACGAACTAAAAGCTACCAGCCTAATCTGGGAGACAGTCGAAATAACAGACAGAATTAAGAATTCAGCTCAGCTAAGCTTAATAACAGAGTCATAAATTTAGTGAATCCATGTTTTTCCTTGTTGTCTAAGGAAAGTCTGAAGACCGTAAAGAGACTCACCTGTAAGATTACACTTAAACCTGTGACTCACCACAGGTTTAAGTGTAATCTTTCTGAGTTGTTTGATGTGTTAACAGACATTTGCTGGGAAAAGTCTCGATAATGACAAGCACCGTGTTCATTTTCTTTTTGTTTTGATTTCTTCTTTTTTTCTTCCTCAAAACAATATAATGGCACACAAGCTGGACCTTGATCCACAGTTCAAGGGTGCTCTACAGTGTAATACTAAAGTTGAACTTCACCTTCCAAAAAGAGTCAAATTTGTCAGTCTATGAAATTTTATATCTTTGGACTTATGTTTGACATGTCAATGGTTATTAATCAAATTTACTCTGAACATGTTGTTCTTTTTTTCTCTTTTTTATGACATAATGGTTTAAAAGAGCAAACTAACATCTCAATTGACATCAGTTTGCTAAATGTCTTTCTTCCACATTAATTATATATGGGAAAGATTTATCACTGTGTAGCATCCCCTCTTCTTTTGACAACAGTGTTTCACTCAACATTGAGCAAAGTCATCTAAATCAGAGGAAAGTCACATACTGTTCTGCCTGTACGGTTGCTTCTAGAGAATTGATTGTGCTATTTTATTCACATTCATTTATTGTTACTTTCAGTGTCAATTCGAATGACCTGGCCATTGGATTGTGGTTTATTTATTATTACTTTTTTCTGATCATCAATTAGCTACTGACCAGAGTTACAGTCCTTAGCCTATATTTTTGCTACAAAGCCCTGGTTAACACCTTTATTTGCACATGGAGTTTATTCTTAGTCCTAGACCAAACCAGAAATGCCATATTATTCCATTGTGTTCTTCAGATTGTGCGACAACCCTCTTCTGGAGTCTGGAGTCCAAATCCTGGTGGAAGCCCTGCCAGAGAATCAGTCCCTGACAAACTTGTCCCTGATGCACACTGGACTGGGGGATGAGGGTGTCCTGGATCTGGCTAAGAGGCTCCAAAAACACAGAAGACTCCAGGAGCTCAACGTGGCCTATAACAATATTGGAGACGACGCAGCTCTACTTCTGGTAGATGCCTGTAGAGAACATCCCAGCATTCAGACTGTACAGTAAGAAACTTCTCACTATATCCGAAGCTCAACATTTCTTTGAGGTTTAGTTGTGCTATAATGTTGTATTGCATAGACTACATTATAAATAAATTCTGATTCCACTGTCCCTTTTGCATTATAAATATTTTTTTATTTTTATTTTTTTCATAGAACACTGAAAGTTTTCGTTACATGAAAAAAGCACCTTACTTACAGTTTGGCATATATTGAATTATAAACCCTGATATTGTTTTGATGCATGCGTAATGTAAGTTGTAAGTCCAGGTAAGTAAATCCCAATAGGCTGATTCTGTTCATCTGGACGTAGCGTTTTCAGTGGGAGAAACATTTTGTCTTCTTCAGACAGAAGAAGTCATTTGGATGAGTGACAAAACATTTCTCCCACTGAAAACGCTACGTCCAGATGAACAGAATCAACCTTTTGGGAATCCTGATATTGTGTCATCAGATAATTGATAGAATTTATCAATTTATTACTCCTGTGAGTGAGACCAAGAACATTTTAAAATGGACTACATATGGTGAAATGCAAAAGGCCTCATAGACGCACTAAAAGCATGCAGTCTTTCATGCAAGCCCTACAGAATTTTTTTTTGTCCATGTCTTTGTGCAGTTTATATTTGAACCCTCTCAGTAAAGTGGCGAAGCAGTCCCTGTATGCCCGAGGTGTTCCCCGTAGCCACAGTGGCCAACGGGTCAAGGTCCTGGCTTCTGTCACTGAAGGGACAGACCTCTCTGAGAACTGGCGGAACATTCTCAGTGTTATACGAGAGAACTCCTCATCCTGGGATCAGCAGCATGTCATACAGCAACTAAAGGTATATACATACAGTACAATGTAAATGTAAAAATGTACATAAAACATGTCATTTAAAAAAGGATTCATACTGTGTGGGTTTTTAAAAGCCTGTTATTTTTTTTAAATAATAGGTTAAGCTCAGTATTTTTAAGATACTTGTGTTTAAGTGTTTATAAACAAGACATGAGAGACCAGCCAGCTGGTGTTTTTCACCTGCAAACATCGTCCCACCACTTTATTAAATCTAGGCCAATCCATTCCACATTTATAGGTTGTATAAGGCAGAATCTAACAGCAGCCGATGTTTTGCTTTTTATTTTAATTTCTACTAGCACCACATAATATTTTTTAAAGGCACCAACTACACATGTAGTTCTGCTTCCAACAATGCTCCAGGCTGAACCACGTTTTGGTGGACCAGGGTCTGCATACAACCTGAGTCCACCCAGCGTGCCCAGCGTGTACCCCTTGGCACTCAACTCAACTATCCAATCCAAAGACAACACAAAAACATTGGGTTATTGTCTCCCCAGAAACACTTCCCTCGTGCTTGTGGAAATCTGTTTTTTTTCCCCCATTTCCGTTGTCGTTTTTCCTATTTCTGTTTTCTTTTTTTCCTATTTCTGTTGTGTTTTGTGTGCTTTTGCAGCATTTTTCTTATTGCTGGTGTTTTCTTAAGTTGCAGTCAGTTTGGCCTCTCGGGGCCACCGTAGAGGAGGACAAAAGGTTTCAAACTTGTCCAGGCCTTAAACCTCATGTGCATTCTTCCTAGTAGTTGCATATCCATAAAAATAAGGCTTTTATGAAAACACTGAATACAAAATTGCTTTCTTGAGAAAGACTCAATTTATAGTTGACTATTAAATTTTGCATAAAATAAATTTTACAAAGTATCTTTGAATGGCAGAGATGCAGAAATGTCTGCAGAGCCATGGCTCAGTGTCTGAGTGTCACAGACCACTATAATAATAAATTTAATAATGAAGAAATGTAACCTTTCACAAATTATGCCAAATTGCAAACACTTATAATAAATATACAAAATGCTATATTTCTAATAAAATTTTTTTTCTATTACAGACATTTCTGGGGGAGGGTTACAGCTACAGTTTATAAAAAAAAAAAAAAAAAACCCCAAAACAAACAAACACAAAAACTGGAGAGTCTGGGCAATGAGCTACCACAAGTTTTTCTGACATTCTACACATTTATTTCTTACGATTTAAGTCCAACGAGTCGTGCTGACAGCTTTCTTTGTTTTTTACAGCAGCTTTTTCTTTATCATGTAGAATAACAGTTAAATATGTAACTTCTTTACACTGACAGAATGGAGAATTTACTGGTCTGGCTGCTTAAGATCAAAGTGGGCTGTATGTTACCCACAACTAAAATGAGTTTGACACCAACGGTATATGATATATTGCTAAGAAGCATTATTATAACAAACAAGTAACCAAATAAAAAAATCTTTGCTTTATGTTTTAAGTTTATATGTAGCAATTCCACATTTGTATGCATATATTTTCATTATTACCTCAAGCCTACCTTCTAAACTGGAGTTTCTGAAACATGAAAACCCACGTAAGCATGCTTACTTATTCACATCATATAAGGGTTTATTTGGATAGTGTTTAAGTCTTAACAAGTCTGTTAGATTCCAGTTTTGCTTACACCAGCTAACAGTATCAAAAACAACGGTTCAGGATATCCTCAATAAGTTAATAAACAAGTGTTATGATACTTGCCATCCATAAACCCCAAGTTAATTCATCTAGATATTGTCTTTTCAAAGGAAGAAACATTTTCCCACTCACCCAAGTGACTTCTTTAGTCTCAAGACTCAAGAAAACTCAATGTCTAAATAAACAGTATCACCGTTCTAGGGAAGAAACAGCAAGCAAGCCAAGATTCAAACAGAAAATATTTCATTAAAAAAGCAACCTTGAAAACACAAGACAGTGGGTCAAAGACCCAGGATCATGACATCCAGTTAGTGACACACATTTCTACCCCTTGGCTTTAAGGGCATTTTATTCCCCTCTGTTTTCCCTCCTGAGCATTAGCACCTGAATAGGTGTCTGGCAGACATGAGCTGTGATATGATGACCAAGGTCTGTCTTTAACTCACTTACCAGTACTGTTAAGCTGGCACTCCTGTTGCATTTATAATGTAGGAATGTAGGAATTTGAAATATTAGAGATCCAGGTTTAGATGTTTTTTTTGTTTGTTTGTTTGTTTGTGTTTTACAGAAAAGCATCCTGACTGCCAGAAAGTTTTTGTTAGTGTTATGACATATATGCTTCTGAAGATGGCATTGAGCAGCATTTTTTCCTAGTGAGACACCTCACTCATGTTGTCAGAGAACAGGGATAATTGGATTAGTGACCTTAAGATATGAATTAGATTTGCAGAATTAAATTTGTGTCATTTTACATGCACAAACACCCAACTTAAAATTGATGAGGGGAAATGCACAAAAAAGATTGATTGTCAGGTGTGTGTCAGTAAAACCAGTGGCCCTTTGTTCTTTTTTGCAGGTCTTTCTCGAGGATCTGGAGGGGGGGCGTCAACAGCAGCAGAGCCTCTGGAAGAGGCTACATTTCCGCAGAGTTGAGAAGGGAGTCCGGAAAATTCTAAAGATGTTTGAGGACAATTTACCTTCCTCCAAAAAGTAACCCAGGAGGTGATTAGGAAATGAGTGTTCAAGTTTGAATAGGATGAATCCAAATAGGAGAATCTTCAAACAGCAACGACTAAGAGTGTAGGACAGGGGTTTTAGAACAGGCCAGCGGACTATATCAGGCCCACAATGCAATTCTTTCTAGCCAGCAAAATAATTTCATTTGTCAGTTATTGATGTGGTCTGTATGTGGGAGCTGAATCTTCAGCCCTGCTGAGAATTCATGCAGACAGGGGTTGGGCTTTATTATGATAGGTACACCATGCAGACAATCATGTGTTACATTCCCCTTAAAGGTCCAGGGGATGAGGGAAAGTAATAAAAGTTGTCCAGGTTGAAAAAAGAAGATAGGGAGGCCATTCATACTATGCAAAGTAATTAAGCAATAAACAATTAAATGACAAAATAGTTTCTGATTTTCACTTTCTAAAATAGAAATGTTTGTGTGTGGTTTTTTTTTTACAATTACAGTTTAATTTAAGAAACAACAACAACAAAAAACTGACAGTGTTTACTTCTTCCCACTCCCTTTCAACATGTAAATTAATCAGAACGTTTTTTTTGTATGTAATTTGTATAGTAGTTTTTTCTCTCTTATTTTCTTTTCTAAATGTACTTGTATATTGTTCACATGTTGAAATAAATTACCAATTAATCAATCAATCAATCAATCAATCACAGTCCAGGCAATGAGCTACCCAAACCTTTTCTGTAATCTTACACATTTATTTTGTACAGTTAAAGTCCAAAGACTCATGCTGACAGATTTCTTTCTATGTCACAGCTGTTTTTTTCTTGATTATGTAGAAAAACAGTTAAAGATTTAACTTCTTTACACTGACGGAAAGACAGTTTCACTGGTCCGGCTACTTAAGATCAAAGTGGGCTGTATGTGACCCTTGATGTAAAATAGTTTTGACACCTCTGGTCTAGGAGATATAGTTTCATCACTGTAGAAGAGATTTTGCTCTTGATTCTTCAGTAAAAACTACACTGCACTATTCATAACCATTTAAAAGACCCAAACACAATCAAACTGTATGGCTTTAATGTGTGAGGCGCTCCACATGTGACTGGATTGTGAATTTTCAGTTGAATAGTTTGTCATTTAAAGTTGCTTTTAAAGAGCACATTTTTGATTTATTTCACATTAATAATTGAAATGAATTTCCTTGTATTAGCAGGCACAAGAAAGAGAGAGGTAAAGGACATGCGGTTTTGTCATTGTCATATGAGGCCGAAGCATTGAGACATTTGGTTGCCTTGAGTGAAAGTCTGTTTTTATATATCATCTTCATGAAATGAGTCTTTTTTGCACAAAATAACCCATATGGAAAAGAAATAGTAAAAAATTATATGACTTAACTCATGAAAGTGGCCACTTTAATGAGTAAATCATATAAGGCTTACATGATTTACTCATGAAAGTGGCCACTTTCTCATTACTTTCATATATTGTTTTAGTAAGTATCCAAAACATACAAGTTTCATTATATAATTTTTCAAGGGATCTTATATCTGTTTTTACTCTTGTATGCTTTTCATACAAGTTTCAGACAAGACAGATACAAACTTTATAAGATTTATATACATCTTTTCCATATGGGAAGCCAACAAAGTAAACTGCAGTAAAACAAACAACTATCAGCATCAAACAGAATGTCTGCATGTGTAATTTACATATGATTAAGAACAAAAAGGAATATTTTGAAAACACGTGTATGTTAAGTAAAGGATTTCTTGATATATACAAGACTTGATAAATGGCCAAAATACATACAGTACTGTATATATTGTATGTAGTAAAAAAAGAGAGAGAGAGAGAGAATGCATTTCCTGATCGAAATGCAGTGTGAATGCTGATAGCTGAATGGTTTGAGCTGAAATGTAATAACTACTGAATCTTTGGCCTTCAGGTGAATGATTCAGTGGATTTCAACTCATTCAACATTTTTTAATGGATTGGATTTATATAGCGCTTTTTTTCAAGGCACCCAAAGTGCTTTACAATGCCACTATTCATTCACTCTTCCATTCACACACTGGTGGAGGCAAGCTACGATTGTAGCCACAGCTGCCCTGGGGCAGACTGACTTTTTCACCAAAGTGCAGACCTGTTGAAAGCTGAAGTTCACGCAGAGGAAGTTTCAAAGTTGGAAAGTAGCTGAACATCTTTAAAATCCACATTAGAAAAGCCAACTGATGACAAAAGAAAATATAGAGTCAGAAAACATCTGAATGAATATTAAAAGCTCATCTTCTAAACCACTTAAAGAGTGGAATTGGAAAAGTGGAATGAAGTATTTTTAATGTCTTAACTCGAGGATGACAAATGTAAAAACAGAATGTTTGCAGAATATCTGCGTTGTGTGTGAGTGTGCATGTGTGTGTATCGGCATGTGTAAACATGTATGTCTGTGTGTGTGTAAATGTGGTAAACTAAAATAAAAAGGTTATTCTTAGTTAAACCAGTGCTTTGTGGGGCGATCGTGGCTCAAGAGTTGGGAGTTCCTCTTGTAATCGGAAGGTTGCCAGTTTGAGCCCCGGCTTGAACAGTCTCAGTCGTTGTGTCCTTGGGCAAGACACTTCACCCATTGCCTACTGGTGGTGGTCAGAGGGCCCGGTGGCGCCAGTGTCCGGCAGCCTCGCCTCTGTCCGTGCGCCCCAGGGTGGTTGTGGCTACAATGTAGCTGCCATCACCAGTGTGTGAATGGGTGGATGAATGAATGTGTAAAGCGCTTTGGGGTCCTAAGGGACTAATAAAGCGCTATACAAAATACAGGCCATTTACCATAACAGTGAGGATGGGGAGAGTTGGTGGCTGCTCGGCCAGATCTTTTACAAACGCTCCCCTTCGGTGGGAGACAGTCATACAGGAGCGAGCGTCCCTGAGAGAATCAGGTGGGTCTTCACGTCAGCAGCCAGTGTGGGCAAAAATGACATTCTCTCTGTCTCCTGGTGCGACCCCGAGATGGGGTCCACCAGTAAAACAATTTAAAATCTAGCTTTTACCAATGAGAAAAAGCACTGATCAATAAAGCAATTTCAGAAGGGCCTGACCAATATATAATAGAGTGGAGGAGGCCGGGTTTAACCTGATCCCTGTGAAACAGCTTTTTGGGGAGGCACGGACCCCACCTTCGCTCAACTCAACAAGTTTTTGCCAGCCTGAGTCGAAAGATTGCGAGCAGGACTTCGCCCAGAGGTCTGGCTACCTTCAACCATTACCAATAAAATGGTGTGGGACGGTTTCGAACCAGCCAATCAGGAACAGGGTCGAATTTACGACCAGCTACCCAGAAGTTGGAGGAGGTTAGAGGGTACCGAGGTCTTGGGCTTGTGGGTGGCCCCAGAAGTTGCCTCGCTCGTCCTCCAACTGCTGACTGACCTGGATGGGGGGCGCCTACATAGATGGCCATGTCTTTACTTGTCAGCATACATCTGATGCTTCTAAATAAGCTCATCCCAAGTGATTGTTAAGCTGCCCTAGCTGAATGGAATAGTATCATATTTTAGCTTTCTACAGTTCTTCTTGAATATAAAAGTGTTTTTTGTATTAATTGTTCTGGTTGCTTATGTGAACATGATAGGCAGACAACTTGTTTCTAATAATTTGTTTCTTTAATTTGATTTTGCAAAGTTACAACCTCAGAAAAACACTGTTTGTGTAAATCATTCATTTCTGTAAATCAAATAGCAGTGTGGAGTCCAATCAGGTCATTCATTATGTGAAGAAACAGGTGTCATTCATGTGGCCCTTATTTAAGGATGAAGCTAGCACATGTTGTACATGCATGTAAGTCAAAGGAGGGTGTTGAGGGTAGAAATGGGTGGTGTAATGGAACTTACGTTTGAAAAGGTGATCAATCAGTTAAGTCATGATGAAGGGAAAGGAGTGGTTTTTCGTTTTTTGTGAAAAAATAGGGGTCTCATCATGAGGATCTAAGGATTCCGAAGTGAAGTAAGGATAAAAGCCAGAAGATGGCAGTAGTGCAACATCTTTGGATGCAAGCTGCTGTTAAACATGAAAGAAGAAGAAGATGTTGTACATGGAATTCTCTCTGAAAACCTGACAAAGGTGGGCCATGCCAGACATTGCTCAGAAGAATAGCGTGCTTTAATCAAAATGTTGATTGGAGATGGGAAAACATAAAGAAGTGCAGAAAATGACAGGCTGCTCAGCTAAAATGATCTCCAATACTTTAAAATGAAAAGCCAAACCAGAGAGACGTGCAAGAAAAATGGAAGACTACCATTCGAATGGATCAAACAATAGACAGAATGGCAAAGACTCAGCCAATGATCAGCTCCAGGGAGATGGTCTGAAGTTACCTGTGAGTACTATGACAATTAGAAGAAGCTTGTCTGAGTCTATCGGCAAGAAGCCCCCAGAAAATCCCACTGTTTAAAAAAAAAAAAAAAACGTGCTGAAGAGGATACAATTTGCCAAAGAACATATCGACTGGCCTAAAGAGAAATGGAGAAACATTTTGTGGACTGATGAAAGTAAGATTGTTCTTTTTGGGTCCAAGGGCCACAGACAGTTTGTCAGACGACTCCAAAACGCTGAATTCAAGCAACAGTACACCTGAAGACCGTGAAGCATGGTGGTCCAAGCATCATGATATGGGGCAGGCCTACTTATTCCATACCAGGGATGATGGATCAATTTGCTTATAACAAAATACTTGAAGAGGTCATGCTGCCTTGTGCTGAAGAGAAAATGCCCTTTAAATGGGTGTTTCAACAAGACAATGACCCCAAACACACCAGTAAGCGAGCAGTATGTTGGTTCCAGACCAACAGAATTAAGGTTATGGAGTGGCCAGCCCAATCCCTGGACCTTAATCCAACAGAAAACTTGTGGGGTGACATCAAAAATGCTGCTTCTGAAGCAAAACCAAGAAATGCAGAGGAATTGTGGAAGGCTGTCAAATCATCCTGGGCAGGCATACTTGTTTACACGTGCCAGAAGTTGGTCGACTCCGTGCAGCACAGATGTGAAGCAGTTCTCAAACACAGTGGTTATACAACTAAATATTAGTTTAGTGATTCACAGGAATGCTAAATCTTAACTTTTTTTTTTTAGTTTGAGTAAATATTTGAATTTGTAATGGAAAAATGCAGACACTCTTATTTTTTGAATTGCCCCATATCATGTTTTCCTTCATTTGCTGTAAAGTAATTGAAATATTGATACATCAAAAGATGAAGAAAAGAGTAAAATATAATCTGCAGTGTTCCCAATGAATGGACAAAAATATTATACGGATTTTGAGCTTTATTCGTGTTCAAAATAATAGCAGTGTGCTTTAAAACACAACTGTAAATAGTTTCCGTTCTGATCATCCAGTCACAAAAGATGATTCCAAAAGTCATCAACTGACTCAAACTGCCCAGATTTAAACCACCTGTCTGCTGAAGACAAATCCACCAATGGAGAACAAGCCTGAAGTTAACGGGCCAGTCAGAATGCTCTATCCAGTGTGCCTGCACTAACTACTGACTGATTCTGTTTCTCTGTGGCAAATCACTGTCAAATTTGTCCCGGTGCACGTGTTGAAAAACTGCTTCTAAATCCAATACTGTAACTCTTATGAAAATACTTTTTGAACTGTGAGGGTCTTAAGCACTACACAACAGTGTGTTCTTTATGTTCCCACTGTCAAAATTGTGGCCACAGGAGTGATTTAAAAGTGGGGTCTTTCCTGCTGCTGAGACAAACTCCTCACTGAAAATACAATGTATCTCTATTGGTCAGTTTAGAAGGTACTCCCTAGACTCGGATCCATGCAGTTAAAAAGGACTCTTTAAGACTCTCTGCAACAAAAGACTCCTGCAGGTGTGTTTCTGTTAGGCACAGTTAAAATCAGAATGAATATCGAAAGCTCATCTGCTTTAAATAACTTGTAATGTAATGTAAAAATAAATGTGTTAACATTAACTTAAGTTGATCAAACATTCTGTAGAACAAACTTTAAAATACAGCACAATGTGTTTCAAATATATTGTGTATATATATATTTTTTCATAGCATTGCAGACAAATTTATTTGTACAAGATGATAAATGCACTGGCTGAACTATGGTAAAAGTAAAGTTCATTAAAGTTTATGTTACATTGAAAACCTTTGTAAAAAATATAATTGTATACTTTTGAAAAAGTTTATAGTTAAATAAACCAAAATCTAATTTTTATAAAAAAAAAATAAAAAAAAAAAGCATAGCATTTATTTAGCGGCATTTCCAAGAGAAAATGACTGAAAATGCTGCATGCGAGAAAATCCTGGGAAGACTGAGCAGCAAGACAGAGACTCTAACAGAACAATGGGACAGTTTTCTTTCACATGACAATGTGAGATACAGTCTGAATTAAGAATTAACTGTGTGTGCAACAGTTAGTTAGTTAGTTAGTTAGTTTATTTATTTATTTATTCACTGAGTGTGGTTTTTGTTGTTTTGGGTTGGTATGTTTTTCTTAAATGTTCAAAATAATAAAAAAAAAAACTTTAATTACAAAAAAAGAATAGCATTTCCAATTTCACATATAGACACACAAACTGGTTTAACTGTCATAATTGCTGTGATGGGGTTTTTAAAAACGCAATCTGTAGCCTGTGTTGTTCTCTCAGAATGAATGAAGCAGCTGTTGAACCTTTATTTGCTATGTGGGCAGTCCTCTGGTCCACCCTCCCTTCCTCCCAGTCACAGTGAGACTGGGGCAGCTTGGCAGGATGTTGAAGTGGAGAGAGAGAGACCCAAATGCAGCCACTGGCTTACATGGGATGAATGAGCTTTATTTACACATGGGGTAAATACAGACAGAGCAGAGATGGGAAGGACAGAAACTAAGGAAAAAACCTAAACTTGGAAAATCTAACAAATCTGAAACCATAACTCACAGGATGACTTCGCAGAGAAACACAGATGGACCAATAACAAGCGGAAGAAAGGAGCAATCAGGGAATGGGAGACAGGAGGAAAACACAGCTGGGGAAATCAGCTCTGATTTCCCCAGCTCGGAAAACTAGACACAATACACACAGGACAGGGTCTATCAAAATAAAAACAGGAAATACAACAGGTATGCACAGGCACGAGCTTGACACTAAGACATCAGATAAGGCAACAGGGAGGGAGCACAGAGACACAGAACAGAATGAGAGATGATTTGGGGCCAGAGTTACCAAATTCCGCCATTCCGGTCTCCCTCCATTACGATAACCATCTGGCACAGGCCCAGAGAGCAGATGTTGCTGCATTGCAACAGCATTTTGCAGACGTGTTCTCCCCCTGCTGGACTGTACGAATCTCATAGAGCACCATTTTGAAACGCGGCCTGGTGTGAGTAATAGAAGAGTCACACAGCGTGTGGTGTTGCCCCATAGCCCCATAGTTCTTATAGTTCTTATAGGTAGAGAAAGATGGGTCTATACGGTTCTGTGTCAACTACCTCAAGGTCAAAAAGTTGTCACAGTTTGATGCGTATCCCATGTCCCGGGTTAACAAGCTCCTGCACTGGTTAGGAATGGCTCAGTTTTTCAGAGCACTGGTTTTTACCAAGGGCTACTGGAAGATTCCTTTGTCTGTAGAGTCCAAGGAGAAAACCTTCTCCACTCCGTACGGTTTGTATCAATTCATCAAACTTCCTTTCGGACTTGACCCGGCCGGACCAGTGTGGTTATTTTTGGTTTTCCTCTTGTATCCATCCCCAATATTTGAATCCGTAACAATAGATAGATAGATAGATAGATAGATAGATAGATAGATAGATAGATAGATAGATAGATAGATAGATAATAAAATATTGATACATTGCAAAATCAGCATATGAATTAACACGTCTAATGTAAAATAACATTTTAATTATTAATAAACATAACATTGCCTATTCTTTAAAGGAAGAAAACACTGTAAAATACACTCAGAATCACCATCAATTCCCCAATCACTTAACATCATTTCACAAATATGCTGGTTCAAAAGACAGATAATTAAAATGAATACTGTAAATACATATCCATATACATGTAGTTTTTGCACTCCTTCCTGGATGAAAAAGTCTATTGTTAAATTTACTATCAGCTCAAAATGACAAGTGGTCGAGGAATTTGTAAACCATTGCTGTAGGAAAAGAACCAATGAAACATCCATGAAATGTCCATCTGTGGCGGTTGGGGTGAGCATGTCGTGCTGTGACATGCTGTGGAAGACAGCAAGAGATTAATAACAAATAATGATTAAATGCAGAGAGGTCTATTAACACAAAGTGAGTGAGAAAGGTGACTGAAGAAGAAATGCTCAATGCATCATGGGGATCCCCCAGAAGCCTACACCTATTGCAGCATAACTAAGGGAGGATTCAGAGTTAGCTGATCCAACCCTAACTATATGCTTTAACAAAAAGGAAAGTTTTAAACTTAAACTTGAAAGTAGAGATAGTGTCTGTCTCCTGAATCCAAACTGGAAGCTGGTTCCAAAGAAGAGGGGCCTGAAAACGGAAGGCTCTGCCTCCCATTCTACATTTAAACACTCTAGGACCTTGATGTACTTGTACACCTGCACTCTTTAATAGGGTCATATGGTAGTATAAGGTCATTAACCCTGTAAGACCAAACCCATCAATAAATAGCCAGAAAATTCAGATTTTTTGGAAAGGAGATGTTTAATAACCGTTATAACAAAATCAACTTTTTTTTTCTATATCATGTTGTGTATGATGTGTTTTTTCAAAATATATTTATATATAATTTTTGCATTGCATTTGATACTTTGATGTCCTCCATTGTTGAACAATGGACAGTCCAACAATGGAGCCAGGGCAAAAGGTTATGAAGCAAGATTTGATTCCACACACAATAAAATAGGCAAGAACAACGTTACACTCAGATTTTTCATGTCAACAGAAACATCGCAGATAGAAATTCTAAAAACAGACAGTATTACCTTACTAACCTACAAACTCAGTACAGGAAGTATTTCATCATGGATTGTAATTTTAAGCTTTCGGACCTGCCCTTGTTACTGCTTTAAATTAAATGCCAAGACTATTTCAAAAATCTGTTGATCACCTCAATTTTGACAGCCTGATGAAAAATGGCTTCCCACCCTCATTATCAAGTACATTTGTGACAAAGACATGTACACAGACACTCACTCTCTCTCTCGCATTCACCCTCACACACAGAGGGCCTTTTTTGCCTGCACAAATGTCATTTGCTGTTTTATCCATCTGTTTTATCCCAAGTGGTACCCCCAGTACAAATGCACAGTTCTTCGGGTTGGCCATGGGCCCCGCCTCCCTCGGTGACTCTAGGACCACGGCCACTCCTTGCACATGTTCTGCCCAGGTGTTACAGTGGATGATGGCATCATTCAGGTAGGCTGCAGCATATGCAGTATGCGGCCGTAGCACATGGTCCACGAGGCACTGGAACATGGTGAGGGCTCTATCTATCTATCTATCTATCTATCTATCTATCTATCTATCTATCTATCTATCTATCTATCTATCTATCTATCTATCTATCTATCTATCTATCTATCTATCTATCTATCTATCTATTGTTACGGATTCAAACGTTGATTTAATGAACACACGCGTGGGAGATGGACACCATACAGCAGACAGCATCAGATCTCAAAATGGTGGAGCCTTGATCAAACTCTTATAGCCTCTAGTGGCCCCCACCTAATCATAAAAGCCTAAACATTCACATTCTTTCTCACACACAGCGCCTAAGCTACGACCTTGGCTCCCTGTTTATCTGCTCCTGCTAAGATGGGGCAGTATGCTCTGTTCTCTTCTAACCAGACAAATGAGACGATGACTTTCTGTGAACAGTATTTCTTATAACTCAGTTACTTATATATATAACTCAGCAGTATAATGCATCATAAAACAATATCATTCATTCACAATAAATCAGCAGTCTAATGTAATGCAAATCAGTTTACCAAATGTAATAGTTATCCCCTTCTTCTAATTCAGGAGCATAATGCAAACTAAAACTACATAATAATTCACAATCTTTACTTAGGGGTCTAACATGGCATAAAATAATATTATAATCCGACACTATCTATCTATCTATCTATCTATCTATCTATCTATCTATCTATCTATCTATCTATCTATCTATCTATCTATCTATCTATCTATCTATCTATCTATCTATCTATTATTTTATATATTTATAAATAATAAAATATAATGATAATCAAGAATTTATTTGAAAACATGTTGCAGGATGTATTGCTCTGGAATACTCAAATTTATTTATTTGGTTTGAGTTATTTATTTATTTGGTCCTCCACAGTGAACAGCAGTGTCATAGAGTGGTAAAGGTGCATTATGTTGTCTTTTCCATTGCAATGTATCACACTCTGCACACAGACCTCTTGAGGCGTGTCATGGAGTAAATGTTTAACCATCATGGCTAAGCAGAAAGCAGTCAGTATCTTAGGTTTTTATTATCTGTCTGTTGTGAACCTTGTCCGTCCACAGTGCCTTAGTCTGAGCAGATATAAATGCCAAGCACACAGAACTTCACGAGGTCCTTAAAAGGTAGGGTTTATTTTCTGCTTCTCAAACATATGACTGTTCGTGATTTGAATATTCAAATGTGTACACATGCACTCCTTAGTTACGGCATAATTCCTCTGTGTGAAATGTCATAGCAGTGATGGTAAGCCAGTTTACTTTTGTTTTTTATGGTAAGTGTTTTATGCATAATTATGATTGTGGTGGATTGTGTTTTTCAAAATGCTATGGTATATATTGCTGTCAATATAAAACCACACACTAACTTCAGCTATGTTCTTCCTGGTTAAACATTGCCTTTCACTATTTGAAAAAATAAATCCACAGGCAGGATATTTTTGAGCACACACACACACACACACGCATGTGTGTGCACACACCTGCACACACAAAGTTGGATTTGAAGAGTATTGAAGAGTATTGTGAAATGTTGACACAAAAGACCATGTTTCTGGGAGGTCATTTCCACTACCCTTTCTTTAAACATAATGAATGAATTGCATTAAAGAGAACGGAGAATGAGAATGTACTCATTTGCACATTAAAAAAGTTAATGTTTTAAGGGTTCAAGCAACATTCCGTCCTTCACACTTTATGCTATATCCAGAATCAGTGACTGGCTTAATCAATG
Organism: Neolamprologus multifasciatus; assembly: GCF_963576455.1. Lineage (NCBI taxonomy): Eukaryota > Metazoa > Chordata > Actinopteri > Cichliformes > Cichlidae > Neolamprologus > Neolamprologus multifasciatus. Next base: position 39,869,865 of record NC_140452.1, on the reverse strand, counting down.
TTTATGTGAGAAATAACTTGCATTGTTATTAAAAATTTGTTTATTATGCTTTCATATGCCACAATGCAACGGACACAACTGACATATATTGCATTTTTTCCTTTTTGAATTAAGTTTTGCTACTATGCAGTTGAAACTATGCAGTTTTCCAGCTATGCAGTGGCAAAACAAGTACAGCATGTACATGTCAAAACGGGCAGACAGGAGAGGGTAGACAAAAATCGTATTCACTAATTATCATGAATCTAACTTTATAATGATTGATGATGGGTTTTTATTAGTGATTAAAAAAAAGAGTTAAGTTGAGTTAAGTTGTGTTATCCTTTCTATAGCAGGTGATAGATGAAAAAAAAATAAACCATATATAATATAATGTGTGGCCTTGTTTGGCCACCTCATACAGCCAGAATAGCCATGGTGGTGGAGTGGTTAGTGCTGCTGCTTGAAGGTTCGTAGTTGAGGCTTTTTTTCTTTTCTTTTTTTTTTTTTGAGTGGCACTACATGCTCTCCCAGTGCCTGAGTGTTTTTTCTTTTTCTTTTTGTGATTTAATTCAATTCAATTCAAGTTTTACACTAATAGAGAGAAATTTTAGCAATCAGATGAGCAAAAATGCGAACTCTATTTATCAACATCAAATATTGATAAACTATATTTATCAGTATCAAAGCTTTATCATAAGTTTTAAGTCTAATTAGTAGAGAAGGTGTCTGCCTCCCGAAACCAAACTGGGAGCTGGTTCCACAGAAGAGGGGCCTGAAAGCTGAAGTGTCTGCCTCCCATTCTACTTTTACCAACCAACTGAAACCAACTTCTACCAGTTTACTGTGAAAGGACAGAGGTTTTCACAATGCACATGTTGAAAACACCAGAAAAAAGCAGCTGGCCCTTCAGCTTAATCAGCTCCAGTCAATGTTAACAGGTGACAGGCACACTCATATAACAGAGCTAGAGTCACTAGTCAGATTGAAACAGCAACAATAGCAAAGTGCGACCACAGGATGGCGGTAATGTAATGTAATGCAATGTATGATATGAAAGGAGGGACTTTGGTCCCTCTTTATTTATGTCTGTTTTTAGATATGACAAGGTAAGTACTGCTTGCCATGGTTGTCCTGAAAAGTGAATAATATAATGAGAATTAATTATATCCACAAACTAAGACAGATGTATCTACATGTTGTGTCATTGTTTCTCCTTCAGGTGGCCAGAATGCACAGAAATCCACAGTAAGTTCTCCTTTTGACCCACTAGAATCTTTTATGCCTTGCGATGAACATGAGCTGCCTTTTTTTTTCAAAATGTTGTTGTAGGTTGTGCTTAAATAAATACATTATTTCTGATTTTTGTCTCCAACTTGATTGCTTGTTGCAATTCAGAAAACCCTTAATATCATGCAGCAATTAAATAAATTTGTCTATTTGTCTCTAAATAAATACCAGTCCACCTGCTGAGACTAAAGATTGTCAAATGGTAATGATAAATAGACTGTCTCTTGAATAGCAGTACTCTGACTCGTTTTTATACAACACCTGAGGACTTTTTCTATGCTTCTTCTGCCTAACGTGTGAATTGAGCAGCCAGGGATTGAAGCACTAACCTTCCAACTAGTAGACGCTCTACCTCCTGAGCCAAGTGAAGCCAAAGCATCTCTATCCCCCACTGGTATCTGGCTGGCCCCTCCTATGTTAGTGGAGGCAAGAGTTGTTAAACTAAAAAAAAGTGAATGTGAGTGAGTGAGTTCTCCTCAGATACGTTTTTGCAAAATTCCTTTTTTGCCATTACTTCTTAACATGCTGTTATGGGTTCAAAGAGTTATCATTACTGTAATTTTACTATGAGTATTATACTATAACAGTAACAGGGCGGACACCTTCTTGAGCTTATATGATTATTTAGTAACAATGTGTTTCTATCTCTCTCCACAAGTTAATGGACAGTAACACTAAAATAAAATTTGGAATAAATAATGTTGCTGCTGTTAAACTTCAACAGTCCATTATTAAACACAGTACTTAACGCAGTAATAACCAAAGGTAATATTTTATTTTAATTTTACCGTCATGTAGAGTTAATGTGTGTGAGTGTGTAATAAAACTTAAACATTTCAGATTTTTTCATATCATCCTCAGTCTTACCCTAAAATCTCTAAAAACATTTTCAAGATATTTCATCAGAGCCATCTCTACTCTCAAAACAACTGATGAATAGTCCCATGTATTTAAGCTCCATTGGGAGATGTCTCATTGGAGGTGGTTCCAAGGGTTAATATGCAAATTATCACATGAGCCAGTGTGTAAAATAAATCATGGATTACCATCTGTGAAACATTGCCCCAGTCCCCCATTATGTGAGCCATCAAGATCACGTGAGGTAAGGTGTGGATTGAAATGACAGGGCAGTGATGTCAAGATAACATTGTAGTTGGCTGACAGCTAGTGTTGTAAGCCACCACCTGTGTTCGATGTTGGTCATTCATCATGGACATAGATAGACTCCTTTACTTTACCGCTTTCAAACCATCAGTGTTCAAAATATAAACACTGGCATCCTCAAAGGATTGGCCTTTCTCCTTTCTGCTGAGTTTTGTCTTGTTGTGCCATGTGTTAAGTGCTTTCTTAATTTATTTCTTCTGCCTTTGAGGGAATGTTCTCTGTTGGTGCGTTAGAGTCCTGACCACCCCAAGTTTGTGTTGTAGTGTTTGATGTGAGTCAAAGACTACTGAGCTGTGTCTGTGGGTTTTTGGTAAACTTGAATGCTGAGGCTGGGGTTCTCCTCAGCACAGTCCAGGAGTGGTAACGTATATTCAAAGGATACCTTTGTCTACTGGGTTCAAGCACCTTTAGGTGGTTGTTGTTGTGATTTGGAGAAACACAAACAAAATGGAACTGAAATCAATTGAAGTGATTTTGTTTTGTTCCTCTGAGGAGCCCAAAGATTCACTTTTCACTTTCTCTATGTAAAGATTGACTGTGAAGGGTGGCTGTAGCTCAGGAGATAGAGCAAGTCATCTACTGATCAGAAGGTTGATGGTTTGATCCCTGGCTGCTCCAGCATGCTAAATATCACTGGGTTGCTACACTAGCTCCAAGTTGTTCTCCCATGCAAGTGTGTGAATGTTAGATAGAAAACACTTATGTAGGAAAAGCATAATAAACTGTTTGGGTGAATGAGGCAAGTTGTATAAAGGTCTTTGACTGCTCAGGTAGATTAGAATAGCTGTATATAAGAACCAGTCCATTAACCATTGCAATGGGTGACACTATTGGACTTCAATGCAGAATTGTCCAATTTGGTATAGCAATATTATAATTGGGAGTGAACAGGAATATTATACATGATAAATCTTGTTGTTAATCAGTGTAACTAGATGTGTTTCTTATGTTAAATAGTCAACATAAGAAAATGCATATATACCTTCTGTAAAATATCTGTACAATGAGAGCATGTTCTGCTGTAAACAGGCCTTCTCTGTGCTAGTTTTTTTATATGAAAATGAATTGTATGCTTTTAAAATTGGAGTTTTAAATTGACTCTAATATCTCCTTACATCAGTTTTACCTTTAATCCAAAGGAAGGGATTGACAACCCAGCTCTGGTCATGACTGATGATCCTGGTGAGATGTACACATCTTTACAGACAAAACATTTCATAATACCCTCCCGCTTCCTACTAGTTGTTGATTTCTTTTCCTGTGTTTGCAAAACCAGATCCAAGCGTGGTGCCGAGACTGTGCCACCTGAAGCGTTCAGAGGGCCAAAGCTTTGGCTTTCATCTGTGTATGTACAGCCAGGGTTTTGAGATCACAGATCTGGATCCATGGAGTCCTGCAGAGCACAGTGGCCTGAAGGATGGAGATCGAGTACTGGAGGTGAATGAGGAATATGTGGTCAACATGGATTTTAGCAGGGTTAGTATCTAGAATTTGTGCAATATGATAGTGGGTACAATGGTGGTTAGTGGTGTTACTCAAAGCAAGCAGTGTTTACTCACAGCAAGCAGGTGTTTGTAGCCTCCTAGGGGCCTTCTGTAGAGTTAGCATGCTCTCCTTTTGCCAAAGGCATGGATTTTAGTATCGTTAGTGATTCTGAATTGTCCAACTGTTTAGATGTGAAACCTGAGTATTGACAACCTCCTTGCCTCGCCTGGCTAGATAGGGTTATGAGTGGCTGAAACCATAATTTTGCTTTCAAGAAAATGGAAGGATGGTTTCATGGTGAGGTTTTTGCATTGTGTGTTGCATTTTTTTTTAAAACAACAGACATTCTGCAAAACAGCTTGTCCTTTCTTACAGTGCATACTTACTGTACTGCAATTACATTTTTTCTTGACTTTCCATCCTTTAGAATGAGATAAATTCTATATTATTTGACATTGTTTGACATTGTTACATACTATCCCACATGGAAAAGAAATAGTAAAAACTTATAAAAGACTTGCATAAGATGTGGCCTACTTCATATAGTGAATCTTATAAGGCTTATATGATTTACTCATGAAAGTGGCCACTTTCTCATTACTTTCATATATTGTTGTAGTAAGTATCCAAAACATAGAAGTTTCATTTATATAATTTTTCAAGGGATCTTATATCTGTTTTCACTCATATAAGTTTCACACAAGACAGACACAAACTTTATAAGATGTATATATATATCTTTTCCATATGGGTATGTAAGAGGTCAATATTAGTTAATCCCAATCAAAAGTTTAAGACCACTTGAAAAATGGCAGAAAATCATATTTTTCAAGGTTGGATCTTAACAAGGTTCCAAGTTGAGCTTCAGCAACAAGAAGAAACATTTTTTGACCATGCAATATATTGAAAACAAGAATTAAATTGAAACAGCCTGTTTTACAGCTGATCAAAAGTTTAGGACCACATGCCTTTAAAAGGCCAATTCTGTGCAAAAATGTGGATTCATTGTCACATTCTCAGGTAGTCACACTGTCAGGATGTTCCAATGGCAAAAGCAAAACAAAAAAAGTTCCCTTTTTGAACGTGGCCAGGTTGTCGAACTGCAGAAGCAGGGTGTCTTACAGTGCGTCATCGCTGCTTAGGTGGGACGCTGTAAGACAGTCGTTTGGAATTTCTTAAATGATCCTGAGGGTTATGGAACAAAAAAGTCAAGTAGAAGATTTCACCAGCACTGAGCTGGAGGATCCAATTGTCTGTCTGTCAAGACACTGGACCTGGACCCAAATTAAGGCTGGTACTGGTGCCGACTGCAGCCTCATAACCATCAGACGGCATCTGAGACTGAAAGGCTTCAAAAACAAAAAACGTCTTCAAAGGCCTTGTCTCCTTGAACGCCACAGAACTGACCGTTTGGACTTCACACCAAACATGGTACATTAAAAGGTGGAAGAAAGTTTCATTCTCTGATGAGAAAAAATTTAACCTTGATGGTCCTGATTTCCAACATTACTGGCACGACAAACAGATAGAGATGTTTTCTATGCACCACAGTGGAGGGGGCAGCATAATGGTCTGGGGTGCTTTTTTTCCTTCAGTGGAACAATGGAGCTTCAAGAGGTGCAGGGGCGTCAAACAGCTGCTGGCTATGTCCAGATGTTGAAGAGAACATCCCTCATAACTGAGGGCTCTCATCTGTGTGGTAACAACTGGGCTTTTCAACAGGACAATGATACAGTACACAATGCCCGCAGGACAAGGGACTTCTTCCAGTAGAATACCATCACTCTTTTGGACCATCTTGCATGTTCCCCTGATGTAAATCCAATTGAGACGCTTTGGGGGGTGGATGTAAAGGGAATGTGAATGCTAGATACTTTAGAAACCACTTAGGTATAAGTGATATGTGTAGATAGATATGTGTATAAAACATGTGCCCAAGGATACTTTGGACACATACTGGTGTAGCGAATAATTGAACCAACAGGTTTCCAATTAGGTGATACCCTGCTCCACCCCCTGAGTTATAGCAACACAAGGTTATTAATCTCTGGCTGTCTTCCACAGCATGTCTTCTATCCTTTCTTCCTTCTCTCACCGGTTGGGTGATGGCCACCCCTCTCTAAGCCTGGTTCTGCTGGAGGTTTCTTCCTTCTTAAAAGGGAGTTTTTCCTTCACACTGTCGCCAAAGTGCTTGCTCATAAGGTGTCATATGATTGTTGGGTTTTTCTCTTTATGTATTATTGTAGGGTCTACCTTACAATATAAAGCACCTTGAGGCAACTGTTGCTGTGATTTGGCGCTGTATAAATAAAACTGAATTGAACTGAATTCATTCCAATATGTTTCAAAGTCTCTGAAGAATGTTTTTAGGATCTTCTTGAATCTATGCCATGACTGATTGGGGGAATTAGCAGTCCAACCTACTACTAGTAAGATGTAATTAATTAAATGCCTGGTAAGTTTACGACTTCATAAAGTTTCACAGAGAATGAATTTTAGTTGAAAAGGTTCATGCTAACCATTTGGGGCCTTCCAGTCTTCTGTGCTTTTTGTGGGAAAACTGATTTCATGGAAACACTTGAAATTCAGTCTGAAGTAAAATGGAATAATTGATAAAAACATTATTAGGACAGGCTTAAACTGTTTTAATGGATGAAAGAGTAAGTTTATCATGTGTCTATGATTATCTCTCTGCAATTATCTAACAGGTTGTGAGACAGATCCAGTCATGTGGCTTACACCTATTTCTTCTGGTGCTGAAGAGGGAAGAGTATGAATGGGTATGAGAACTGATCTTTCACACAACTATGTTTTATTCAAATCGGATGTCTTATTGGTAACCAGTGATCATAATGCTCAGTGATTAGCATTTAGATCAAGACTAAATGCAGCTATTCTTAAAACAGTGACAGCCAGCAACAATCTCATGTTCTAATGCTACTACACATCAGTATGTGTAGTAGCATACTGATGTGTAGTATGTAGTATTCCTCATCGTCAATACTGACGATGAGGAACTTTCCAACCTCTCCAGAAATAGTTGTTGATTGCTGAGGAATTAAAGTTAACATTGCAGATGTGTGTATAAGTGCATGATATATATTTTTTTAAACCTTTGCACAAAGGCAATTTATTTTCTTTTTTTTTTTGAGAGACAGCCTCAGAAAAGAAATAAAGGGTGAGCGCTTCTTGGCTCACATGTCATATTTACTATCAACTACAGGTTGAGGCTTCCGAAAATCTATATTTTAGTCCTATATTTTACTTTAGCCCCCCTCCCCTCCCAAATTTTCAACATTTCATCTCTGGCAGCTTAGCTCAGGAGGTAACAATTAGTCCTCCACCAATTGAAAGATTGGAGATTTGATTCCTGGCTATTCCATTAGGGTTATAGCTCTGTTATCAGAAGAAATTTTACAAGGTGCTTAACAATGAAGGATAACATGAAAAAACAAAACAAACACAAATTGAAACAGTGGTCCCACCATTGCACAGTTACATGTTGTTTAGATAACAATGGTTATGGTTAACGTGAGGCTAGCAAGCCACTGACGCCATTTTATTTAACTCAGGTATGTATCTTTGAAGGGTTTTTGTTTACAACCACCACCACCAGAATTGAGAATTTTAGATTCTGGAAGAATGAATCCAGAACCACATATTTCAGGTCACAGAATCTTGCAGATGTCTCCTTTCTCCTTTTTCCAGGCAGTGTCTATGGGCGTGGACCTAAAATTCCTGGCCAAAGCCACCAAAGGGGATCGCTGGTCTCGACCCAGGCTATGTCACATCCAAAAACACCCAAAGCATGGCCTAGGATTGACTATTGTCTCAATCGATGGTATTTATTTTGCTGTCACTATCTGTGACAAGTGCTAACTACTCACAAACAGCTCCCCTGAAGTCACTGTACCTTCTATTTTACAAGAAAGCCATGAAGTTCCAGTGCTAAAGTTCAAACTCAGTTTAGATAAACAGTTTCCCCTGGTTCTAGTCTATGTATTAACCATTAGGACATAGACCAGAACCATCAAATCACAAAAGTGATCTAATGGTTCCCAAAATGTGCAACTATTTAATTATTTCTGCTGATTACTTATAATATACAACAGTTTTGTTTTTTCTTTCATCAAGCATTATTGAGTAGATTTTGACTGTGGACAGACTGTGGATGTGTCAACAGGTGAAAAGAATCAATATATGGTGAGAACAGTTATTGATGGTCCAGCAGAGAAAGCGGGTATCTTCAGTGGTGACAGACTGATCTGGATTAATGGACTGATGGTGTCCACTCTCAGATACTCAGCTCTCACCAGAACTGTACGGATCCTCTTCTCTCAGTCAGAATTGATGTGTGTGCTCTGTTACACTGAATGTGCATTACTGTCTGGTGTGTTTGGCCCTCAGGTGAAGAAGAGTGGGGATTCAGTGACAGTGCTTGTTATTGACAGTGACAGTGAGTCATGCTATATCAGAAGGAAAATGCCCATCATGCCTGTGGTGGCACAAAGCTGCAGCCTCCCCCACAATGCTAAGACCATGAATCTCGTGAAGGGAAGTGATGGATATGGCTTCCTGTTGAAACAAGAAAAGCTGGCAAGCACACAACAAAAAGGTGAGAGACATATTAATGGAAAGATTACATCCTTACAGAGACAAACACATACTATTTAGACAAAGCTTCTTAAGTGTATGAAAGGATAAAGGGTCCCACTTTATTTTCAATTGAACTGATTTCAATTCAGCTTTATTGATATAGTACGGAGCCCCGCAGGGGACATGGGAGAAAAAAAAATTAAGACGGACTTTTGCGAGAACTCGCAAAAGTTTTGCGAGATCCCGAGTTTGTTTTGCGAGATCCTGCAAAACTTTTGCGGGCCAGTGGACACTTTTTCAATAATGAGGATGTAGACATCATGGACAGGGAAAAACGCTGGTTTGAGCAGGGAATCAAGGAGGCCATTTATGTGAAAAGGGAGGCGTAAGGATACATCTGTCACCATCTCACAATGCTTTGCTTGCAGCCATTCTTCAACTCTCTGTGAATGGTACTCATGGCCATTGATCAATGATCAATGGTCTTGTTGATCAATGGTCATGACAATTTGCATATTAATGATCAAGAAACTGACTGACGGTTTCAGTCATTGTGCAAAGGTACTGTGTATAAGGCTGGGGAAACCTGCAGTCAGCTGAGACTGATGAAGTCACTTGGATCAGTGATAAAACCTTTCTCCCACTGAAATTGCTATGTCCAGATGAACAGAATCACCTTTTGGGGATTTACTTACCTGGATGATTGAGCATGCATCAGGACGTCAGAAAGCTTGCTTGTCAAGTCGCAGTAACAGATAATATCAAACACCATGGGATGAGAAACAGATGGCAGGGCCTGACTGGCTCATAAGGTTTGTGAAGCTGAACCGGGCGGGGGTGGGCACTTAAATGATACTTATCTAACTAACCTACTCTAAGCTAATGCTGATTTTGTTCTAATCTTTGAGAAGAAAAACACTGGAGAATATGAGGACACCTTTGCCACCGCTGTCCTTATCTCTTCCGTGTTGCTATAACCCAATAGGAGAAAGCCAAGTCCAGTAGGATACAATGGAAATCGAAATCTTCAAAAATATATACTCTAACAAGACAAAAATGAGCAGAGAAAAAAAACAAAAATCCTAAATCCAATTAAAGCTGCAAGCAGCTTTGGAAGGGCCCTCGCACCCAGCCATGCCCAACAGGTGGCGATGGAGATTACCGTTCGATCTAATGTCACACTCAAGCATATAATGTATTGCACCACCAGTCAAAATGTCATCTAGATCAGAGGTCCCCAACCTTTTTTGCGCCACGGACCGGTTTATGCCCGACAATATTTTCATGGACTGGCCTTTAAGGTGTCGCAGATAAATACAACAAAATAAAACTAGTACCGGTACCGAAAAAAGAAAAGATTTATTCATAACACACGTGAAAAGACCCAGGAAAACCGAGTAAACGATAAAAACGATAACAAAATAACGCTGAAAACTGATAAAAACCCTGAAAACTATACATTTCACACCTGAGCCTCAACTCGGTACAAGCCCGGTACCAAACGACTCACGGACCGGTACCGGTCCGAGGCCCGGGGGTTGGGGACCGCTGATCTAGATCAATGACGATTTTAGCTTTTTGTACACTTCCTCTTTCCACAAAGTGGCGCTCTAACCATTGCTGACAAATGGCACATCAGTCCGTTTGAGGCACGACTGTCATAGTGTCTGTGAAGTGTGAGAGGGATTGGACAATGTGTCTTTGAGTTATAGCAGTTTTGTGCTTCTTGGCGAATGATTGAAAGTCGACGTGCAGCCACGACCACCCGTTTCACGAAACGTGAAAAGCTTCGCATTTTAACATGACTGAGGTGTCTTGATTCCACTCAGCGCAGATTATGTTGATCTGGTGAAATTCCAAGGATATGTTCATTAGAGTACGAGGCCTTAAAACTGTGAACAAACGTTGACATGTTCAATTGAAAATGGCTGGCTTTCTGTTGGATGGGAAACACTGCTCCAAGAGACTTTTTTGTACATCTTGATATCTTACATCAGGCTGCTAAATTTTAGACTCAGAAATTTTGTAGGGGGCGCTGCGGCGTCATTTTGCAATATTCCATGAAAAGAATCACATAACAAGAAAGCCTTCTTCACATTGGAGTAGTGATGGGATTTCCGGCTCTTTTTAGAGAACCGGCTCTTTCGGTTCGGCTCACTAAAAAGAGCCGGCTCTGAACCGGCTCTGAACCAGCTCTTCAGGTTGTTTTGTTGCTTTAATTAATTTATTATTAACAATAATATAAAATTATGCACAAAAGGAATTACTAATGTACAAAAAAGTGGTTTTATTTATATATGTTTATATATAAATATATGTGGTGGCCCCTAGAGACAAAACACATTTCTAGCATGAACTGAACTTCCAAAACAGAGCTACCTAGATCACTTAAATTACACAATTGAAAGCATATTTGTATTGTTTGTGTATTTATACACAATCACTCATATATATTCAAATAATAAATTTAAAAAAAAAGTTAATTTACCTGTTACTACCACACATCAAATCCGGTTGTTGGTACTTGCTGGCTTGTGTAGCCACTAGGTGACAAAAGCTCAACACTGCGCCCAGCATCCTGGAGCACTTCTGTTGTCTTTTGTACGTGTTTTGAGTTTTTATGTGCTTCTGAGTTTTTATGTGCTTTGGAGTTTTTACGTGTTTTGGAGTTTGTACGTGCTTCAGAGTTCATACGTGATTTGAAGTTTGGATGTGCTTTGTCTGTAGGGGCCACCGTAAATATGCTTTTATTTATTCACTCCACATAAAATGTAATAAATAAATCATATAATACAAAAAACAACTATTCACATTTCAACTTTTAACTATTTAAATTTTCAGCTTTTTCCTTTAAAAAATTTAAAGTGAAACAACACAAAACACTGCAAACCACAACACAATTAAATATAAATTAAAATATGAAAACAAAAAGAACATGCATATTCTCTGTCATATGGACCTGCATGAATAAACTTTCTGAATTCTTTATCATCTGCAACTGAAAATAGTTGTGGATGATTACTATACCTTTCTAATGTGACCTTGTTGTCCCTGGCTCTTTCTCTGTCTCTCCCTCCCGCTCTGTTCCTGTGCTACTGAGTGTAACTACCGCCCCTCCCCCCTCTGCCCAGCGTAAAGCACAAGGCTTGCATGCGAAGTGAAGCGGAAAAAAAGTGCGAGAAAGAAAAAACAAAACAAAACCACGGCTCGCGATAAGGGGCCGGCTCGTGTCGTTCACGTCAAAGATCCGGCTCCAAGATCCATTTCGTTCGTGATCAACACATCACTACATTGGAGGTGTGTGCCATATTTAGTGACTTTTCAAGCTTTCCAACCCTCCGTCAAAAGCTTAGAAGAGTTAGAAGAGAGAGGCCTAATGTTTAATAATCCACATTCAACTGTTTTACTCTTTGGCGCAGCTGTGGATATTCTATTGTTCTTTCTTTGTGATTTTTTTATGCTTAAATTGTTTGATGACAGAAGAAGAGAAGCTGCAGAGAGATGTGTAAGACTGTAAGTCTGCTTCCTGGTCCCAATTCTGGATAGTCACGTTTTGGCAGGTTTAATAAATTTGGCCATATTTTGAGAAACCTAGAGCTGCTCTGTGGGAAGGATACTGTTGAACCTAATGGTCTTACCTATAAAGCCCAAATTGTTTCTTGGAAACGACTCAGACAGACAGCAGTTAAGGAGAACATGCAGCTAAACATGTCACTCCTGATCTGATTGGGGAGGGGACCAGAGAAAAATACATAGTCTGAGATTGTTTTAGCAAAGTTACACACCAATTTAATATTAGTTTTAGTGATCTACGATTGATGTAACCAGGTGTCATAACTGCTAACATGAATTCTAATTTTACAAAATCTACCTTTACATTTAGCCAGCATTTTCAGGGTTCCTTCAGTCTCACCTGCTCTGGCACCTGGAACAGAATTGCCAATAAACAGAGTTTGTTCCTGGCCTTAAGTTAGATTGGCTATAGGGTTTTTCAAGGGTGCGGAGCCAGGTTTCCAATTCAGTGATCCTGACCTTCAGAGCAGTAAACAGGCTTTATTTAATTCACGTATTGTACAAGGAGGCCAAAGAGTAGCTAAACATCTCACAGACTGAGCAGGAAGATGCAGGAAGAACAGTTGAAGAAGCCATGCTGCTAGCAAGCCAGCTACGAGCTAAGCTAAACTAGCAAATACCTAGACACAGTAAATGAATACTGTGAATATAATTAGGGCTCAGTAGTTGGGCGTCTGCCATTTTTTCTGTTATTTTTTCTCTGATGCTCTTCAGTTCCATTCTTAGAAAGCACAAAACTGCTTTCCTTTGTCCCCTCTTCATCTGAATATGGAAGGATGTCTACTTTATACAGACTTGGATACAAACTGAGTGTCTTGAGGAACTAAAAGCACTGACAGCTCTGAACTTCCTGAATTTTAATGAAAACATAGGTTATTGTATTTGGTCCTGCTGTTGCACTGTTGGGTCCTTTCCTGTACACATGGACCCTAGACAGTAATTTTAGATGTGACAGTCTAAAATTACTGTCAGTCTAAAATTACTGTGGATTTCTGTGCAGTGGTGAAATGCAGTTTCTTTCAGCTGAGGCAACTGATAAAGATAAAACAAAAACATTGTGTTGAAAGATCACTTTAAAATAATGCCTTTATCACAGCTCGGTTGGATTACTGCATCTCTTTGTGTTTGGGAGGTTGCTGTAGCACAGGAGGAAGAGCAGGTCATCTACCAGGGCCATCTATAGGGTTTTGAATGCTTACAAAGAGTAGAACAGCGCTATACAAGAACCAGTCCATTTGGTGCTAGCCAGTCCTCCCTGCAGCTGGTGCCACATGACTTTTAACTGGAACATATAAGAGAGACTATATTACTCTGGTTCTTAAAGCCCTTAAATTCATCCTACTTCTCTGAGCTAATGCACTTGTATTCCCGTCCTGTTCCCTTAGTTCAGTTCTCACCATCTGCAAGTACACAGTGGGCGTTCAAGAGGGACGGGTCTTTTCCCATTGCAGCTCACAAATTGCGGAAATTACACATTAGACTGACTTGTTAAGACCCACTTCTACTTGGCTTTCAACCCACTGTGACATGTTGATTTTATTAACTCATGTTTAATTGTGTTTTGTACTATTATTCATGCTTTTATTTTGTCCGGTACTTTTATTTAATATTGCAATTATTGTAATGCTTTTATTCTTACGTTCAACACTTTAAAAACAGAAAACGCTAACCTAAGTGCTTTACAAAAAAGTTGCTTGCCTTTGTGCCTCTGATGACTGATCTTCGATCTCATTAGGACAGTGTGTAGTGGGACACTTGGAGGGCAGACTGTCAGCTGCCCAACTAATCAGAATTAGAAGTCATACTTTTGTTTCCTTTACTGTAATTCACTGCTGGGTGGGCGAGACAGGCTGTTTGGAAGATGGAGCTAAGCCTTGTCCAGGCTTAACTATCTATACAAAGTATATCAAGATGTAATCCAGATGTAATCAATTCATATATTTCTCAAAGTCAGGAATATATAAATATATTTCAGGAAATATTAGTAATAAATCTAATAATAATCTTCTGTAACCCTGCAGTTCATGTGCTGAGAGAAGTGGATGTGGGGAGTCCAGCTCAGGGTGCAGGAATGGAGGATGGAGAGCTGCTGCTTGCTGTCAATGGGGAACCTATTGAGTCCATGGAGCATGAAGACATTGTTAGAAAGATTAGACAGAGTGGGGATAAAGTCTCGCTTACAGCTATATCTATTCCAGGAAGAGGTTTTTACAGAGAGGCAAGTACAATCATATCAATACAGTCACACAAATATAGTATAACACGTAGTGTGTAAGGGGTGAACTGTTTTCTGTTCTCCTGCAGTTAGGCATTTCTCCTCTGTTATTCCATGAAGATTGTTCTCACCACTGCATAAAGAACTGGGAGGACGCTCCTCTAAGAAAACCCACAAAGTATAATCAGGACAGAGAGGAGGCTGACTCTGGTTTCCACTCAGGTTATGTCCCAGAAATGCCAGAAACCGTAAGGATACAGGTAGGACCTCACTGTTTTACTGCAGTTCGACATGAATATGCGAGAACATGGCATGCAGTGTAAAATGTTGAGTCATCATAATGTCTAGAAAGGTGGTATTTAATGGGATTTGCAAAGCTAGTAATGCTTTGTGAATATTTAGATGTTTCTAAATGTGCAATTTTGCTTGCAATACATGTTTAACAGACCCTACTCACATTGTGCCTTTCTACTAAGGCACTCAAAGCAGTCCCTCATTCACCCAATCACACACACATTCATGCATCTATGCCTAAACACTTTTCAACATTCACACACTCACACCTTAGTTGCCCAAAGTAGATGCATGGATATGCATCAATTAAAGAAAAAGGTTGTTGTCATTTAAATTTTTTATTGCATTGAACAAAACAAAAATTCCAGTAGATTAACTAAATATGAACATTTTTCATTTTCAGGACCTACTCTACTTAAGTTTGTGTCCACAAACTTGACTAAGTTATTCAAATGTTCCTCAAATGTTCCCGTTAGTCAAAATTTTAGAGCATTTTCTGTTAAACCTCTAATGCGTCTAAAATAATTTTTGGTTCTATGTAGACAACACATGGCAGACCCGACCACATATTGCACACTTTTAACACTTTTCTTTATTACGGTTGTTGTAACTACACGCACACGGCTGCAGTTTTTCAGCTGCCAGCCACACACCCCAACAACAACAACAACAAACACCCAGGATCCAGTACAGACTTTAATGCAGGGAAGGCGTGGTAAGCTGATGCAGCTCCAGTGTGTGAGCCTCCCCGCAGCGGTGCCACAGACCACGCCCCGTAACATTCTAACACATGAAAATATTAATATATTTACCAAAATTATTTTCTTAATATTATAATTTCTTATGCCATCTTAGAAACCCCATGATTTTGTGTATTTGGATTAGATTATCTACTGATGTATTTCCTTTTAACAAATCAGTATACTGGCAAAGTGAAGGATCTGTAGTGGACTCAGTAGAGAATGTAAGAGTGGCTACATTTAACCTATATGTACCTAACAAAGGTTACCCACAATTCTTTCAAAAACTCACTGCTCTTTTAGCTGAGTAACGTAAAGGGATAATTCTAATACAGACAGGCTTTAACTCTAAAAGTGGACAAGAACTGAATAGACTACCTGTAGACAAAGAACACATATCCAGAAAAAGTAAGCCATTTTGGGGGGTGAGGGAGAAACACTGGTAGTTGTACTGTCATCCCAGAGAAAGCAATTTTTGTTTGTTTGTTTGTTTGTTTGTTTTTGTCCCATGTATCCCAGGAGAATTTACTTCGAAATTTACCGTAACACACAAAATAAGCTTGGGAACAGATGAGCATTTCAAGTATTGGAGACTAAATGTATCACTACTGAGAAATGCCTTACTTTAACAGGAAATGCAGAAGGATCTGAATTTAAATGATATTCAGTGGTACTCTCCCTCCCTCTAGTCATCTCATGTTTACAACTGCAGTTACAATTGATATTTATATCAACATAAAAACAATTGTATTTGCTGTTATGGACACATTTGTATATACATCCTATATTTTTTTCTGTTTATACTGAAAGAACTGAACTCTCAAATGTGTGGTTGAAAGTAGATGTAAGTAAGCTTGAGTTGAAATGGTGTCCCGCAAGATCTTTAGATAGCCTGGAACCATAGTTTGCTCTACTAGAGAAAAGCCTTCTGTAAAGCTGTGGCATCTCATTCATCACTGATTGAAAAAAAATGAGAACAACCCCAGCTTTCCTTTCAGTACTGTAGCCAGGGTCACCAAGAGTCAGCCAAGCATTCCATGAATTTCTTCACAAATAAATTTTTAACCATTAGAGAAAAAATTATTCATAACCATCTGTAGAGGTATTATTAATGCAGATGGTTACTTGAATAAGTATACTGCAGATACATTTTCAAACTAGTTATCTCCAATCTTCGTGAGTCAACTTAATTAAGGGCTTCAATCAAAGCGTCCATGTGTATTAGACCTCTTTCTACAGTCCTCCTCAAATAAGCTATATTTCAATATCAATATCAGCTATATTTTCTATCTGCTAGTGGTACATACCATGCAGGGGCATGTTTTTCTATGATGGTTCTTGTGCTTGCTTGTCTTCTGTCTTGGGTTTCTGCTGCCTGAGGTATTCACTAAGCAGACGATCAGTTGTTGCCATCTTCCTGATGTACTCATGGATCTTTGTCATTTCATCCCGGATAGTGGTTCTATCACTCTTTAGTCATTGGCCTCTGTAAGGAAGAGGACTCCCTTACTACTGTTTATATTATAATTTGTATAGCACTTTAGGAGCACACCTTTCACTTTATTAAAAGCACATTATCTAGCACTTTATTTAGCATCGCACTGTAAGCATAGATTTGCACATGAAGAACATTTGCACACAAGAAGTTTAATTATTTATTGAATATTTATTGCGTATTTTAAAATCAGTTGGTAGCCTTTGTTCCAGGTCCCGCACAGCTGCTCTTCATCAAGGAATGTGGTGGTTGTCTGTGAGGAGAAAGGAATTAGGATTGAGAGCAAATAAGGTTTACCAGAAAGGAGAACTAATGCAAGTGTGTGAAAATCTAAAAGTAATGTGGTGCAAAGAAGTGACTAAGATGTGATTACTCACCTTTCTTTCCTGTGCCCGTGTCCTCTCCAGGGTGTTTGGGCAAATGTTTCTCCAGGACATATATGTGTATGTATATATATATATATATATATATATATATATATATATATATATATATATATATATATATATATATATATATATATAGATAGATAGATAGATAGATAGATAGATAGATAAAAGATACCTATTTATATGATTTCAATGATTCACTGTCTTTGGATTGACATTATTTGAAGTTGCTAGTAGGCTGCCCAGTTCAACAGTTTATCTCTAATTCAATTCAGTTCAAGTGCATTCAAAAATCAAAAGGAATCTAGATTTGACTCTGGGTTTGTCTTGTAGTACCCTACTGGCCACAGTGAATGCTGCACGGAATCTAGTTACTTCACAAGAGAACTCTCTGAAGATTTAGGTCCATTGACCAAGGTATATTAAGTCCTTCATGGACTGCTCCCCTCATTATGTCTTTGTATGCATAATGTCTACAATGTATTCTTGTGACTAAATGCTCTGGTGGTTCATTCTTACCAGGTGACAGCCTGGTGATAATGAACAATATATCTTAAATTGTTAATTGCTAACAATTTTGTTAACAAGATACATTTATTTTTTTTTGACAAAATTATATTCATATTAAAGACCACGTTTAAAACATACCATTTGTGATGGCTGTCTCACTTCACTTTTATACTCCTTTCTGGCTGAAGAATTGTCTTCTTGCCAAGCTCAAGTCATTATTTATGTTGTTAATGAGATGTTCTAGCATATAAATATAGACAATTTACAAAATTAATTGTGGTTTGCATTGCATTGTGTTTTATGACATTTGCTATATTTTACAGATTTCTGAGAGAACACATTATGTTTACTTGTGATGGAAATGAACAAAAATAGAAGTGACCAAGGCCATCCTGTGGACAGAGCTTAACTTTAAAGAAAGTAAAGATTTAACAGCTGATGAAGATGTGACTGAAGACAATGTCTTCATCTGGATTCAGGCCTGCTTGGTTATGGGCAGCCTCCCTTTTGATTTGATCATATAATGTGATTTTTGGACACTGAACACAAGATTTGCAACAAAACAGCAGTATTTTACATCCTTGTAGTTATAAAATCACAAATTACTCATTTCCTGTGTAGTAATGGTGTCATCATGTTTACTGAAAACTGAATAATTACTTCTCTGCAATTGTCACACTTGGCAAAGCTGAGTGGACCAAACTGCATCCACTTCTGACCTGCAGGCCCATTCTTTTTAAATCCCCATGCTGTGCTATCTATATAATATGACAAACTTTAGAATGCACTGTGGATGGGTATACTCCTAGATATTTCATATACGATCTCAAAATATATTATTGTACTGTGTGCCATCGGCGCATAGAGATTCTGTGTTTTATTCATTCAGTCCACAGATTTTTGTTTTGTCACCTCAGTTAATTCAAGTCACAAAACCCCCTGAATGTTTTTGTGGTGCTGTTGCCTTCTTTGTGTGCAAATATCTAATAAAAGATCTAATAAATAATAACTTAAGTAGGTTAAATTCACAGTTACCTACTTTACTTGAGCTTCCCTTTTTACACCGCTCTCTATTGTTGCTTCACTATGCTTTATATTTTACTTCATTATCTGACAGTTTATACTACTTTTGGACCTTTGTATATAAAAAATAAGTCACCCAGTTGTGCTTAGTACAACTAAAAGTATTAATTAGTTAATCAACTTTTGATTTGCTTTTTGTTTTTGTTTTTAGACAAAAACAAAGGACTAGATTGAGAGACTACATCTTAGCTCATACAAATGCCCTCAAAATTGAAAATGAAACCATATGGTATGGTCATTTTCTTTTCTTTTATTTCATTATTATTTATTATTAACAATAATTATTATTACATTTATTGCCTCTGGGTTCCATCCTTAGACGGGAAGGGATTGCTTTTCATCATTATGCTGATGAATGCCAAACTTATTTGCCACTAAAGCAGAAGGATGGCATCGCCATTAAACCTCTTTTGGCATGTCTAGATGACATTAAAGTGTGGTTGGCTTTAAACTTTTAAAATTTTAATGAAAAGAAAACAGAGGTGTTGGTGTTTGGACCTAGTGGGCACTGTGAGTCCTCTGTTGATTTGGGACCCCTGGAAGTTTATTTTAAACCTGTTATTACTGAACCTTGGTTTTAAGTTGGACAGGGATTTTAAATTGGACAGCCAAATTAGAGCAGTGGTGAAGTCCAGTTTTTATTTAAGGCAACTGGCAAGAGTGAAATCTTTTCTTTCAAGGCACCTCAAAACAGTCATCCATGCTTTTATTTCTTCGCGTCTGGAGGCAGTCTCTCTTCAGCGGAAGGATAAAATGATATGGTTTGAAAATGCCATGTCACTGCTTTCCTCACCCTTGCACAGATCAGTCCACATGTTCATAGCCTGCTTTTCTTTCTCTGAAATATGCTGAGCAAACCTGTATTGTTGACATTTCTTATATGTCAATCAGCGTATCAGTTAGTGAGTAAATGTTTATTCTCATTCAAACTGTTTTTGTGCCTTCTTGCAGTTTAGCACTTTGGTTTATGAACTTGCTAGCTAGCCAGTGTTAGCCTAGCTTTTGTATCACCGATGCTCACTGCTGCCTCTCGGCTCATGTTGGTTAAAAAATTAACCCCACAGCTTTAAAAGCCTTATATAAAAGACTGAGCAAAATTACTGTTGCTCATTTGAAATAGAAAAGTAAGCGTTGCAGAAACCAAGACGAAACATTTCCAGAGGGTGCAGCCCTTAGGGGTTTGGCTTGTTTTTAATTCATATGAACTTTTATAACATATTAACTGTATATTCTTAGACCCCGCATTTATTCTAATGCTTTGTTGCTGCTTTTGAATATCTGTGGCATCTGTTAATGTCAAATCTAGCCATTCTTTAGCAAGCTGTTTTTACATTTAACCAACATTTCTGTTTAATTTCATTTTAAATAATACTAGTATTTGTTAGTTTTAATAGTATTTGTTTTGTAAAAAGATATTTTAGATTCATGTTTTGTTGTGAAATTCAAAAGCTATAAACCAGATTAGGGTTACAATCTAATTGGGCTTCATAGCTGAAAATAAAGTAATTCAGCTTCTTCTAAACAAATTAGTTAAACTCTACCATTGAATCATCAGAAACATTTAACTATGTTAAATATAAATATACATACAATGGTTATTGTGCTTTTGAGAAACTATATATTGGAAGTTAGCTTTTAACAAGCATGTAATGATTTCATTTAATTTAGGTGGTCTCTTTTTTTAAATAACACACATCTCTTTAGGCCTAAACTGACATTGGCAATACCACACATTCAGACATAGTAGTAGATAGTGTTTTAAATTACTATTTTTTTCTATTATTTTTATTAATAAGTATATGTGCTAGTCTAATTAGTTAGTATGAGGTGTACATTGTTTTTCTATATTTTAAGCTATAATGGTTGCAAAGTCAATAAGAAGCAATATCAGCTTCCAAACAATTTTCTTTTTTTTTCTCCCTCTGCTTGCTTTCTTTGAGGCTCTGGACCAGCACTCCCCACATTACATCAAACACTTGCAAGAAGACATCAACTGAGTGGTAAGTGTTTTGGTTTCCAAAATATTAATAATCATCATTGATCGTGCTAAACTTTTATCATACTTTAAACCAACCTGTTTTACTTCAATTTTGATTTGTGCTTTGGCTTGGGAAATTTTATTTTTTACTGATCTTTCACCTTGTGGTGAGTTGGATCAGGTGCCAGGGGCGCATGCCAGACAGACCTAGCACACCTGAAAGCATTCTGAGGGAAGCTGGGAACATTGAATTAGAATGGGCAATGTTGAGACTCCTGCAAGGAGCTGAGGCTGCAAGATGGTTGGTGCCTGTCGTGGTGATAATCACATCAAGTTGAAGAGGGGTACTGTCAGGATTGGTTAGACATCAGTTGATGGCTGAGTGTGGAATGGTGGGAATGACAATGTACAATGCATACTTTATTAATCCAGTAGGAAATTAGTCCTCTGCATTTAACCCATTCACTCAGTGACGCAGTGGGCAGCCATCAATCCAGCGCCAGGGGAGCAGTGTGTAGAGACGGTACCTTGCTCAGGAGTACCTCAGGCTAGTAATTCGGTGGATTTGAATCCCCGGCCTTCCGATCATGGGGCGAACACTCTACCTACATCACCCCCTCAAAATCTGTGGCCATGGTCCTCAGCTGTAAGGGTGAAGTGCCTACTCTGCATCAGGGATGAGTTGCTGCCCCGGTTGAAGGAGTTTATTTATCGCAGGGTCTTGTTCACGAGTGAACGAAGAGAGGAATGAGAGATCGACAGACGGATGTTGCTGCAGCTGCAGTGATGTGGACGCTATACCACTCTGTTGTGGTGAAGAGTCATTCAAGAGGGGTAGAGTAGAGTTGTTACTCGTCCACATCGAAAGAAGCAAGTTGAGGTGTCACAATTGTTTATATCAAATTTACAGTATTTTTTACTAATAATGTAATCACACAGCTAGTTTGTCTAACTTGAGATCTGTTCTATAGGAAATGCAGAAATACATTTTTTAAAAAGCCAAATAAGTTGGTGTTCTAAATTCAATTCAATTCAATTTTATTTATACAGTGCAAAATCACAACAACAGTTGCCTCAAGGTGCTTTATATTGTAAGGTAGACCATACAATAATACGATTGTTTCCTTCCAGGACACCAGTAGTGATAAGCCCTCCGTCACAGAAGGTGTGGTCAGTGAAGATGGTCACCTGCAGGTTTGAGGTCATTGCACTTCCAACCCACATCCACTACCACTGTACTTAAGGGAAGTTGCAACAATGTCAAAGACTTCATTGAGGCACTTACATTTGGATCGTCTAAATCCATGGCAGTCATTCAGGCTGTAATGCCAGGAATGGAAACAAACCATCCTTAAAATGTTACAAGACACAAAGCTCCTGTGTTTGAATGCAAAACAAATGTGTTGTTTGAGCTGAACAATAAATACATTTTATACTGATTATATCAGCAATGTAACTTGCAATACAAAGTTATGGGAAGCTTTAACTTAGTTTCAGAATAATTAAATCTGAGAATTTGTCTCAGTGTAAGGTTATTAAAGGTTTAAATTGTCTTAACAAATAAACATACAATTTAATTGTACTAATATTTAAAATCTAATGGGGGAATGGGAATATACTTGTTTGTTGTTAAACATAACAGTGTCCAGTATGTTGGCTGACATACTTTTTGCATTTGAAAAAAAAAGGCTGGGATAATTTTAACTGCATTGCAAGTGCTTTAAATTTTTGTTTTTGAATCATACTTGTACTAGAAATCTCTTAAGTTTAAGGATGATAAAACATAATGTGATTTAGCTGCATTTGTTTGTATGTCCATCCATCCATCCATTCGCTTCCGCTTATCCTTTTCAGGGTCGCGGGGGGCGCTGGAGCCTATCCCAGCTGTCATAGGGCGAGAGGCGGGGTACACCCTGGACAGGTCGCCAGTCTGTCGCAGGGCCAACACACAGAGACGGACAACCATTCACACTCACATTCACACCTAGTGGCAATTTAGATTATCCAATTAACCTATCCCCACAAGCTGCATGTCTTTGGACGGTGGGAGGAAGCCGGAGTGCCCGGAGGGAACCCACGCAAACATGGGGAGAACATGCAAACTCCACACAGAAAGACCCCGGCCTGATGGTGGAATTGAACTCAGGACCTTCTTGCTGTGCGGCAACAGTGCTAACCACCGTGCCACCGTGCTGTTTGTCAGTGGGGTAAACAATTAGTATTGCTCACTCAAAAATATCAAGTTATTCTTAGTACTGTGTACTCGCAATGAATAAGCTGTCCTTAGTTATCTTAAGTGAGCTTTACTTTAGTTCTGGGAACTAATTAGATTTTACAGGGCATAAGGGCACCTCTTAGTTAAATTATGGATGATGGAACCTCAACTGCAGACACTGCTGTCCCTGACACTGAGCTTTGAATGCAACCATCATGTTCAGAACATCTAACAGTCAGGTAACCCTTGGCTACTCGTAGGTTTTGTATTACAGAGTGCAAGAAAGGTCTGTCGGAAGATGTATGTGGAGGGGCAGAATATTTTATTATTTCAGTATAAAAGCATGAATGGACATTCAAGTGTTTTTTTGTTATTGTTTTTTTATTTCATCCCCACATGATCAGAAATGTGTGGAGGTAAACAATGCCAAGTTATTGAGCTCAAGAGGTAGAGACCAACACGGTGAATTCTTAATATACATATTCACAGTGTTGCCGTGACAAAATAATTAAAAATAATAACAAAAAATGCATTTTCCTTAGACATATCTACAACTGCTGTACACACAAGTTATAGTTAAGATGACTGCATTTCTTTTAATTGTTACAGGATTTGCTGTCCACATCCTAGTTGCAGGGTAGAAATCAAGAAAATATATACATTTGTATGCAAGTTTTAAAAAAAAAATTTCACAGCCTTAGAAATGTACAGGCTAATACAATCCCTATACAGTGTTTTTTTGTAGGTTGTTGTAGATTTGCTTCTCTATATAACATATATATACATAGTTATTTTCTGAGGTGTGAAAAGAATGCATACCATAGGACACAAGAACAGAAATTGATAACAAGTCTAAAAATATATTAAATAAATTACGTCAAAAACTTTGTTTCTCCTGAAAACAGTGTACACACATGAGAAAGAGCAGGGGCACTCCCATCTAGGGAAAAACATGTAGAAAAGACCGTGTCATTTTTGAGATGTTCATGTGCTACTTTTCTCCTGTCTGAGAAGAGCTGCTCAGTACAATTCTTGAAGAATGTCTATAGTATGTGATGACAGATTCAAGTAGAAAGAACAAGGTTAAAACAAAATATACTGCTGGTTTAACTGCCAGTCACTCATTTTCACCAGATCAGTTACTTTGTATTTAGACAGGTTCCGATTGGTCCTTCTAATGAAAAAGCTTTCGTCTCACCAGAAGAAAGCTACTTTAGCTCACTATGATTTTAGTTCTTTGAATATGTATTTCCCAGTCTAAGTCTGATTCTTCCGTTGCTGTTCCATTCCAACCATCTATATGTGATAACACACAAACAACGCTTTGCTTTGGCTAACCAACAACCACCCAAAAAGTCAGTGGCTCACCGAAAAATTAAAATTTTAATTATTTTTCTGCACATTTTCTTTTTACTGACCCAATTCATATATATATTCATGCCATTTCTGACATGAAGTCTCTGAAATGTATTTTGCATTTTGTTATTGTATTGTCACCAGACCTTGTCATATTGCAGTCTTGCTGCAGACAACAGCCTATTGATGACAACGACAATTTCTTGCCTGCAAAAACTTTCTAAAAAGTGTCACTGTGTTTGTTAACTGTTAAAGTTAATTACATGACAGTATTTACCCTCTGCTCTTTTCTTCTTGCTGGCGGGGTAAGGATGTTAAAAGGTAGGATAAAAAATGTGGCTCACATGGCTTTGGTTAGATTAACTTACAGTCTCACTTGTGAGACTTGTGAGCTTGCTAATGTCCCAACAGAAAAGCTATACTTTTAATGTGCTCATGGAAAATAATGAATAGCCAAGTCCACTTAAATAGGACCCAGACTATGAAGAACCATAAACACTCGGACTTGCATCAGCTCTGTTTCAGTGCAGAAAGTGTACAGTACACAGCAAGTCCAGCAAAGGTTACAGAGAACAATGGAAACCTGATATATTTCAGCTCAGTGCAAGCTTCTAGGTTATTTTTAATAAGAAATAATTCTCTTCAGACTCTTTTGGAAAAAAAAATAGCTCACCTTGACTGAGAATGTCCAAGAGGGGAACTTTAGGAGGCACATATGTAGATAAAACACATTCCTTCATTATACAACAGTTTTTCAGTCAGTCTGATGGGACTTCTTAAATTATATGTGATTACTGAACTCGTTATAAGTAGTATAACTGATATGGTTGGTCAAACGAGGGGGTAGAAATATTACTGTAGAATTGTTTGTTCTTTTTATCATTACAGTCACTCGTTGTATGCATCAGAGGAGTTTATTTTATTGTCTAGTCTAGAAGCAGGGTTTTAGGCAAATTCATTCTTAAAGTTATTTCCTATTCATTAAAAAGCTTGTCTTCATGAAGCATGCAAGTGAGCATTCACCAGCGCCACCAAAATGATCTCTTCATATATATTTTCAACTGCAAATTCCATTTAATTTTGCACAGAAATTAAATGGAACTGAACACTTTACCCAAGTTCATGTTACCAATCAGAAATGGTGTGTTGCTGATCTTCTCAGTAGGATGTCTGACTCTTTCCATGATAAGTGGAAAAAGTTTCCAAATTCAGACAGGCTTATCGTCATTACCTTCTTTAGGCCTCATGTACAAACATTTGTGTTCATTCATCTGTAAAATGATGCGCAAAATATGAAATATGACCACTAACCATTTAAATTAACTTATTTGCTATTTTGGAAATGTGACAATCATGGTATATGGTGACAATGCAGACTCAAGGTCTACATTGTCTTACATTTGGCTAATAGTCTATTTACACAGGGCGAAAGACTAGTTTACAACCAGTAATAAAGGAAAAGGTGTTCCCTGACTGATCGTGAGTTGTAGGAGGTTGACAGCAGTCCCTGGGAAAATGATCACTGAAGGCCCAGTCACACTAGCTGAAAGACCTGTTGGTGACCCCCCTGCTAAGGAAAAATGTGTATTCCCCAAAAACTTAATGATTGCTTTGGTCACTATGATGATATTGTATATTTTTTTTGAATGGATGTGACCGACTTATAGAAACACTTTCCACCTACTGTCTGCACTGCAGTGAAACCAGAAGTGCGACACAAACTGGAAAAGGAGGCTGTTTGTCTTCAAAGTAAAAGGTTTGCCTATTTAAACACAACTATTACTGTGAAGCTGTGAAGGTAGTAGTTTTAGCTTAGGAGGTAGAGTAGGTTATCTATTACTCGAAAGGTTGGTGGTTCTTTCATTGACTGCTCAAGCCTGCATGCCAAGGTATCCTTGGGCAAGATACTAAATCCCAAGCTGCTACCGATGGTAAATGGACTGGTTCTTATATAGCGCTTTTCTACTCTTCTGAGCACTCAAAGCACCGATACCGATGTATTCACTGGATGAATAAGTGTGACTGTTAAACTGTCATGTAGACAAAACATAGAAAAAAATATTTGTGACTGCCAGTGCCACCTGCCAGCCTCCTATTAGATACCTGTGGTAACATTTTCAAAATCCTATGTTGCCTTATTCAAAATCCTAAGTTATCGCACTTACAAGATTTTCAAAAAAACTGAGAGCCTAACTTTTAATATCAGCACCTATCAATTTTAAACTTCCCATGTCACCTCATTCTCGAGTTGTCCCATTCACAAACTTGTGAGTCCACACTGCCGGCCTGGCCAGTGACGACAATAAACCATTTGCCTACTGCTCAGCTAGTAGTAAGCAAGTATTTACAGACAAATATGAAAAACTACAGTCAACCACAGCAATATGGTTGCTAGCAAATAAAACAATCACTGGGAAGTTTTTGGTGCAGCATTTTCTTTTCTTTGTCATATTTAACCCAGCAGGAGCCATGAAACTCCAGAGACCACTGTCATCCAGTCACTAGCAACTGGCTGTTGTATCACATCCAATATGGCTGGCAACTGCAGCAGTGTGTGAATGAAAAACCTTAATATGTGAATGGAAAACTTGACATAAACATTATCAGTAATAATTACTTTCCTGTAAGCATTTTCCATTTTTCCATTTTAAACATTTCAATGAATTTTCTGTGAAAACTACAGATAGTTTCAAAATCCACTGTAGCAATTTAATTTAACTGAAACTTACTAAAAGGGAGGAAACTTTTGTATCTTTCTTGGACAACAGATATCCCATGCTGTATGTTTTGTAAGCAAATGACAAAAGGTGAACTAATTCCACATAGAAGGACGCTATGAGAAGATGATGAGTAATTAATCAGGAAACATTTGGTCTAAATTGGCTGTGTGACAAGCTATCACAATTTTGATGTGCTGGAACAAGACATAAGTAAAACAAAAGAACTTTCACAGCATAAATAGATGGATCATATAGTTGCCTGTATTTAAATCCAAATCTCTCCATGTTTGGTTGTTCCCTGTGTTTTCAATAGAACTATTTAGAATATGTTGGTCTTAGGTTTTGATTTTTTTTTATCAGATGTTAAATAGGCAAAATTGTTCAAAATCAATTAGCACCCCTTCTGTCAAAAGAATGAATAAATGAAAACTGTCAAATATGCAGTGGGGCCACAAGGCGACATTTCTTTTTAATACAAATGATTAAGAATAAATAAAACAATAATGCTACAGAGAGCAAATTTGTAAAAATTCAAAAATATGGGAAATTTTCAGTTGCCCATAATAATAATGTTACAGTTGATTGTCAGAATAAAAAGTGTGGTTGGAAATAATGCAGAAATGACAGAAATGACGGGTGCAAAGTAGCCTAGTTTTCTAAATTAATGAGATGGTGATTGCAGAATTTGTAAAATATACATTTTATATATAATTTGTGCACAAACACTATATACACACACACACACACATACACACAAATATATATATATATCTATATATATAGATATATAAATATATATATGATGTGTGTATGTTCTCCGTTTGTTTAGAAAAATTCTGTACAAAGCATTATACAGAGCTTTTCTGTCATTAATTTCCATAAAGCAATTATCAGTGGACCTTTCTTTGATTCCATTTTTCAGCATAAACCCAGCAGACCTGTGAGTCCTGCTCTCCAGTGAAATGCTACACAGATGATAGAAGACACTGAGACCCTTTCTTGTTCCCAGTTTAGCAGCTTGTCAGTCAGGAAAAATAACGACACAAAACAGTAGCTATTCCCACACCAGCGGAGATGGAGGCATTTCAGAGGGCTGAGCCACTGTGGAGCTGTTCAAAAAACAGGGCATTAAGTGAAAGGAGTTAATATTAGCAATATTTAGTTAAGAGTAAAACATTTGTTAGTTGGACACAAAGGTTTAATACCACCAATGTTAACTGCTAGAGTTAATGATAGTAGTGTACTACTTAGAGGAGCCACATGCATGCTAGTTCACAATGGCATGTTGCTGATCTTCTCAATAGGATGTCTGACTCTTTCCATGATAAGTGGGGAAGGTTTAAAAATTCAGACAGGCTTATCATCATTACCTTCTTTAGGCCTCATGTACAAACATTTGTGTTCATTCATCTGTAAAATGATGCGCAAAATATGGAATATGGCCACTAACCACGTGACATTAACTTATTTGCTGTTTTTTTAAATGTGATGGTGGCCTCACTGGAAATGGCTTATTACACCAGAAAAAGGTATTTTACAGATTTTATGTGAGTGTGTGTATGTGTGTGTTCATCCGGGATTTTATGACATTGGCAGTGTGTTTGGGATCCTTGCCATGCTAAAAAAGAAGTCATTGCCAATTAGGTGTTTCCAGATGGTAGTGTATGGTGGATCAAATGCTGATGGTACTTTTCTGTGGTCATAATTCAATTAAATTTGACAAGATCTCCAACAGCACAGGCTGACAGGCTCAGATTTCTGTAGACACTCACTGTATCTCTCTCCTGACATTCTCTGTGCATACTGATGACAATTTCAAGCATAAATTTCAAATTTGGATTCATTCACAAGACCTGTTATTCCTGATTTTAAGTCCAGTTCTTGTGTAATTTTGTAATTTTTCTCCCTAAAATGTCTCCTTGACTTGCATTTCTGTTGAAGATTAAGTGAACAACAGATGCATCTATCACGTCCTGTGTTGTTCCTGTATCATTCATCTGCTGTAGATAATGTTTTTTTCCCCATTTGGTAACAGTTTGCTAGTAACTAAGTGTCTAACACTGGTTCATCCGATGCCTTTGTATTGCTTGATATATTCAGTTAGTCAGGTCACTTAGCAAAAGAAATATTCCTCCAAAATGCTCAGGTACAAGAACTGGCCTGAAAATGGGACAAAAAAGCAACCAATGTCCAGAGAAAACCTTTAGAAAGACCTTCAGCAAGTCTATAGGACTGTTGCTCAAGAAAAAAAAAAGTCTGGCTCCCAGAAAGCAGGGTGGATCAAGACTTTGGCACAGTACAGTATCTGTAACTCATGTACACAATATTTAGTATTAGTGTGTGTTCATACTGCTAAAAATTACAGATTCTCCTACCTGATGAAGCTTTTGAAAGCAGCTGATTGAGGATTAATGCAGAGTGGTACTCTACTTCCCTTTTGCTGTTCCAAAATGAATTGATGGATAATTTCTGTAAGAGAAACACGCAAATCATCATTCATTATTAATGATCCTAATGCCATTGTGAAGTTTTTTTTAAATATATTTCCCATGCTTACATAAAGATCAGAATTATGTTTTCTTTTCTTTATTATCTTGCTGCAGTCTTGTTACCAGTGTTACCACTCAGAAAAAAGAAAACCATTGCCTTAGCACTGGTATTGGAGTAGAAGAGATAAAACAGGATGCACAGAAGTCAAGGAGTTTCAACGTTTTATCCTGAAAGTCTAATATTTCAAGCTGTAGCAGCATGTCCCTCTTTATATTTGGGAATCTCTGAGCTCCTGCAATGATATCTCATCAAAATAGCAGTAAAGCAGCAAATTCAAGGTACACAACAAGCCCAAGGCTAGATTTGCACTATTGTAGAGTCTTTACAATACTAAGCACCTTGGGGCGACAGCTGCGATTTGCTGCTATGCCAATAAAATTGAATTGATAATGATCTCCATTGTTAATATGACAGTTGGGTTAAAATGTTTGTAAGGAAGAAGCAGACTTTTTTATTTTTAACCCAAGTGTCTGTTAGTTCTATTAACTTATTTTCATTTATCAAAGCCAGGGCTGCAGGGTTTATTTTTGTTGATGTTTATGCGCCTTGCAAATAGAAACAAAAAGAGCAAACAAATTTACCTTTGACTTGTCTTACAGAGCTCAGATTCTTCTCAAAGCCATCATCAAACTTGGTGTTAGTGATGGGCTCAAAGTCACTGGTGTACACGCGACCCGAGGATGTGGTATAGCAGCATTTGCACATGCACGTGTGGTAGCGAAGTCGACCCTCGTCTAGATAAGGATGAGCCAGGGCATCTTTGGCTGAAATCCTCTTTGACTGGAGACCAGATACAAAAGTTAAATGTGTTAAATTTTAAACTGTTACTCTTTAAATACAGGCAAGAAACAATAAGTAAAGGACTGGTGTGAAAATCACTGAATGGCCCTTTTAGAAAAGGCACAGATTAAACTGTCACATCCCTACTGGACTGTGAGAACACTAATACTACCTCAAATAGACTTACATGACCATATCATTATCTAAAAGCAGACTGTGTGTAGCCACAGTAACCTGGTTTCATCAGTGTCAAGGATGGGTTTGATGAAACTGGACAATGATGGAAATTACAGGATCAATGATGGCCTGAACTCATTAAGGATGCTCCTGCTTTGAGAGCTCAAGTAATTGAAGTGGGCTTTCATTATTATGGTTCAAACTATGTTTATTATTCCCATGTTGTTGATTCTGTTCATCTGGCCATAGCGTTTTCAGTGAGAGAAACGTTTTGTCACTCATCCAAGTGACTTCCTCAGTCTCACCAGACAGCAGATTTTCCCCAACCTGCAAGTTGAATCAACTTTTTGGGATTTCCTTACCTGAGTAATTGAGTATACATTAAGACATGTGTGTATTATTGTACACAAGCTACTTAGTGAAAGGGATTCATTTACAAAACATAATGTAAATCAATATATATCAGAATGCCTCACCGGATCAAACACCAGCATCCTGCAGAGAAGGTGCACTGCTTCGTGGGTTGCTTGGCTGGACAGTGTGTACAGAACAGGAAGGGATGGCTGTAGACCAAACATCACACCATTTAGAATGTTGCCCTCTCTTTCAGCTTCTGGCACATCTTACATTCATATGTTTCTTACAAGTACAAGAGGAATAAGTGAACAACAAGCCAACAGTACAATTTTAGATTTAACAGCAATGTTACAAATATATTTTCCAGTTTATCATCTATAGCAGGGGTCGGCAACCCTAGGCACGCATGCCACAGTTGGCACGCGAAGGGTTAACTGATGGCACGGCCATAGCTGGACTGGCCATCGGGCATACCGGGCATTTGCTCGGTGGCCCAATGATTTTTTTTTTTTGTAACGGTATAAACAATGAAAGGTGGTGGATTGGCCAGATGCTGGCCGGTGTGTAAAAATAACTCAGTTGTTTGGTGGTGGCATCGCAGAGCTTCCACAGATTCGGTAAAATTAACAAGTGGTGGAGGCCAGCACGTGGATGAGAGAGATCGGCGGCAGGACGAGGAGAGACCCGAGGCGGCCGCTGGTCCGAGCGTCGGGTGAACTGAACTTCAGGTAAGAAGTTATGACCTGCAGTCTATCTGGGTCAGATATAAACCAAATTTAGGGGTAGTTTATTTTCGTTGTGCTGAGTTTTTACAGTCAGTTACAATAACTCGTACTGCGTACTAGCTAGCATGAGTTTCTATACAGCTGGGTGGGTGCTATGTTACTGATAATGAACTTTATTTAATTCATAAGGTTAGTTAGTAGAGTTGCCAACCGTCCCGTAAAAAGACGGAATCATCCCGCATTCAGAGAAATTATTACGCATTTCGTGTTGAGCTGAGAGGGGACGCAGTTTGTCCCGGACTTCAGCTAGAATGAAAAAGACACAAAGGTGGAGTTATTCTGTGTCTTTGCTGCACAGCTGCCTCTTCTCTCATTCTCTCCCCTCTCTCTCCTGTTGCTACTTCAACCATGAAACTGAACAATGATCGGCTTTTCTCTTTTGTTTGCGCCAGAAAGAGGAAACCGGCGGATGTCGCACTAAACAACAGCAGCACGTTTAAGCTTGATCAGCTGTTGTTAGAATTTATTTAATATTAATTTCTAGTATCAGCTGTTTTTTGTCCCAGTCCAGCCCTGGGCTCTACACGCAGTGAATTAATCTGAGAAGTTGCATCAAAAAATAAATGGCCGCGCCAGCGGTGCACATCACAAATCAGCTCGCATACACACATTAGTTGTGCCTCTTCTTAATGACGGTATCTTAACTAACAACCCCAACTACCAGATTCAACTTGTAATTGGCTAAAAATAACTTAGCCTACTGGTAAGAGGGACGTTGTTAGCTTTCCACATTCCAACACTTCAAAAGCTTCAGGAGCTCTCCGCTCAGCACAGCATCAGCACCACGGAGATACACGGATACATCCGTAGACTCGAGACACAATGCAATTTTGGGACTTTCAGGCATATGGACCAATGTTTTATTTTCTGATCAAACCAGAAATCTTTAATGAGCAGCTGGATTTGTCTCGCATTAACTGGCTGAGTTAATGCCAGTTAATGCAAAATCGAAGCAGCTGGAATCCACAGCTGTGCGTGTTCATGGAGCTGCATTTTCACCTGCTGGACATCACTACCTGACTAGTTTAACTGTCTTCAGAACATTGCAGAGGCCTTATTGACAGTATTTGGCTCTACATATCTGTGTGAGCAGATTTTCTCTTACATGAGTCCTCAGGTGGGAGACCAGAGATCATATTAACATGTGTGTCTCTGTATTAACAGACATGCCATATTGGCCCAGTTTATTTTTCTTATCATTGTTGTGAGGAGACCATAAATAGCATTTGCATTTTCTGTTGTACAGTTCATTTGCTGTTATGAAGTTCTTGTTATGGATAAAAAGTGTCTTTCTTTTGTTTCAAAATAGCTGATAACTATTCGCTGATAGCTGCCAACATCTGCAAACAAATATAATTCTATAAATTGGTTCTATATAGTGTGTAACTGTTAGTATAGAGCGTTATTAAATTTATTGCTAATGCAATCATATGGCACATTGATCTCTGAGGAAATTTTAAATGGCACTCGCCATCAGAAAGGTTGCCGACCCCTGATCTATAGCAAGTTCACATTTATTCAGTGTTAATCCAGATGCCTTTATTTTTGTAATTATTGGAACTTTATTTTTATCTTTTAGAAATATTGTTTCATGTGCTAACTGACTTATGATAACATCCAATACATTTTGTGTCTTAATGTCATTACATTTTTTAAGGCTTTTTAAAGGCTTCCTCAGCTTCAAAACCGAATAATTTCTGCTTCATTAGGCATGGCAGAACAGAGGATTTCTAGCAATACGAAGAGAATATGTACACATGCGCAAGATTCTGAAACAGCAGCAGCTTTCCGGTTCAGCTGAGGGTGAAATATACCGACAAAACAAAAATGTACAACACAGTGGTAGAAGCCGATAGACATGTCCAGTAGAGGCTATGCTGTGAAGTTGTTAAAGAAATGGCCCTGGAGCAACTAAAGCAGCTGTGCTGGAGCAAGGTGGGCAGAGGACCAAGGAGCGGTGTGGTGAACAAGAAGCAAGACTCCAGCTACAAAGAAAAATTCAGAGCCTTCAAAAGGAAATCACCTACACTCTTGGGAAATTGACGTTTATGCACCCTGTTTTTGATACTTAAGACTATTATATTTGATTTATGGTGCATAATAAGCAATAAAGTAAGGTTTCTTGCAGGTACTTTCTACATTAAGGCCTTAGCCATCAAGGGCTTCCTTGGAGGTGAAGCAGGGTCTGCCCCGGAAGCCTCTACCTTGGAAGCTAGGACCTTTGATTTTTGTTTCTTTTTTGTTAACTTTTTCATATGTTCTATGTTAGTGTTTACAAGGGTGAGCAGGGAGTCCATTAAACTGTGTGTAACAACTACAAGGACTATAATTTAGATGAATAGCAGATTAATAAAACTGGTAACAATCAACATTAATGGCTTACATAGTCAAGTGAAAAGGTGGAAAGTTTAAAAGAGACAAAGCCCAAATTGTTTTAATGCAGGAAACACATCTAGGCGATAAAGATCAGGCAAAATTGAACAAGCTGAGTTTTAAACATATTCTTCCCACAGATCGGGGAGGCGAAGAGGGTTGGCAATCTTGTTATCTGGAGCTCTGAATTATCATATACCATATTATTACCATATATCACAGTATAAAGTCAAGGAAGGGAGATATATAATGATAACAGGTAAGATTGATGGCACTATGACCAGTCTCTTAAACATGTATACTATCGGTCAAAAGTTTTAGAACATCTCAATTTTTCCAGTTCTTTATTGCAATTCAAGTCATTTGAAATGAAATGTCATGTAGTTTTATATCATGAACCCATATGTTGACCCTGTTTTCATTTAACAGAGTTTGAAAAGCAGGCACTGCATTATGGAAAGAATCTCTTTGTAGAATTTCAGGTCGGTTTGGATGCGAGGCAGAATATAGTTGAAATTGTCCTTTTAACTGCACCAATTCACATTTGAAATTCATGAAGCCTTTAATGTCTTAAGAAATGAAAGCAAATCATATTTGTGTGGTTGACACTTATCTGTGGAAACCAGAGCTGTCTAACAGCATTTCTGTCCTACTAGTACTCAAATCAAACAATTCATTTAAAAAAACATGAAAAAAACTATGCAGGTGTTCTGAAGGTAAGTGGTGAACTGCCAGAGGTTAAAAAAGGTAAGGTTACCCAAAACTGAAAAATAATGTACTTTTCAGAATTATACAAAAAGGCCTTTTTTCAGAGAACACAAAATGGGTACAAAATTTAAAGGTCTTCTGCAGCAATGGAGGTTGATCAAGCCTTGAAAGCTGGTGCTACTAATTCCTACAGGTGTTCCAACTTTTCTAGATTACTTAAAACCCCCTCGGTCTGCATAGAAACAGTGTTGGAACACACTGTGGTACCATAGCCTTGTGAGCATCAGTTGAACAGTACTGCAGAAAGTAGTGTGTTACTACCAAAAGGCACTTAACAATGTTAGAGAGACAGACCATCATAACACTTAAAAATGTAGGTCCATCCTGCAGAGAAATTGCAAAGACAGTCATGGTGTCAGTGAGCACATTTTCCTTCACCATCAAAAGACACTAAAAAAAACTGGAGCAAGCTCTGAAAGGAAGACGTCTGGCAGCCCCAAAGCTACAACTGAATCAGAGGACAAGTTTCTGAGAGTTTGTGTGATACACAGCTCATAGGACAACAGCTTCAAGCACAGCTTATTAGTTGTCATATCAGGGCTCTAGAGTGCAACCAATTTGGTCGCAAATGCGACCTAATTTCTCAATGGTGCGACTAAAAAAAATCCTAGGTCGTGGGAGTGCGACCAGCCATTCAAGTGAAAAAAAAAGAAAGAAAGTCTCCGCCAAAAGCTGACAACATTATGCCCATATCGTGGCCTAAATCAATCATGAACGCGCCGCTAAAGCGCTGCAGCACCAACTCCGTGCTGCTGCTGTTCAATCGATTTGTGTGTCACGCGGATCTCTGCACAGACGCGCAGAAAGAGGAAATGATATAGGGAATTCCCACAATAATCCAATAGCGCACGCCGACACCTGCACATTTCGCCAATGTGCTAATGTTCCGCCAAAAAAATCCTAGGTCACACCAGTGTGACCAGAGTAAAAAGAAAGTCTCTGGGGCTGTTTTGCTGGATCCGGGGTCGGTGACTTGTACAAAGTGAGAGGCGCCCTGAAACAAAACCGCTACCACAGGCTTCTGTACAGTGGCGGTCCTAGCCTGTTTGGCGCCCCGGGCGAACACTCCCTCTGTGCCCTAACCCTCTCTCACAGCCCAGGGTTCAAATCATGAATACATAATGGGCTTGGATTTACAACATTATGAATGAAATGTGCTCTATTTGGAAGCAGCCGGCCCCCCTCTCCCCTTTTGATGGGTTGTGTGTGAGACTTTAAATCATCAAACTGTAAATTATACATTTTAAATTGTTATTGATCCCTTTACCCCGAGTCCTAAAGTGTGTATTTATTTTCTTACTCTTCTTATATTTATTGTTTGTTTACTTGCACTGCTGTAACTGGAGCTTCGTCGTCTCGTCTCTCTATATACTGGACTGTATGTAGCAGAGATGACAATAAAGTTTACTTTGACTTCAGCAGCGAGCAGGCGCACCGAGGGCTCTCGCGCTCACTTTTCGCATATAGAATTTCGAAAAAACATCGGTGCAAATTATAAGTCTGTATCATAATATCTGGTGTTTTTGTGTTTGTTGGTTTGTTTTAATTTTGTTTTATTTTGCAAGTTGGTTATTAGATGCTGCTCCAGCCAGCCAGAGAATCCCCCGCCGCCCTCTCCTCCCTGTGCCGCAAGCAGCAGGCGCACCTCGCAAACGGAGGGCGCCCTTACTCCCAGCAAATGGGCGATAGAAAACCGATCGGTGCCTACGCCATTCCTGATATGCGCTGGCTGATGTCGGGGCAGCATGAGTACGAGTAATTTTTTTTTTTTCCCCGATGCCGTGATACCGCCCTGGGCAACCGCTCGTGTTGCCCGTATCAAAAACCGCTACTGCTTCTGTAGCCCCATCCAATACTCTCTGGTATGCACCTAGTTGGTCAAGAGTTCATTCTACAGCAAGATAATGACCCAAAACATAAGTCCAGGCTATGTCAGAGCTACCTCAGGAAAAAAGAACAGGATGGTAAGTGCTACATCCGACTTGTAGAAACATTTGTATCATTAACTAAACCTGGAGTGCACAATAAAATTATTTCCAGATTGAAAACAGCATCCTGTGGTATAAAAATGACAGGACTGCTTCTGTTAAAGTGAAGTGGGAAAAATTAGGCAATCTGACAATTACGGAGGAGTTTTGGGACCACATATGTAAAACTGCCTGTTTCTATTTAAAAACATATTAATAACCTATTAAAGCAAACTTAAACTGGCAATTTAAAGTGATCCACACTCACTATTGCCCTAATTAACTTAATTTCCTCTAAATTTTCATCATAATACATAAAAATATTCTGTGTACTTTTTTTTCTCTTGTTTTTCATTTTTACTGCCATGGAAACAGAGTGAATGCCAGTAGGAGGCAGATTGCTACCTACTGGGAGTCTGCACTTTCAATGTTATCCCTTGATAAAGGCAAAGAAGTGAGGCATCGCCTGCTAACTTTAGCCACCATTTCCCTGCTTTTTGGGTTCTCTCGTAGATCTGTATGTCCTCGTAGATATGCTTGCATAAACCAATGGATTATAACATCCATCTATCCAACCATCCATCCATTTTCTTCCGCTTATCCAGGGCCAGGTCGCGGCGGCAGTAGCCCAAGCAGAGAAGCCCAGACCTCCCTCTCCCCAGCCACCTCTTCCAGCTTGTCCGGGGGAACACCAAGGCATTCCCAGGCCAGCCAAGAGATATAATCTCTCCAGCGTGTCCTGGGTCTGCCCCGGGGCCTCCTCCCAGTGGGACATGCCTGGAAAACCTCACCCAAGAGCAATGTTCCCAAGGGCTGTTCAATATAACGATATATATCGGATAATGATATAAAAACATCTATTGTTTCATTTTACGCTATCGTTGTTTCGTGGTGTCACAAAATAAACTGTTTACGGCAATATTTTTTCATCGTTTTGATGGTCACTGTAGTGGCTATATTAATTTCTTAAGTTCTCTCTTTCTCTTATATTTACCATAGCCACACTATGGACGGACAAGCGCCTGTTTTTATGCGTTGTCATTAGCAACAACGATGGTAAAACCATCGCGTGTCTGCTTGTTTATTTTCCACATAAACCTTTCACAATAAAGCTCAAGATCCTGTTGAGACTTTTCAAAATAAACTGAATCACGTGAAAGAGTATGCAGAGTATTTACAGATGAGAAGCAAAAAAGACGCCAGGTGCTAAAAAAATAAACCATTAGACTCAAACGTTAGAACACGCTTTTCCCCACAGCACACCGTGTAATAAATACTCACAAAGAAAACAGCGGCTGTTACAACTTATGTCTAAAAATGTATCGTTTCATGCATCGGTTAAAACACTCGACTCCAGGCACACGACACCCTGGAAACACTTCACGCAAGTCGAGCTGCCCGAGATTCACAGAATTTACAGAAAATGTTAACATTTTTGTGATTTATATCGTTATCGGGACGGTAGATGTCTTATATCGGGATATGAGATTTTGGTCATATCAAACAGCCCTAATGTTCCCTCTAATTTTTCATGTGTCTGAGCGAACACACAAATTCCCTGAGCGGTCCCTTGGACCACTGTGAGCAACAGCAGATGTGTGCACTGTGGTCACACCAGCATCTAATCCATCCAAGTTACATGTTTATTAAAATAATCAAATTACAGCATTTACATTTATGTCAGACTGCTTTTAATTAACTGCTTTAGCCCACTTACAATGAAAATGTAAAACAATCTTGTTCATGACCTGTAGTTTCGGAAGTAAAAATAACTTGAACTCCAATTTTGAAAACACAACTTTCTTTTTCTTTCTTTCTTTCTTTCTTTTTTAAATAAAGCTCTGACTTGTATTATGAGTATGGTAAATGGTAAATGGACTTGTTCTTATATAGCGCTTTTCTACTCTGTCTGAGCACTCAAAGCGCTTTATACAACTAATTCATTCACCCAATCACACCCATTCACACAAGCACTTTTTATCTGACCTAAGTGCTAAGTAATCTACCATTCATACACATTCACACTCCGATGGATGCATCGGAGAGCAATGCGGGGTTAGTATCTTGCCCAAGGATATTTGGCATGCAGACTGGAGCAGCCTGGGATCAAACCACCGACCTTCTGGTTAGTGGCTGACCTGCTCTGCCACCTGAGCTACAGCCACCCCAAGAGTATGAGTCTGTGGTCTGGGAGAGAGTCCTGTAACTCTCTGTCTAACTCTCTGTCTACAGTATATAATGACCAATGCTGGGCAATTAATTATATAGTTACTTTTCCAAAAAAGTAACTGAGTTATGCAAACAACAAGTTTTTTTTGCAGCTGTTTACCTAAAAATGCAGCCAGGGCGTTTTTTTAAAATAAACATTTCACACTATTTACAGAACAATCAATCAGGTGTTCTGCATCAAATTTGATGCCACACAAATTATTTGTGCCACTCCAAAAAATAATTTCTGTCCACTATGACATAAAGTAGAACAACAGCCTGATACCTGCAGGCCTGACAACAGCAGATGTATCACTGCTGTAACTCCTGTAACATTCAGCAGTCGCCTCATTGTTCTGACACACACAACAAAACTATTGACTACACTACACACTAACTACACAAGATTTGTGCTAAACGTCGCAAATCTCTCACATCTCAAAACACCGCCATCACTCCTAAAACTTCCCCCTTCCTAAACAACTAAATGCCATGTTGCCATATCATTTTTTGATTGGTTGACATGGTACATTTTTCCACCAATAGGAAAAGGTGGGGTAAGTTACCATAGTTATAAGCAGTAGTAGTATAAGTATTGATTAATAGTAGACACAATATAAGGAGTAGTTATAGAAACCAAGGTTGCACAGAAGTAAGGTTGTCTTGAAATAAGCTGACCACTATTATTGCAAATATGGATAGGAACCTGAATGTGGTTAGTTACATATATATATGTTATGATATTTTAGATGATATTTATCGTATTCGCCCCAAAATTAGGCCGTTGAAAGGTGTGGTCTACTCAAAATACAGCTATCCACGCCCAGTGAATTTTGTAGTGATTTATTTCTAAAGATAGATACTAAATATTCCAGTGAGTTCCAATATGCTTTTTTGGGCAGAAAAAGAAAAGGATGACTTCATTATTTAACTTTAGACAGAAATCATAATGGTGCCTTTTTTTCCTTTTTGGGGGGGAATAGGACAGTCTGTATTTGTGAAATTTGCTGAAGGAGAAGCTGGATCCTTAGATGGTAAGAGATCAGTCAATAATGAAGGCAGTGCAGGACGGTGGTGTTGCCCTCACCACAACTGGACAAGCGAGATAACTAGTAGGATTTTGTACCGTTCCAGTTCATTCCAGACTTCCTAATGCTTGTTTTAATCAGTTATCATTACCATGGTATTAAATTCCTACTCATAACACAGAAACTGCCACAGGTATGTACTGGTAGTCACTAGTTTAAGTTTGTTTTAAAAGGTTACTAACATGGTTATTAATATGTTATTAAACAGGCAGGTTTGCATCGTGAAGCTATTTCCTGCTTATTACACAGAAACCTCCATAGTTGTTTCCAGGTAATAATTACATACTGTTTAAGTTAGCTTTAACAGGTTATTAATATGTTATTAAATAAAAACAGGCAGTTTTGCATTTTGCAGCTCTGTTTCCTGTTTATTAAACAGAAACTACCACAGGCAATTGAGTGGTAATAACTTATTAATTACCACATTATTACATTCTTGTTTCGGCCTTGTTACCCTGCTATTACCACTTCATTACAGAGCTGTGTTTCCACATTATTACCCCTTGTTTTTGGGCCCGTAGTATCCAATAAATAAATATCAGTGCATTACTTGAATATTAGGTCGTATTATTTGTTTGTTTGTTTGTTAATTTATTTCGAACATGTAAACAATATACAGGTACATTTAGTAAAGAAAATAAGAGAGAGAAAAAATACTATACAAAATATGGTCAATACATTTCAATATTGTTTCTGTTCTGATTCATTTACATTTCGAAAGGGAGTGGGAAGAAGTACACACTTATTTAATTCCATCCTTTTGCCATAAGTTATCGGTAAATATTTAGTCACCTTCCTTACCGATATAATCTGTAATAAAAATAGTGAAGAGATTTCTGATATAATATTATACTATATTATACTATTATACTAATATTATTAGATTCTGATATAATACTACAATATCACATCCTGAAATTTTCTAAATAGAGACATTCACTTAATTTTAACATTTTGCCTTTCTTTGTAGTTGAAGAAAATCATATCTTTATAACTCTTTTTGAACTGTTTTATGTTTGGACATCGCTTCAATTCCATATTCAAAGTGTTCCACAGTTTCACACAGAAACACAAAAGCTTTTTCTTGTAGTGCGTACCTTCCCTGTTTTGAAGTTACAAAAACCCCTTAAATTATAACTTCTTAAAAAAAAAAACCCACTCTGAATATTACCTGGCAGTTCGTTGTTGTTTGCTTTGAATAGAATTTGTGCTGTTTGGAATTTCATTAGATCAGCAATTTTCAATATTTCAGACTGCAAAAAATAGTGAGTTTGTTCACTATTTATGCATATTCATACATATGTATGAATATGTCTTACGTGAGCTCTCCAGTTAAGTTTTTCATCTATTATTACCCCCAGAAATTTATTTTCACTGGATTTTCACCATTTATTTGAATCTTAGCATTTGTATTTAAAATACTATTTCCAAATAACATAATTTTAGTTTAATTCAAATTTAATGATTACTTTGGTAATTACGTGGAAATAAATTTAATTACCATATTATTACATTCTTATTTACTTGTAATTGTGATTACAGGCTAGAAACCCTGTCCCTTTTGCAGTCAAGTCAAGTCCATAGTGCTGTTTCTATGACAGGAGGAATTGC
This sequence comes from Neolamprologus multifasciatus, assembly GCF_963576455.1. Taxonomy (NCBI): domain Eukaryota; kingdom Metazoa; phylum Chordata; class Actinopteri; order Cichliformes; family Cichlidae; genus Neolamprologus; species Neolamprologus multifasciatus. The sequence continues at coordinate 39,828,119 of NC_140452.1, read as the reverse complement.
AACAAAAAATAACATTTAATTAACCTGATCTTTCAGTTTCATCTGTATTGTTTTGTCTTTTCACATAGAACAGATGCAAAAAAGCACTATTTGACCTGTTTGTGAGGTCCTCTGAGAATATGTGCACGAGCGCCTTCACATGCCGTCCTCATCGCCTCCATAGAAGGTGTCCCCAACAGGTCAGTGATTAAATCCAGCTACACAAAAGCACACACATCACAGTATACTGAGACACAACAGTTTGTTGCATGACTGTTTTTCTTTTAAGGAGGAGGTTTTCATCTAATCCTGGTGGTGACTGGTAATGATTCTGTTTTTAACATTTTAACACAAAAAATGGGAAAAAAGGACACACTGTTACTTTTATGTATCAAAATCTTTCCAGACAAAAAATTTCTCATGCCTTGCCTTTCTCATGCCTACCTGCTGAATAGGACTTTGGGCTTGGAAGAGGATGCGTCGCCCTAGCAACTCAGCAAAGATGCAGCCTACAGACCAGATATCAATTGAGTTGGAGTAGTGGCGGCTCCCCATGAGGATTTCTGGAGCTCGGTAGTACTGTGTCACCACTTCCTGAGTCATGTGTCTTGATTCATCCGACTCCTCCACTCGAGCCAGGCCAAAATCACAGATCTGAAAGACAGAGACATTCAGAGATTGCTGCAGCTCTTTTTAATCTTCTGATTTATTTTTATTCATCTTTCTTCTGAAACCCATCAATCTTGCCAAGATTTCTTGTCTCCTCTCTGCCTCCCTCACCCACTGTGCTCCAGCATGTACAGTCATGGCCAAAAGATTTGAGAATGACACAAATAATGGTTTTCAGAAAGTTTGCTGCTTCAGTTTTTATGAAGCAAAGTCCTTCTTTGCCACGAAAATGAACTTAATTGCCCGAAACCCATTTCAACTGCATTGCATCGCTGCCACAAAAGGACCCACTGAGATCATTTCAATAATCTTCTTGTTAACTCAAGTAAGAAAGTTGATGAGCACAAGGCTGGAAATCATTATGATCATTATGTCATGCTGGTTCAGTTAGAACAGCAGACTGGATGTGTTAAAAGGAGTGTGATGCTTGAAATCATTGTCCTTCCTCTTAACCATGGTTACCTGCAAAGAAACGTGCAGCCATCATTATGTTACATAAAAAGGGCTTCACATGCAAGGACGTTGTTGCTATTAAGATTGCACTTAAATCAACCATTTATTGGATCATCAAGAACTTCAAGGAAATATGTTCAATTGTTGTGAAGAAGGCTTCAGGGCGCCAGCAAGCACAGGGATTGTCTCCTAAAGATGATTTAACCACAGAATCAGAGTGCCACCAGTGCAGAGCTTGCTCAGGAATGGCAGCAGGCAGGTGTGAGTGCATCTGCACGCACAATGAGGTGAAGACTTTTGGAAGATGGCTAGGTGTCAAGAAGAGCAGTAAAGAAGCCACTTCTCTAAAAAAAAAACAAAAAAACCCATCAGGGACAGACTGATATTCTGCAAAAAGTACAGCAAGTGGACTGCTGAGGACTGGGGTAAAGTCGTTTTCTTTGACAAAGCCTCTTTCCAATTGTTTGGGGCATCAAGAAGAAGGATTGTCCGTAGAAGAAAAGGTGAGTGCTACCATCAGTCTTGTCTCATGCCAACAGTGAAGCACGCATTCATCTGTGGGGCTGCTTCTCATCCAAGGGAGTGGGCTCACTCACAATTTTGCCAAAAAACACAGCCATGAATAAAGAATGGTACCAAAACATCCTCCAACAGCAACTTCTTCCAACCATCCAAGAACAATTTGGTGGAGAACAATGCCTTTTCCAGCCTGATGGAGCACCGTGCCATAAGGCCAAAGTGATAACTAAGTGGCTTGGAGAACAAAATATTGAAATGTTGGGTCCATGGCCAGGAAACTCCACAGACCTCAATCCAATTGAGAGCTTGTGGTCAATCCTCAAGAGTCAGGTGGACAAACAAAAACCCACTTATTATGACAAACTCCAAGCATTGATTATGAAAGAATGAGTTGGCATCAGTCAGGATTTGGCCCAGAAGTTGGTTGATAGCATACAAAGGTGAATTGCAGAAGTCTGGAAAAGAAGAGCTAACACTGCAAATATTGACTCTTTGTACAAAGTTGATGTAATTGTCAATAAAAGCCTTTGAAACTTATGAAGTGTTTGTAATTATACTTAAGTACATCACAGATACAACTGACACAAAGATCTAAAAACACTGAAGCAGCAAACTTTGTGAAAACAAATATTTGTGTCATTCTCAAAACTTTTGGCCATGACTGTAGTAGAGTTTCACTGATGTTTTCTTTCTCATGCATAAACATATACTTTCATAGTCTATGTGTGTATATTAATGGTTAACGTTTCTTATTTGGTCCCAAATAAACAATGACAGAAGATTACTTTTGAGGTTTGCAATCATACTTTTTTCTACCCTGAAAAGCACATGCAGTTTCTTCAAATACTCTCAATTAACTTGTATCTTTGTAAACTGAATTGACAGTGAATAAACTCTAACATGTTAGAAACCCCTAACTAAGTTCCACTCTAAATAATTAACGATGACTGAGTGAAGATGGTGGACAGGACCTTTGCCATACACATTTTAATTCACTGGTAGCGATAGATGTGAGAAATGAAATAGAAACATGGAAACTTTGGAAAAAGTACACTAGGTTGAAGCCAGGAATAACACATCTCTTATTCGAAGAGATGTCTTCTGGCGAAGAAACGTGTATCTGGCAACTCAGTGCCAGGAACTGTAAACCAACAAAATTAGTAAGTGGGACAGAGAAAATCTAAACTTCCCAGTGCCAGAAACGGGAACCCAAAAACGTTAAAAAAAAGAAAGACAGAGAAAAAAGAGTCACTGCCATTTGACGGACAGAGGAAAATGAATCTGGCATCTTGCTGCAAGTATAAATGGAGAAAAGAAGAGCGAATGAGGAAGAAAAGAAATGATGGTGCTGGCAACTTTTGCCTTTTGCAGTTAGAGCTGGAAAGGTTTTCACTGCTCACAAATCAAAGCCCTAATCTTAAACTTTTTAAACAACCTCTGGAGACTGCAATGACTTGCAGCGAGTTAGCATTCCTGAAAAATGTTTTGATGCATGCTCAATCAACCAGGTAAGTAAATCCCAAAAGGTTGATTCTGTTCATCTGGACGTAGCATTTGGGAGAAGTAACTTCTTCAGTCTCAGCTGACTGCAGGTTTCCCCAAATTTATAGACAGTACCTTTGCACAATGACTGAAACTAGCCCACTGATGAGCAATGGGCTGTGAGGTCAGTTCCTTGATCATTGATTTGCAAATTGTCATGATGGGGATTGGCTGCAATTACAGCATTGTAAGATGGTGAAAGATGTACCCTTAGGCTCCCTCCTTGATTCAAAGATCGTCTTTCCTTTTTCATGTAAATGGCCTCCTTGACTCCCCACTCAAACCAGCGTTCCTCCCTGTCCAGGATGTGTACATCCTCATCACTGAAAGAGTGTCCACTGGCCTGTAGGTGTAAACAGACTGCCGAGTCCTCGCCTGATGAGTTACTTCTTCTGTGTTGTGCCATCCGCTTCGCCAGAGGTTGTTTGGTTTCCCCCGATATACATCATGGCAAACCTCCTGGCACTTCACAGCAGCTGAGACTTAAGAAGTCTCAGCTGACTACAGGTAAGTGACGAAACGTTTCTCCCACTGAAAACGCTACATCCAGATGAACAGAATCAACCTTTTAGGATTCCTACAAAGTCACTTCAGGAAGAGTGAAGATAAAGGAGAAAAAATGAAACAGAGAATGTTTGGGTAGCAGATAGAACTGTCCAACTTAATGGACTGCATGTAATTTTGATACCTTAAGTTTCTGTTCTCCTAGTGGTGAACAGGAACAGGAACTTAAGGTGGCATCTCTGAGGCAACCGGGTCATGGTCTTTGATAAAACCAGGGTTTTGTATAATAGGTCATTGTGAAGAAGATCTGTTGGAGCTTGAATTAAACTATCCTTATTTGAGGTAGACAAGGTTGTCTATGAAGAGACAACTGAAAAAGAATAGAATATGAGGAGGCAGCATTACTGCCTCACAGCAAGAAGGTGCTGCGTTTGAACTCATGATCTTTATGGTGTCTGCTTCTCTCCGGGTACTCTGGCTTCTTCCCAAAGTCTAGATACTTGCTGTAAGTGGGCTGGAAGATCCTGTGGTTCTTGCATCAGGAAAGAACTGTATGATCCAAGTGCTACTTTGTTTTTCCCTCTGGTCTGTTCTTTTAGGCATCAACTGGGGCGATCGTGGCTCAAGAGTTGGGAATTCGCCTTGTAATCGGAAGGTTGCCGGCTCGAGCCCTGGCTTGGACAGTCTCGGTCGTTGTGTCCTTGGGCAAGACACTTCACCCGTTGCCTACTGGTGGTGGTCAGAGGGCCCGGTGGCGCCAGTGTTCGGCAGCCTCGCCTCTGTCAGTGCGCCCCAGGTCGGCTGTGGCTACAATGTAGCTTGCCATCACCAGTGTGTGAATGTGTGGATGAATGGATGTGTAAAGCACTTTGGGGTCCTTAGGGACTAGTAAAGCGCTATACAAATACAGGCCATTTACCATTTTATTTTTACCATCAACTGTGATCTGTTTTTTTCATTTTTTTTTTCATTCCTCTACAAACATCATCATCTATACTGTCAATAAATATTCATAGTTTTTATTTCTTTATCTGTCACATGCCTGTCGTACAACTCACATAAAGAATCCTTGCCATAGAGATAGGGTTAGGATTAATGCTTGCCTGTCCCACACACCTTGAGCACACAGTTGCTGTTGACTAGGAGGTTGCCAGGTTTGATGTCTCGATGTAGAATTCCAGCAGAGTGAAGGTACTTAAGTCCTGGTGATGGTGGAGTAGAAACAGACAAATTCATGAATCATGATATCACTTGTGCAAACAGGCTGAGCTACATGTTCTTACACAGAAATTCACAGGTATCTGCTCATTTACAAATAAGGATGTTTGATATTTAAAAAAAAATTATACAGTGTTAAAATACTCAAAATTGTTACAACAGTTTCATGTAAAAAAATCAATCAATTCCTACTGGCTGCCTCAGAATCAGCTGGGTTTTTCCCCTTAAATTAGTTTACTATATTTAAACCTAGCAAAAGTTTTCTTTAGTTTAATAGAAAACAAGAATACTGTAATCATACATACAGTATATTTTAATGTATAATTATCTTTCAGCCATGTTGGCCTGCCATCTTGAATATAGTGGTTGAGATGGATTTTGTTATTCCATCATGTTTTATGTGGCTAAAGACTGACCACACGTGTATCATGCCAAGAGCCAAAGAGAAAAGAAATTGTAAGCATTCACGTGCATGGAGGCAAATTTTAACTTGTGCCTACACCTTCAGATTCAAGACATGAAGGATCATACCTATGTTTTATCATCTGAGAAGGTGTCCCCTTAACCGTAGAAGCACACACACACACACAGTTGACTTTCCTATTTTTGTGGGGAGTTTAAAACTCTTCTTAAAACATATTTATTTGCTTAAGCCTTTGGTGCTTTTTAAAAGGTTGAATCTATTTTTTTCCTATTTTTCCAATTCTCTATTTTTAACTCTATGTTTAATATTATTTTCTGTTTATGCTTCTTGTATATGTACACTTTGTGAAGCCTGGCTTTATTTTAAAGTGCTTTATAAATAAAGGTGCTATGATATGGTATGTGTCAGGGGTGTCCAACTCCAGGCTTCAAGGGCCGGTGTCCTACAGGTTTTAGATATCACCCTGGGCCAACACAAATGAAACAAAGGATTAGTTCATTACATCTTGAGAACTTCAAGACACGCTGAAGAGGTAATTTAGCCATTTAAATCAGCTGTGTTGGATCGAGGACACATCTAAAACCTGCGGGACACTGGCCCTTGCTTAAAGCAAAGAAGAAAGTGCAAGCAGAAAGTATCAAAGCACTCACACAAATTTATACTCCAATGCATGCATCGGAGAGCAACCTGGGGTTATCCAGCTAATTAGGTTGCTTTTGAAGGTGACATTGCAATGTTTATCCAATTGAACTGAGGTCTGCAAATGTGAAAAGAGTTAAGGCACTGATATGGTGATAAGGCACTGCATGAATGACATTATAATTGCGAGATGAGCTAATAGTTGAAAGTTTGAACCTAGATTTGCCTTAGTCAGTGGCAAAGGCATGCTCATCATCCTCTCGAACATTATCACTGTGAAAGAGCGAAAGCAATGCTGACTTTGTTCTGAGTATGTTAATTAGATAAGTATAATTCAACTGATATGATTTTTTGATGATTATTATCATTATTATTATTATTCTCATTATTGTCATTATTATTAGATTCTGCTTATACTTGCCTCCTGTTAAATTGGATTTAAAAATATATCCTGCATTCAAAAAAGTCTAAAATGTGGACATTGCCTTTTTAATCATTTACAGTTCCACAAAGGTAAAAATACAAATGTACCCATGATATGGTCCAATCGAAATTTTTGATGTATAATTATTTTTGGAACACCTGACTGTGGGGGAACAGTGACTTAACTTCTGAATCCAGATTTGAGGACTGAGGTGAGTAAGAGTTTTGGGGGACTCACTTCAGTCCTGAAGGATAGTTTTGGAGTGAGCAGGAGTAGACTGGGAACTGTTGCTTGTGGGTGATATTCTGGGCGTGAAGTTTGAAATTTCAAGGCTATAGTGAGAGGCTGAACTCGCTGTACAACTGAATAGAGTGAAGCAAACAGTTCAGAAGAATAGATACGACAGATCGAAGGACAGTGAGAATGATTCTCTGAAAGTTCCTAGGTATGAAGAGCAGTCACTGAAATTGGGCTGTAAAGTTCTTAGCTGGATGAACCGTGGGACAAGATGCCATGGTGATACATGCTGAAAGGGCAAGTATGATTCTGTGTTATCTTGTGAGGGGGTTTCCTTGTTTGTGGGAATTTACACAAAAGTCAGACCAAAATGACCTATAGTGCGGGACGGCATATACAGAAACAGAACTGGAAAGTATGAAGTATTGTTTTCAGTTCAGTTAAATTCATTTTTTTAGTATAACACCAAAACACAACAACAGTTGCCTCAAGGCACTTTAATTAAGTTAAGTTAAATACCCTACAATAATACAAAGAAAACAGAGAAATCCCCAACAATGACTCCCTATAAGCAAGAACTTTGGTGACAGTGGGAAGGAAAAAACCACTTTTAACAGGAAGAAACCTCCAGCAGAAGCAGGCTCAGGGAGGAGCTGCCATCTGCTGAAGCCACCCTAAACCCTAACCAGTTGGGGGTGAGCGGATGAAGACAGGACAAAGACATGACGTGGAAGAGAGCCAGATATTAATAATAACTAATGATTAAATGCAAAGAGCTATAAACACACAGTGAGTAAAAAAGGTGACTGAAGAAGAAACACTCAGTGGATTATGGAAATCCCCCAGCTGCCTACACCTATTGCAGCATAATTAAGGGAAGACTCAGGGTTACCTGTTCCAGCCCCTAACTACATGATTTAGCAAAAAGGAAAGTTTTAAGCCTAATCTTATTAGTAGAGAGGGTGCCTGTCTTCTGAATCCAAACTGGAAGCTGGTTCCACAGAAGAGGGGCCTGAAAACTGAAGGCTCTGGCTCCCGTTGTACTTTTAAATACTCTAGGAACCACAAGTAAGGCCGCAGTTGGAGAGTGAAGTGCTCTAATAGGTACCATATGGTATAGGGTTGTTAAGATAAGATGTGGCCTGACTGTTTAAGACCCTGTATGTGAGGAACAGGATTTTAAATTAGATTTCGGATTTAACAGGGAGCCAATGAAGAGATGCCAATATACGAGAGATATGCTCTCTCTTTCTAGTCCCTGTCAGTACTCTTGCTGCAGCATTTTGGATTAATTTAAGGCAGGGATTTTTTAGGACATCCTAATAATAATGAATTACAGTAGTCAAGCCTAGAAGTAATAAATGAATGAATAAGCCTTTCCACACCACTCTATGATATGATGTTTCTAATTTTAAAGATATTGCGCAAATGGAAGAAAGCAGTCCTACATATCTGCTGAATCTGCGCATTGAGGAGCATATCCTGGTCAAAAATGACTCCAAGATTCCTGACAGTGTTACTGGAGGACATTGTAACGCCATCCAGAGTAAGCATCATAATACAGCCTAAGGGAAACAGAATTGGTCCTAGCACAGAACCCTGTAGAACTCCATAATTAACCTGAGTGTGTGAAGAGAACTCTTCATTTACATAAACAAATTTGAGTCTATTAGATAGATATGATTCAAAGCACTGCACTGTAGCATCTTTAATATCTATAGCATGCTCTATTACGCTGTAATAAAATACTGTTGTAAACAGTATCAAACACTGAGGTCTAGCAGAACAAGCACAGAGATAAGTCCACTGTCAGAGGCCATAAAAGATCATTTATAACCTTCACAAAACCTTTCTATACTTTGATGAGCTTTACAACTTGATTGAAACTCTACTAATTAGCCATTGGTCTGCAGAATATCAATTATCTGTTTTACCACTACTCTTTCAAGAATTTCTGAGATAAAAAGAAGGTTGGAGCCAAGACAGCTTTGTTAAGTAATGGTTAACCACTGCCAGCGTTAAGGCCTGTGGTATATAGCTGATTAAAAGAGATAGGTTGATCATATTTAAGATTTAAACATTGATTAATGGTAGGACCTCTGTGACTTTTTTGAGCAGTCTTGTAAGAATGAGGTGTAAAATACACCTTTATGGTTTGGAGGAAATAATTGCTGAAGTTAAAGATTGAATTGAAATATTAATTGGAGAAAAAGAGTCTAAATAAATATCAAAGCAGTTGTATGTCTGTAAAATGGTTATGAGTAATTTTTTTAATGGTTAAAATTTTATTTGTGAAGAAGTTATGAAGTCATTACTAGTTAATGTTAAAGGAATGTTTGGCTCAAATATGGCCAGATTTTGAGAAATGAGAGCTGTTCCATCCAAAGTGGGATGAATGTCTTCTCTCCTAATAAAACTAGGTTTCCCCTAAAATGTTATCCAATTATCTATAAAGCCTACGTCTTTTTTGGACACCTCTCAGGCAGCCGTCAGTTTAAGACGAAACATGTGCTAAACATGTAATTCCAATTGGGGAGGGAACCACAAAAAATTAATAGTTCGACATTGTTTTGCAAAGTTACACACGGACTCAATATTAATTTTAGTGAGCTCCGATTGATGTAACTGGGTGCTATTGTCGACATGAAGTATAATTTTATGGAATTTACATTTACCCTTAGCCTGGACGCTGGAAGACAGTTGGGTGTGTCATTGAGTGGGGAACAACAATTAGACACATGAATGGGTGATGTCACCCAGAAAACCCGTTTTCCCAGCTGCTTGGAATAATCTGCCGGGGGAGAGCTAACGGGGCCTACACTACCTTCGGCTGAACCGACTACAGGGCCCTGGCTAGCTATTTGTTTTTCAAGGTTGTGAAGCCGGGTCTCCAATTCAGTGATCCTGGCCTCCAGAGCTGCAAAAAGGTTATATTTATTACAAGGATCGTTATTACCAAAGGAGACCGAATAGTAACTAAACATCTGACACAATGAGAAGGAAAGTGTAGGAGGGACAGGTGAAGAGGCCATGCTGCTAACAAGTCCACTGCAAGCTAAGCTAAGCTAAGCAATCCTTAAAGACATAGTGAGTGAATACTGTGAAAACAATTAGAGAATGAATCAAAAGAGTGATATACACAAAAATACCACTGTGCACTGGAACAGGAACAAGAAGTGATACTCTACCAGAGAAAGAGCCAACACCAAGTGTGAGCGCCACCCAAAGGATGGTGATTATTGTTCTGAAAAACTTGCTAAAGTTTTAAGAGAAATATAACAATGTGGGATAGATGTTTATTTGTTTTTTAATTCATTATAGCATATGAAAAATCTTTATATTACCTATATTTTATAATTGCCAGCCAGGATTCCTTCTGATATTGATAATATCAGTGCTCAACATTGCTTACAGAAAAATCATTAAGACAAAGCAACATCTTGGCTTTAGATTGTGACACTTGGACTGGGTGTTAAATAAACAAAATTGCAAAAATACTGAAAGCTTTCAGGCTCCTAGTAGATTGACCTATGTTATAAATGTGAAAAGGCTTCTTAAGCTATCAAATTCACAAGTTTTGTCATCTGAGATTCAAACTCATCTGCGACTTTTTGGAGATGTACCTATGGTATCAATTTCAAAATGCTAGGCGATGTCTTTTTTGAGTTATGTCAAAACTATTTAAAAAGTAAAAGATGCAATTATTTGCAACTTGGAAACACATTTTATTCACAATAGAACAGCAAATATTTAAAAAGACATACATGCACAATTTTATGAAAATATTACCAAATTTTGAATTTGATGGCAGCAACTTCCATCAAAAGCTGCAACAGTAAGGAACAAAAAGCTGGAAAAGCATCTGATACTAAAAAAAATAGCTTGAGGAAAATTTTACAATTAATTAGGTCAACTAGCAACTGATTAGTAACATGAAAGGCTAGCAGAGTTTCTTAGAAGTAAAGAAATATGTGCTTAAGGGACATGGCTAAACACCGATACTGGATGCTTTTTGGAATTATTTTTGGAGAATATGCACACCGCATCCTCCAGACTAAAGAGGGAAGAGGCTGACCGGCTTTTAACACACAGAAGAAGAAACAAATCACTCCTCAGTTCACAGTCTACATCTCTGATGGCATTAGTGCCTATGAGATGGGAAGCATCTAAAAACCTGAAAGATATACAGGTTTTAAAGCAACATATAATTGTGGTCAAAAGTGTACATGTGGACTGGTCCTTCTATAGTACTTTTGTACTTTATGTGAGCACTCAAAACTTTTTTATATGCTTAAGTGGAGTTTTTTTTTTTAAATCTAACATTCACACTCTGGTGGATGCATCAAAGGGTAAGTTTGCATCTTGCCCAAGGATATTTGGCACGCAGATTGGACCAGCCAGGGATCAAACCAACAACCTTCCAAGTAGTAGATGACTTGCTCCATCTCCTGAGCCACATAAACTCATTTTGATGACTCCAGTGAACTGTTTATTTTAAAGGGTGGAATGTGTACATAGCAAACATTTTTACTTGACTTGGGGTGGGGTGTGAATTGATCTGTTTTTTTTTTTTTCTCTAATCCACACAAAGTCAAAAGCAATTTTATACACATATATACGCGCGCACACACAGTTAGGTCCATATATTTGGACACTGACACAAACTTTGTTTTTTAACCAGTTTATTGAAACATATTTCAAATATAGGTATATAATAGAGATGGACATAATGTGTAACCTCTGAGCTTTCATTTGAGGGCATCCATATTGAAATTGGATGATTTTTGGATGATTTGCTGTGAACAGACAACATGTGGTCAAATGAACTCTCCATGCATTTGAAACAAGCCGTCCCTTAAGGTGCAAAGAGGAAAGAAAAAAAAACATTAAAAAATTGCTACAATATTACGAGTGACAAAATCTACAGATTGGTACATCCTGAAAACCAAAGAAAGCACTGGTGAACTCAGCAAGCAAAAAGTATCGGACGTCCACGGAAGACAACAGTGATGGATGACCGCAGAATCATTTCCATGGTGAAGAGAAACCCCTTCACAACAGCCAAAAAAGTGAACAACACTAAAGGAGATAGGAGTATCCAAGTCTACTGTAAAGAGAAGACTGCATGAAAGTAAATGCAGAGGGTTCACCTCCAAGGTGCAAGCTGTTAGCCTCAAGAATAGAAAGGTTAGATTGGACTTTGCTATAAACAACACCCAAAATAAAAAAGCTAAAAGTAGCCAGACAAAACCTGCCAAAAGTTTTAGAACACCCCAATTTTTCTATTTTTTTTATTGAAAATTATGCGGCTTAATGTGTCATTGCACTCTGAAATAAAAGCATAGTACAAATAAGCAGTTGGAGTCAAAAAAAGAATGAATTTATAGACCAAAATGTGTTCTAAACTTTTGACTCATCTAATTAGCCACCTTTGGGGGCTGCAAAATGCTATGGTAGCCGTTTTGTTTCAGGGTGCCTCTCACTCTGTACAGGTGACCGACCCTGGATTCAGCAAAACAGCGCCAGATCATCACACCTTCCCCCTCCATGTTTGACAGTTGATGCTACACACTGTGGAACCATCCTTTTGCCTACTCAATGATGTGCAAAGATCGTGCATTTAAAGTTTTGATTCATCAATACCTTCTTTCATTCTTCAGTAATCCAATGGCGGTGTTTCATGGCCCAGGCAAGCCTCTTTGTCTTATTCTGACATCTTAGCAACAGCTTTCTTGCCTCAACTCGTCCTGTCAAACCTGCAGCTCGAAGTCTTCTCTTCATGGTTGAAACTGAGACTTGTTTTCTACGACCACTATTAAGCTGTGCTTGAAGCTGTTGTCCTATGAGCCACCAGTCATGCAAGCTGTTAACTCTCAGAAACTTGTCCTGTGATTCAGTTGCGGCTTTGGGGCTGCCAGACCTCTTCCTGTCAGAATTGCCCCAGTTTTCAAGTGCCTTTTGAAGGAAACTGTACTTACTGACGCCTTGACTTTCTGTGCACTTTCTGTGTAGGAAAGACCTACATTTTTAACTGTTATGATGGTCTGTCTCTCTTCCATTGTTAATTGAGGGGGGAAAAAGGCCCCGTGTGAACCAGTGATGCTATGTAAAACCTAATAACTGGTTGGGCCACCCTTAGTAGTAACAACCGCAATCAGGCATTTATGATAAGTGGCAATGAGTCTTTTACAGTGCTGTGGAGAAATTTTGGCCCGCTCATCTTTGCAGAATTGTTGTAACTGAGCCACACTGGAGGGTATTCAAGCATGAAGTTCCTTTTTAAGGTCATTCCTCAGCATTTCAATCAGATTCAGGTCAAGACTTTGACTAGGCCGCTCTTCATTTTGTTTTTCTTAAGCTATTCGGCGGTGAACTTGCTGATGCTGATGCTGATTATTGTCCCACTGCATAACCCAAGTCCACTTCAGCCTGAGGTCATGAATAGATAGCTGGACATTCTCCTTCAGTTTGTTTTGGTACACAGCAGAATTCATGGATTATTTACTGCAGCAGGTTTTCCAGGTGCTAAGGCAGCAAAACAGCCCCAGGCCATTATACTATGACCAACACATTTTACTGTTGCTATGAAGTTCTTTTTCTAAAATGCTGTGTTTTTTTATTACAGATGTAATGGGACTCAAACGTTCCAAAATGTTCAACTTTTACTTTGTCAGTCCACAGAGTAATTTCCCAAAAGTCCTGGGGATCAATAAGAGGTTTTTGGCAAATAAAAGACGAGCATTTGTGTTGTTTTTGGGCAGCAGTGGTTTTCTCCTTGCCCAGTCTTTTTTTTTCTGAATCATAAACTCTGACCTTAGTTGAGACATGTAAAGCCTGCGTTTTCTTTTATTGTTGTTCAATAAAAAAACCGCAGTTGTTGTGGCCTGGACCTCGTCAATGTGCTCTTGGACTAATTTTGGTAGGCCAGTCACTCCTGGGAAACTTTGCCACCGTTCCAAGTTTTCTCCATTTGGTATAATGGCTCTCACTACGGTATACTGGAGTCCCATAGCATTAGAAATGGCTTTGTAACCCTTTCCAGACGTCAGTAACTTTGTACCTCAGGTGTTTCGTTAGATCATGGCACAATGTGTTACTTTTTGAAATGTTTTAGCCTTCTTCACTTTGTCAGACACGTTCTATGTAAGTGATTTCTTCATTCTTCATTCAATCAGACCTGAGTGTGCTTTGTGAAGCTGAGCTTAGCTTTCCAAAACGTGGTGTGGTGGGGGTGTGGTCTTTGGCCTGCTGCAGAGAAGGGATGATGCAGTGAGCTCACAGGGCGGCACGGAGGCGGGGAGGGAACAGGTGCACAGGACTGTTTAATGAGGGAGACCTGTCTTATGCCTTTCGCAGTGAGAAGAAGAGGACACACACACTGGGAGCGACGGAATGACAGCGTCTGAGGCTGGTGCCAGAAACCGCAGGAGAAGAGACATTGTTTTGAATAAAGCACAATTATAAGCACAACCCAGAAGTGTCTGTATGTGGGTCCTGTGTCACAGTAGTTAATAACAGTTATTTAATGATTTAACAAGAGGGGCAATTATTTAAAAAAAAAACAAAAAAAACATGACCAAGTAGGTTTGAATAACTTTTCTGCCTTAATCAATGAAATCATTTAAAAACCTGCATTTTGTATTACCCTGGGTTATGTTTGTCTAATATTAACATTTGTTTGATGATCTGAAACATGTAAAAGTGTGACAAATATGCAAAACCCTAGGAAATCAGGAAGGGGGCAAACACTTTTTCACCAACTGTACATATATATTCGTATATGTACGTGTGCCTCCACTCCTTTTTATAGTGGTGCCATACCAAACCAGGCATGGTAGAGCCAAAGTCTCTGCAGCCAACCCAGCTGCTGGCACAGTTGTTGTCGGAGGCAGCCGAGACACTTGCGTCAGTATGCTTGCTAAGAGGTGGTACAGGTGTTCTATATTGCTAACCCTCAAACACTTTTCCCCGGTCCAGAATGGATAGTGCCGCTACAACTAAAATATAACAGAGTCAAAGTCGGGATTAGCTCTCGCCTAACGCATCCCTTAACTGGGAAGACAGATTGGCCAGGGTTTAATACTCTGTTGGGGCAGTGTGTGGAGATACGTTCACCACTGATAGGGGTGTGTAGTGTCTGCGCTCAGTGGTGACGCTAGGCGTACGTCGCCGACTCTGGGGAGGATGAGACAGCGGGGGCTTCTCAGGAGGCCCCACTGGCTCCAATAGTTCACTCCAAGAGAGATTTTCTACTAGAGCAATATTGTGATGACACTCTGGTCAGCCATTGACCAAATGATGAAAACTGTCAAGAACATGACCCTGACATAACACTGATCTACTTGCATTTTGTGTTTATTAGAGACTAAAGTGAGTCGTGACACTCACACAGAAGAAGAACACACCCAGTTGCTGGTGTCAAAAAGCCAACTCAGAACTCCAAGGTGGGGCATATGAGATATGGAAAAACTGAGGTGAATAGTGCTCCGATTTTATTGGCCAGGGGGGACGTGTGCCGATGGTGTGTCCTGCCCTGAGTGTCAGCTGGTGAACCAGCTGGCCATTTCAAAAGCACTGTTGCATAGTTTTTTGGATTCACAAAATCTTGAATGGTGAATTCTTTTTGAAACTGAAATTTCTGGTTGGCACCCTTTCACCTCTTACAGTGCCACCACTGCTGACCCACACACACTGAAGCATGCTGAATTGGTTCATTTCCTGTTTTTACCCTGTCTGTCAACTGTTTGCTACCATCATCACCGTCATCTCCTACCAGCATACTTACAGTTACAAAAGGATATCTGCCAACTGAAGCAGGAACTTATGAAGGATGAGCTTCACAGATTTCATCTGTGGCCACCACACAAGCAAAGCACTGGCTTCTCTATGGATCTCCTGCTGTGCCAACATCGACACGTGCAACTCCACCCAGTGCTCTGTCTCGGGAGCTCACTGTGATGCCACATTCCCCTGGTCTGGTTCTGCCACCACTGGAGGACAGCCAGTCATCTCAGCCAATCTCCTGGCTCTGGCTGATGAAATGTAGCATGTCCTTGGGGCAAAGCCAAAGTCTGAAGTCTGCTTCACACACTGCAAGTCACAGTTGTGGTTCCTGGTAAAGGAACCACGACTGCGCACAGACACCTAGATGTCTCCCTCTTCTAGAATTCAGGCATCAGCGTTTTTCACTGCCAGGTGCTGCTGATGCTGCTCCTGCTGCCCCCACAGCTGCATCTCAGAGCCCACATGTGGTCATGCCCCCAAGCTACCCATCACCACCTCCTCAAGGCCGTGTCTACCTAAAGTGATCGTTGTTGGCACCTTTATGGTTCAACACTTGGCGACCATATCTTTTGCTATCCTAAGAGCCGGTATGAAGGATATTACTCTGACCTCTCTTCAGCCGTTGAAACTCACCACAGCGTCTCTTCAATGTCGCCACTAATGACTTGAAACAACGTCAGTCAGAGACCCTCAAACAAGACTTTATGCACCTTGTGGAAAGTCTGCAGAACACCAGAAAGCAATCCATTAACTGTGGTCCGCTGCTGCCCCCCTGTTATGGTGACGTAAAGTTCAACAGTCTGGGTCAGCTACACATTGAACTTTTTAAACAAGATCACCTTCATCCAGAACCACTGAGGTTCAAGTACTGAATTAATCCTTCACTCATGTAGGACCCCTAAAGCATGAGGGAAAATCTCGCTATCTGCGACTCCATCACTAGAACTGATATTTTCTTGCCATCACTACTAAACAAGCTTTTCACTACTAAACTGCATAACCACTATTATACTGCTACTTCACCTGTTTTCTCAGTTCTAAAGTATTCATCTTTACCAATTCCATTGATTATAACGCATAAGTTAAAAAAAAAAAAAAAGTCTTTGCCAGTATTTGTACAACCAGACTCAGTAATCTAATTACTATGCGCTGTAAGCCTCTTCCTCTTAAGCCTGTCTCTCCTGCAATTATTACCCCCTTTAACAGTACATCCTTATCTAACAAATCATTCCTACAATTTTGTCATTCCTTAAAAAAATTAGACATTTTCAAACCAGGCAACTGTTGCCTGTTACCCCTCAAAACTTTGTCCACCAAGTACAACTTGAATCCCCTGAGGTGCTCAGGCTGTGGTGGGGGGAATAGCACCATTTAGATAATTATAAGAATTATCTATATTGTGTGCAGTTTAATCCTGGTTATTTTAATTCCTTTAAATTACTATCTTATAAAATTCGATGTGAATATCCAGGTTGCTATATTGTAATTTATCGACCTCCAAATCCTGCAATAATTTCTTGAATTAATGAATTCCCTAATCTCCTCTCATCTGTTACTGTTAATTTAGATAAAATCAATTTGGTGGGCGACTTTAATTTACATATTGATGATCCCTCTAACTGCACTGTGACAGAATTTCTTAACATTGCAAAGGCATTTAATTAATTAATGTTCATATTTTGATTAATGACTTTCTTTCATTTTTGATCTACTGCAGAACATTTTTAAGGTTATCTGCTATAAAAGTCGCCTTCATGTTTTTCTGTGTTTTATCCTCAGTTACTTTGACACAAAGGCATCTGCTGTGATGCTCACACTTTTGATAAAGTCTTGCAAGTGTCAGCTTTCTTTTTATAGATATAAAAATATGGAAATGTACTGATATGTGATCAAAATTATAATATTTCTGACTGAGGAAAAATTTCCCAGATTAAAATCGAATCAAACCGAATCGTGGATCGAATCGATTCGGGACCTTGTGAATCTGAATCGAATCGATTCTAGAAATCAGTGATGTTATCCAGCCCTACTGATCACAAGCATGTAATCTTAGACACAGTTCTGCATCTAGTGTTGTCTTCCCAGAGAAAAACTGCTCATATTCGGAAGATGCAACTGCTATCATCATCACCCATCCATCCATCCATCCATCTTCTTCCACTTTATCCGGGGCCGGGTCGCGGGGGCAGCAGCCTAAGCAGAAAAGCCCAGACCTCCCTCTCCCCAGCCACCTCCTCTAGCTTATGTTGCTAGAACACCAAGGCGTTCCCAGGCCAGCCCAAATCTCTCCAGCGTGTCCTGGGTCTACCCCCAGGGCCTCCTACCCATCATCATCACCCCGACCCAAAATTACATACCAAGACCCAAAAATATGACTGAAGGTGCATTGAGTGCGAGAGCAGCTGACCTGAGAGATAGGATCATGGTGAACCTGGAAAACCTGACCCCTGATGGCCAATTACCAAGACTATATGAAATACGCTCTGAAGGTCTACTAGAAGATGTGAATGCAGCATTACAGAAAATCCTTAAAATGGCCATTACCAAAACAAATCAGCAGATCTACACCACGACAACAGTGATCACTTTTTTGTTTGGCTATAAGATGAACGGCCACAAGGATCACCATCCCCTATGGTGAAGGAGACTAGGGGCGAAGATCAATGTAGTGCAGAGGGAAGTTAGCAAAACTATTGGAGCTGCAGAAAGGTGTTATGATTCAATGCCCCACACATGGATCCTGGAATGCCTAGAACTATACAATATCAGGAATTCAATGGGGATGTGGCGAACAACACTAGAGGTCAACCCACAGAACATGTCAACATCAGGTGTAGGAGCTACCAAGGAAATGATCTGTCCCAACTGCTGTTCTACATAGGCAAGACCCCTTAGTGAGATCATTGACAAGACCTACAAGCTACAGACACTGACTATGGAACTGAGCAATCATCAGCCACCTGCTCCAAATGAATGACATCAAGCTGCATCCCAGGAGTAAACAAGACAAAGGGGGTGTCCAAATTCATCCGCTGCATCCTCCTGAGGCCGCATTTGTAGACCGATTACCTCAGTGACGCGCCAAGGCTGTCCAAATTTGTAGACTCCTCCGAATGCAGCCGACAAACATGTCCTCCTTTTCCCCGAATTTGAAGGATGGGTTGGGTGTATCCTTTGTGGCCCACCATATCCCAGAATTTATAGCGTGGCCCAGCCAATTCCAGTTTCTAACAATGGCAGCTGCTACTAAGTTTTAATATTACTCTTATTACTCTTTCTGGGTCACAAATTAAACTTTTAAGATATTTCAGGCAAGAATGTAGCTGTGCAAACTTCAAATATCTGCTGGGTTTATCAAGACATCACATATTTGCAAAAGTGCTCTGACATTTTCGGAGACGTGTCACCCAGCAGCTCGATAGCTGCTAGGTGATAACAGCGAACTCCCCGCACAACCCACCCGCGGTCTTTCGCTACTCAGGTTAAACATGATATATAAGTCACTTAGATAACTTAACAGTGTTATTGTTTGGCTTTTTCAGTGTTTTATTTGTTCATGAGTAAATCGGTTTGGCTGAGATTAAAGTTATAGTTTTCACACAGCTAAATAAACGCCAAACAGAGAACTGATTAAACAGAAGTGTGAGATGATCGAGAATTTATGCCAGTGTCCTGTTATATTATAGACAGAAAGGAGCAGAAAGCCAAGTTTATTAAACTCCACCGAGACAGCTGGTGATGTGAAACTGAAGGCCTCTGGAGGACAACCGCGCAGGCCGGGTCCTCAGGAGGATGCAGCCTATGAATTTGGACACCCCTATAGATACACTGATTCATACCAGTAGGATCTACAGCAACGAAATTCTAATGCCGTTAGGACTGGGAAAAGTGTAGTCAGTTCTGACTACTATCCCCTTATTTGTTACAGAGAGAATTGTACTACCAGGAGGCAACATTGCAGACATCAAGGACAGCTACAAGTACCTAATCCCACAGGCAAATGGGAGCCATGAAGAGGCCGCTAGGAAATCTGCAACCTCCAAATACCTGCAGAAAGTAAAGCAAGTCCTGAGGAGTCAGCAGAATGGCAAGAACAAGATCCAGGGCAATTAACACCAATGTCCTGCCTGTGATCAGATACCCTGTTGGGAAAATAAGCTGACCAAAGGAAGAGATAGAAGCCAAGAAAAAAGACAAAAGAAAGTTTCTTACCATGCATTGAGCATTTTACTCCAAGTCCAGGACCCTGAGACTGTATGCTAAGTGGAAAGAAGGAGGCTGAGGCCTAGTGAATGTCACAACCACTATCCAGGACAAAACAACAAAGATCAAAAGATCGAAAGTCAGGAAGATGGGCAAAACTGCTCATGTGCTTAGGAAATGCCTGAGCCTATAGAAATCCGAGAAAGAAGAGGAAAAATCATCATGGAGGTACACTAGTACTAGGCTGCTAATGTACCACGGGCAGATCAGATTTCTGGATGAAAAAGCTGGTCTGAAAAACAGCAGAGAGGCACTAATAATGGCAGCATAGGAATAAGCCAAGATCCTTAGGGACTTCCAGGTACAGAGAGACAAACTGGTGATGGGTAACCAGACACTCTAGCGGTGTGCAAGCAGATTAAGACAGCCATAGTGATAGATATAGCTACGCTGAGTGATAGCAACATCAGGAAAAAGGAACACGAGAAGCTCAAGAAGGACCAAGAACTGAGAAGATGTGGAAGGTGAAGTGAACAGCTGTCCCTGTGGTAATCTGAGCACTCGGTGTAGAGACACCCAAGTTGTGTGAGTGGCTCTAGGTCATATTTTTCAGATCTCAGAAACAACACCTGAGACATCTGTCCAGAAGAGCACAGTCCTCGGAACAGGAAAGATACTGTGAAGTATATACGTGCATGCTCAAATATATACATACACTCAAACCTTTTAATACGTTCCACTGAAGGTTCTAAAGTGTCTTAACTTTAACAGTCAAGGCATACCAACTTGTTCCTCTATATTGTATGTGGATTAGAGAAAATCAAAAATAAAGTCAAACTTGTGCACCCAGTTTTCTTTTCTTTTTTTTTTTTTTTAATTCAAAAAAAGATGTATAGTGTATATTCACTTCACCCTGCAAAAAACACAAAAGATGTTTACAGAAATCAATATCAGAATTCTCCATCCTCATGAGTGCATGTAAACATTTGACCACAACTGTCAAATTTAAAATGAGCTAATATTTTTTGTTAAAATTGTACATTTTCTGCAGTTTTGCATGTGATATTTTCCGTGTTCCGTTGTGAATAAAATATAAATTTATAAGGTTTGTAAGTCATTGCATTTTATACAACATCTCAACTTTTTTGGAAATAGGTTTGTAGCTTTTATTGCAGTTTTTAAACAGATGGTAAATGTACTTTTTTCCTCAACTGTGAAATGTTAATGTGAATATCCCCAGTACTCATTCTTAAGCTATGAGACCCAAAAAAGCTATAAAAAAAAATGGTAAACCCACCCCTATGTAATTTGAGTGCCTTAAACTCTTTAGGCTGTAAAGGTTTTCCTTTTATTATGGAATTTCCTAGTGTAAACCCAATCCTCAAACTCCAAAAGTCTTTACCAACAAGGCCAAACTGTTTCCATTCATGACTAGACTTTGATAATTTTTTCAGCCATGTAAAAACAGCTATAATGGTAAAAAATACAATATAAGGATTTCCCATATAAAAATCTTAAATTAAAACTGAAGGTCATTGAATTAGTCACATTTCATTACTAATTTAGTTTTCAAATCTGTTGTAGTCAAGAGATGCAGAATTCTGAAGAGTCCTGTATTATTGTTCAATCTTGAGTATATCTGTATAACTTCATCAGTACCAACGCTTGAGACCATTCTATGGGCTGAACTTGGATAAATGTAACCATAGAGATATCTGAAAGAAAAGAAGACCTACCTCGCAGAATCTGATAAAGAAAAACTTTGGCATGGTCTGAGCTCAGAGGCTGCGGTGATACAATGATCTTATGGAGGTCACTTTGCATCAGTTCAGTTACTACATAGCTGATCAAGAGGAATTAAGGTTAAAAGAAAAACAAATATGTGCAAGAACATAAACAGTAAATCTCAATGAGAACCTGAGAAAGACAGTATAGTTATAACAAAGATGTGCTTTATTTTCTAAGATAGAGTTTGGGCATCAGCATCACTGCATTGTTTTCTTACCTTTCCAGTTATCTTATGTTAATCACTAGCAGCATTCTAGAAATGAAAATGTAAACTGGCATCTTCTTTCACATAAAGTATGGGTATTGAGCATGGGAATGAAAAAGCATTACACAACAGATCATTGCAGAGTGTAAATACCTTCAGTTATCAAAACTTGTTAAAATTCACTAAACTTAATTCACACTTGTTTTCTGCGTAGCCTTAAGGCCTTACCATATTTCCATCTTGGGGAGATGGGCAAAAAGAATTCCCATGAATCCCAGAAATCAGAATAACCAAAAAAAAAAAAAAAAAATTTTTTTAAAGGGGGTTACCACGGGTATTTTGATTTAGTAGATTTTTACGCTGGATACCTTTCCTGGTGCAAGCCTCCTAGGAATTGTGTCTCCTCCTAATTTCAAACGTACAAGTTGATTGATGATGACGTATCCTGTAACACAGCTTTACAGAGTCTTTTAACGTTAGGGAACATGTTAATGGCCCCACACATACAGGGTCAGACACTGGTTTAAATATAAATAAGATGCAGAAAATTATTATGAAGAAAGGGATGCTTAAGAAGTACTGCAAGCTGCCCATAACTCAGGCCTTAGAACCTGCCAAACAAAGACTCACGGGCTTTGGCCTGCTGCTGGCAAGGTATACTATCTCTTCAAGGTGCATTTGAAGTGGCATACCAGAGAGCTAGAAGCCAGGAGAATAAACCAGCTGTACTCCATGGAGTGGAGTACAGCTGGTATACTCCACTCCATCCAAGGTGTATTCTCAGTAGCAGGGTAACAATATGAGAACAGCCCCACTAAGGCTGGAGACAGTAACTCTGGAGACAGTAACTCAGTAACTGAAAATGCATGTGGGAGAAAGACATAACCCATATCAACAATGCTCAGAGGCTGGTGGAGCCAAGAGTAGACTACAGCACCCCCCCAATGAACAACATCCAGTAACAGTGGCAGACGTCATAGAAGGGGCCTCTGAGCGTCTGGCAACATAAATTAAGCAGCTGCAAATGGGCGAAATGCACTCAGAATGGCTAACTGAAGCCTGGACAATCCTGATGCCCAAGCATCCCCAGAAGGCACCGGTCTAGTACAACTATCGGCCAATAACCTGCCTCGGTACAACATAGAAGCAACTGTCAGGCATCATAGCGGCTAAGATGAACAGGCACATAGTTCAATACATGAGTGGGGCACAGAATGGAACTGGCAGGAACATCAGAGGGGTAACAGCTACTGGTAGATGGAGCAGTCACTCAAGATTGTAAGACTAGACTGAACAATCTGTGCACCTCCTGGACTCGTTACAAGAAAGCCTATGATTCAATGCCCTACACATGGATCCCAGAATGCCTAGAAATATATAAGATCAATAAACCCCTAAGAACGTTCATCAAGAAGTGGCAAACAACACAATAGCACAAGAGATGATCTGTCACCACTGCCGTTCTACATAGGCCTGAAACCCCTCAGTGCAATATTTGACAAGACTGGCTATGGATACTGATTAAGAAATTGAGCAATCATCAGCCACCTGCTCCACATGGATGACCTCAAGCTGCATGCCAGGAGTGAACAAGACATTGATTCACTGATCCATACCACTAGGATCTGCAGCAATGACATTCCAGTGTCATTAGGACTGGAGAAGTGTAGTCAGTGAAACAAAATGTAACAAAGAAAGGGATAGTAGTCAAAACTGAGGGGATTGTAGTACCAGGAGGCAACATTGCAGACATCAAGGACAGCTACAAGTACCTAATCCCACAGGCAAATAGGAGCCATGAAGAGGCCACTACAAAATCTGCAACCACCAAGTACCTGCAGAAAGTAAGACAAGTCCTGATGAGTCAGCAGAATGGCAAAAACAAGATCCTGCCTTTGATCAGATACCCCAATTGGGAAAATAAGCTGACCAAAGAAAGAGATAGAAGCCAAGGGCAAAGGCAAAAGAAAGCTCCTTACCATGCATGGAGCATTTTACCCCAAATCCAGCACCCTGAGACTATATGCTAAGCGTAAGGAAGGAGGCTGAGGTTTAGTGAATGTCAGAACCACTATCCAGGATGAAACAACAAAGATCCATGAGTCAGGAAGATGGGCAAAACTGCTCATGTGAGTCAGTATCTGAGACAACAGAAACCCGAAAAAGAAGAGGAGCAAGAAGTGGGACCATCAAAGAAGGACAGGCCCCTGCACAGCATGTACCACTGTAAAATAGAAAAAGTGGCTGATATCAAGTAACATCAATGCCTTGACAAAGCTGGACTGAAAGACAGCACAGAGGCACTAATAATGGCAGCACAGGAATAAGCTCTGAGCACAAGATCCACAGTGTTGGTGCTCTACCACACCAGGCAAGACACTAGGTGCAGGCAGCGCAAAAGAGACAATCCAGCACATAACAGCATGGTACAAGATGCTAGTACGCAGGGCATATATGCTGACATAGTATACAGGAATATCTGTGCTTAGTATGGCCTGGAAGTCCCAAAGTCCAAATGGAATATGCCCCTGAGATTGGTTGAGAATGGGCAAGCTAAGATCCTGTGTGACTTTATGTGCCCGTTCATCTTAGCCACTATGAGGACCAGCACTTTACATCTTGTGCTGAGGCTGGTTATTGACCAGTAGTTAGACAGGACCAGTCCCTTCTGGGGATCCATGAGATTCAGGACTGTCAGACCTTCAATTAGCCATTCTGGGTGTGTACCATTATTAGCAGCTGGTTCATTTGTGCTGTTAACAGCTTATGGTGTACAGTTAGCTTCTTTATCCTGTAGGCACTAATCATGTCAGGGCCCGGTGCAGTCCGACTCGTCATGATTTTTCTTTGCTCTTTTTCTGTAAGTGCTTTCTAACACTCAAACACTTTCATACTCCTATGAGAGCAACTTGCGGTTAGTATTTTGCCCAAAATAATTTGGCAGGCAGACTGGAGCAGATGGGAATTGAACCACCACCCTTCAAGTTAATATGCTCTTCCACTGCTGCTGTCTGTTCTTAGCTCCACTAGCCACTGAGCATTGCTGTTATGGATTGCATCCTCCTCTCATATGCTCTTCCAGTATTGCTGCTTTTCCAGACTTGGTCGGGCTTTCCCCCTGCCACTGAGAATGCACCTTGGATGGTTTAGGGGAGTACAGCTGATTTTATCTCTCTGGTATACCTCTTCAAGCGGCTTTCGAAGGCTGAGAGTCGTTACTTGGCATCTCAGTGACCACTGTGATTGTGATTCCTCTTTCGCCCTCTGGACGGTCATTATCCTTCAAACTCAGGTCTTCTACCAGAGGCCTGGGAGCTTCAGGGTCCTCTACAGTTCCTTGCTGTTCCTAGGACTGCGCTATTGTAGACAGAGATCATGGATGTTGTTCCTGTGATTTGCTGGAGCCTCCCGCCCAGTGTGGGGGTCACTGCAATCAGTGCTCCAGTTACCACTGGGACCACTGTTTCCTTCACATCTTCTCAAGTCCTTCCCTCAACCTTTAGTACTTTGAGCTTCTCGTATTCCCTGTTCCCGATGTTACCATTATTCGGTATAGCTACATCTATCACTATGGCCATCTTCTTCTGCTTTTCCACCACTACTATATCTGGTTAGTTAACCATCACCAGTTTGTCTGTCCATACCTGGCATAAAGGTTGATGTCATCCATGCAGCGGAGCTACCTGGTGACTGGTGGATTGTGTAGTTGGTATCCATAGCCAGTCTTGTCAGTGATCTCACTGAGGGGCTTCAAGCCTATGCAGAACAGCAATAGGGACAGAGCATCTCCTTTGTAAATCCCGCACTTAATGTTGACTTGTGCCACTGGCTTGAAGTTGGCCTCTAGCGTTTGCCACATCCCCATTGAATTCCTGACGAAGGCTCTTATGGCCCTGTTGATTTTATATAGTTCCGTGATTTATTTGTAGGCTTTCTTGTAAAATATCCAACTGTGGGGATCTGGACTGACTGGGCTTCAGTTAGCCAATCCACATATCTCATCTATTAGCAGCTGGTCCATTAGTGCTGTCAGATGCTCATGGAGTGCAGTCAGCTTCTTCAGCCAGTAGGTGTGAATCATGTCAGGACCAGGTGCTGTTCATATCTACATACTGGAGACCCTTTCCTGTGATGACTACCAGACCTTGTTCAGGGAGATTGCTGTGGTCGGCTTTAAGATTCACTATCAACTGAGCCTTATTGTTATGGGTTGCATCCTTCTCCCATATGCTCTTCCAGTCTTGCTCCGTCTCCACTCTTGGTGGGCCTGTTCTCACATTGTTACACTGCCACTTGGATGGTTCAGTACAGTACAGCTGGTTTATTCTCCTGCCTTCTGTTTCTCTGGTATACCTCTACTTGGCAGTATCCAAGACAGCTTGCTGTACTTCTTAGGCACCCCTTTCTTTACAGGCTCTGTGCTACCTTATTCTTGGCTTCTAGTCACCTTCTCCACGGAGAGTAATGCTCCTTGTAACTGTTCATTTTATAGCCAAGAAGCTCTGTGATCACTGCAGCTGTGGTGTAGATCAGCTGATTCAGTGATGGTTGCAGTAGGGATTGTGCTACATTCACACCTTCTACTAGACCTACAGAGGGTATCTCACCTTGGCAATCAGCCATTGAGGGTCCAGGTTTCCAGTTTAGCCATGATGCTATCTATCAGGCCAGCACTCAATACACCCTCAGTCATAATTTGTTTTATTTAATGGTAAATGGACTGGTTCTTATAGAGCACTTCTCTACTATGAGCAATCAAAGTGCTTTTTATAACTTTTCACAACTTGTCTCATTCACCCATTTACATTTTTTTCTTTGCTCTTTTTCTACAAGTGCTTTTTAACACTCACACGCATTCATACTCTTATGGGTGCATAAAAGAGCAATTTGGGATTAGTATCTGTCAATGGAAAATTGTACTTAGTAGTCAGTATAATCTTTTAATGATATAAGTTTGCATATGGTAGAATACTGCATGTAATTACTTGTGTTTAGAAGTATATAGTTGGTGGCATATTGAAGGAATGTCGCATCCTAGGAAGTCTGTAACATTCCAGGGTGTTCTGGCGTTCACACCCACATCCTAGGAGCATGGGAAAAGGTCGTACCTTGTTTTATTGTTTTACGGTAGGATTAACGTAGCTATGCCAGTTTTAGTCTAAGTGCCTTTTGTTTAGATGAACTGTTGGACTTTCCAGACCAGCAGGTCAAGGGAAGTCGTTTATGGGGTCACACTCTGACACACACACACTGAAGTATAAATAAAGACCGGGGCAGTCTCTCATTTGCGAATCTTGGAGCCTCACTCTTGGTGTGAGCTCAGGAGGCTGCCCTTGCTAGCAAGAAAATCTGTGTTTCTCCTCTCTGATTCTCTGCTGAAGAAGTGTTTTAGAATATATCTCTTAACAGTATCTTGCCCAAAATAATTTGGCAGGCAGACATGGATCGAACCACCAACCTTCCGGTTAGTAAGTGACCTGCCCTACCTGAGCTACAGCCACCCCCAATGTGACCTAAAGAAAATTTCTTATGCAATTCTCGGCAATTTCATACACTTGATTTTAAAATAATTCCTGTAGGCCCTGCATCTTGTTATAATCTTTGAATAAATCAATAGTAAAGGATACATTTCTTCAAAGTAGTCAATGTGTGGAGGTTGTAGTATATCCAGCGCAGAGAGCACCTGAGAACAGAGATAAAGCTGTGGTCTGTTTTCAGGCTGAATGCAATCATGCAGGCAAACACATTTCTTTTTCCTTTCTAGAGGAAACTATAAGCTCCATTGTCATGTACTTACATTCTCATGTTTGAAGAAGCACAGCATCTTCAGCTCACGAAATACCCTCTTACAAGAAACAAGGTTTTGGAAGACATTAGGCATCTTTTTGAGAGCAACTCGCTTTCCGTCTCTGGGGTCTGTCACTGACCTGGGTGAATATGAAAAAGAAAGTCACAAAAATTATAACATTGGATGAAAAGTTAGATAAATAGATCAGCAGAACAAATCATGTCATGGATTGGATTAAATTATAAAAATATTTCAGTATTTTTTCATCACATTTTTGAGATTTGGTTTGTTTTTGTTTTTTAAAGGACTATTTCCCACAACCAACTTTAAGCATCACTATTATCAAATCTCAAAAAGTGCATTTTGTGTATACATGCAAGGGTTATATCATCTGAGACAAGTGGCTGGTCAAAACAAGTTACACTATATGAAACGCGTCCTTTTAATCTAAATTTACGACCACCATCTTCCAGGCTCATCTTCCCCTTGTAATTTCTGCAGTCAAACTAACTTTTTAATGTAGTTTTTTTTTTTAACAACAAAGAATTCATGGGCAGCACGGTTGCACAGTGATAAGGACTGTTGCCTCACAGTGAGAAGGTCCTGAGTTTGATTCTACCACCTGCCTGAGGGCTTTGCATGTTCTCCCCATGCTGGTGTAGGTTCTCTCTATGCGGGTGTGAATGTGAATGGTTGTCTGT